>NC_040236.1:154605-509359 GCF_001444195.1 Xiphophorus couchianus | reverse complement strand
AATAATAATAAGAAAAATAATAATAATAATAAATATGCAACATCTCTCAGTATATTGTTAAATGTATATTCAACATTTAAAACGCACAGTTCTAGAGACGATGTATGCATTATAAAGTTTGATAGCCTCGGGCAGAAAGGACTTGCTGTAGCGATCTTTAGCACATCTGGGCTGCAGTAATCTTTGGTATGTCTGCTCCTCTGGCTGTCCACCATGCTGTAAAGGGGATGAAAGGCATTATCCGGTTCTGGTTCTGCTCTGCATCCCCAGAACCAAACGAGGAGAAGCAGCTTTCAGCATCTATGCACCACAAATTTGGAACAAACTTCCAGAAAAGTGTAAAACAGTTGAAACACTGACTTCTTTTAAATCTCAACTAAAAACCCACCTGTTTAGAATTGTATTTGAAATGTAATCAATTACAAATTTATTGATGGAACTTGACTTAATGCTTTGTTTTGATTATTGATTCTATGTTGCATTGTGTTTCTGTGTTTGTAATGATGCAAAGCACTTTGAAATGCCTTGCTGCTGAAATGTGCTATACAAATAAAATGTATTGATTGATTGATTGATATCCTTGATAGCTCTGATCTTCTTCAGCATTTTCCAGTAGAGCCAGCTTGATCCCCACAACTGACTCAGCCTTTCCTGTCAGTCTTTCACCTTCATTGCAGCACCCCAGCACACCACTGCATGGATGGAACTAGCCTCTGATGACTGATAGAACAATGAATAGCATCCTTCTGCAGATGTTAAATGAGCTGAACTTCTGCAGAAAATAGTCTTCTCATGGGCTTTTTGTAGAGCACCTCAGTGTTCGTAGTCCACTGTAGCTTCCAGTCTAGTGTAACACTAAGGTACTTGCAGGATTTAACCTGCTCCACATCTATTCTGACATGGAGATTGAGAGGAAATGTGTTTTGCTCTCAATCTCAAACACATTTGAGAAACTGACAACCATTTCTTTGGTCTTGTTTACATTAATCAGGAGTTGGTTCCTTCTGCACATGTCACAAAATTGTCCACCAATGTCCTGTACGCCACCTCCTGTTCCCCTTCCACACACCCCACGATACCCTTGTCACAGCCTTTTGCAGATGGCACAGGTTGGAACAGTACTTAAAGTCCGCAATGTAGGTGGTGAATAAAAAGGGAGACAGCACAGTTCCCTGGGGAGCGCCAATGTTACATATTAGATAGTCTGATATGCAGCTCTGTAATCTCACATAATGAGGTCTGGCATTCAGATAGTCGATGATCCAGATGATGAGTGATGTGTCCACATCCATTTTTACTAGCTTCTCCTGGCTGGATGGTGTTAAAGGCTGATGAAAAGTCAAAGAAAAGGATGCTGACAATGGTGTCAGGTCTGTCAAGGGAGAAATAGGCCATCTGCAGCAGGTGTATAATTGCATCATCCACTCCTAAGTGGATGATGCAATTTGATGCAAATTGCAGAGGGTCCTGGGCTGCATCTGCCTGAGTCTTCAGATGTACCAGAACCAGCTTCTCCATAACCTTCATAATGTGTGAGGTCAGAGCTGAAACAAGTTCATGCAGCACATGAATTAACGACTTCCGATCACTCCACGGCCACATTTAAGATGGTGGCGATGTAACGTAGGACTCAGTGTTCAAAGGAGGGTAATCATGTCTGTGTGGACGCCCACCAGGCTGGGAAAGCAGAGCAACAATTGTGGAGGCAGCCTGGAGCGCCATGGTAATTCTATGGCACTGGAGTCGCTGTAACAGAAAGACCCAATATGACAACTGCTAATGTATGGCCTCGTTATAGCTTCATGATGAAGGCACTGGAGAGCTTCTGGCAAGCCGATGTAAAATAAGCGGATTAAAATGTGAACTTGTATGTCTTTGTACCCATGAAGGAGCTGGAGGATCCAGTTGCTTGGATACCCACCCCCTTCAACTGGACACAGACAGCTGCACAGCCAGCCTCCTAACACTCAGCCCTGTCGACGCTGATGGGAAGAAAAGCACAGGAGACACAGACAGCCTGGCTGCAGCTGCAGGGAACCACGGCACCTGTCTTACCCTCAATGACCATGACCGCATCAGACAGTTTATCCAAGAATTCACTTTCAGAGGCTTGTTGCCACATATAGAAAAAAACATCAGACAACTGAATGACCAGGTAAACCTGGGCTGGATTGAGGAAAACAAATCATGTTAGGAAAATTTCATTCTACGAAGGTTATTCTTTTCATTAATGCTATAAATCTTGAATTTCCTAAATGAAAATTAGGCGTCAGTCCTCATCTCCAGTGTAACTTATAATTGTTACAAATGCTACATGTTTTTTATGTTGTCTTTTTTCTTATGAATTCTCTCATCATCATTCTAGCAGCTCTTACCCTCACTCTATGTTCTTAGCTGGTTTCTAGGAAAGGACTGAGCCGGTCTTTGTTCACGGCCACCAAGAAGTTTTTTGGTGGAGGTAAAGTTCCAGAGAAGAGTGTTAATGAACCAAAGAGCACTTATGGCCTTCAGTAAGCTCCTTTCCTCTACTTTATCACCAGACAGCATGGGAGGCCAGCATTGTGTACTAAATTAGTCCTGATGCTTTCTTTCTGATACCAGATACCCCCCTGAAGCCCCTGAGCTGCAGATCAGAAAGATGGCTGACCTCTGCTTCCTGGTTCAGCACTATGAACTGGCCTATAGTTGTTACCACACCGCGAAGAAGGATTTTCTGTCAGACCAGGCTATGTTGTACGCTGCAGGGGCTCTGGTAAGGTCCCCTCTTTTGTCAGTCTGGACAGGTTGCATATTGGAGCACAGCTCCTCATCCCAGATCAGTGTGATGTTTTCCATGCTGTTTCACTCTGTGCTCAGTACTTTAAGCTAGTCGTGGGACTTGATTCAAATTTTTCAAAGTTAATTGCAGAGTCTGTAATTAATTAATTGCAAAGAATTGTGTTTTAGTTGCATTTAATTTATCTTTGGGATTAATAAAGTAATTTTGAATTTGAATTAAAATTTAAACAAAACTATACAGACAAAATAAGCAACACCTTTGATTTAAAATCTATTTGTTTCTGAATGATAGAATAAATATTCGTATGAGCTCAACAACAAAGATATTTATTGTTTTAATCTGTTATTCAAGTTCTTCAACCATCAGATTAGAACAAAGTGCTGTTCTACCCATTCAGCTTTCCAGTGTTTCATTCATGGTACTTCTTTAAGAAAATCCTCCTTTATGGGTGTGACGGAGGTGCAGGGGTAAAGCGTGTAACCTATGCTTTACCCATGGATGCCTTATTCCTCCACGTGGCTGTCACAGGTTCGAGTCCTGGGCCCTTGACCTTTAGCACGTCTTCACCCTCTCTCACAATCTCGCTTCCCATCGATGCACTGTCAAATAAAGGCCAGTAGGGTAAAAAAATCCTTTAAAAAGATAAAAGAAAATCCTTTACAAATTTGGGCTGTAGACGCTCACATTAAGTTTTGGGGATGTCTGTGCTGCTGCTGGAACATGTTTAGCATTGAGATCCTATTTCAGGCTTGAGTAGTTTCACTGATAGGTTCCTTTTAGCTCGACTTGAGCACAACAATAGCCTTTCCCAGGGTCCCATCAGATTGGGTTTGAAGCAGAAATGAACTCCCATTGGGTTAAGAGAACCAGTTTTGCTTGTGCGTCAGATTTGCAGTCGTGCCAGAAATCCCTTTACAGTATATGTAGTTAAAAGAAGAGATTATTCGACTTACCATTTTTAACATGTTAAAGACTATACAATTAATCAAAATTAACAAATATAAAGTTCTGGTTTTACTTTAAACGAGTAATTATTTCATTGTTGCATTTAGTTGTTTTTCCCAACACTTAATCAGCACAAGTCAATCTTTAAAATTCTATGTTAATGTTTCTTTTATTTTAATCTTTTTGTGAAATAACACCAAAGGTTTATTTTCTACTCTTGCATTAGTCATGCAAAAATATTTTAAATATTAACCAAATTATTTGACTGATATTTTTTTTTATTTTTCCTTCATAGTTGTGCAGCTTTAGGTCTAATAATTATGAGTTGTTTTCTAGGAAATGGCTGCAGTGTCCGCCTTTCTGCAGGCCGGAGCCTCGAGACCATATCCAAGCCACTATATGGACACAGCGATCCAGACGTACAGAGATGTTTGCAAGTATGATCCTCAGCCACCTTACATCATCACATGTCATAAGCTGCTACATAGGAGCTTATCCTCATATATTAGATGTTAAATATCACATACCGGTAGTTTGACCATAAAACGTTTTGTCGGGTAAAGAATAACTGATATTCCTTTATTACCTTTGTGGCAGCATATTTTCTTAATCTCCACAGAAACATGATGCTGGCTGAACGCTGCGCATTACTCAGTGCAGAGATACTGAAAAGTCAAGCAAAATACTCTGAGGCTGCAACTCTTCTTATTAAGATGACCAGTGAGGTGAAAAATCATGCCTTACTTGTATCTCTGTTGTTCTAGTGACCTGCAGCTCACTGAGCTCTTCTGTGAAGCTGCTGTGTTTGTGTTTGTAGGACTCTGACCTTCGTAGTGCTCTGCTGTTGGAGCAGGCAGCCCATTGCTTCATTAACATGCGTAACCCTATGGTGCGCAAGTTTGCTTTCCATATGATCCTGGCTGGTCATCGCTTCAGCAAAGCAGGACAGGTACCTCTGATGCACCTAACATTGATTAACACCAGACATTAATATGCACATGCTTATTAAAAACCTGTTCAGAAATCCAATCAGAAATGATTCTGTTCTGAAATTTTTTTTAATAACCATCTGCATATTAAAGCATTCTTTTATAGTCAACAGTTAATATCTTCAGGTAATACCTCACTCAGTACCAAGAGAAATAGTCAATATCAATTTGGTTACTATAGCAACTTTATAAAGAAGAAAAAAACATGACAATATTTCTACTGTAGTCTTTTCTCTCTCCCTCACTTTATTTCTTCATGTAGAGGAGGCACGCACTGCGCTGTTACAGTCAAGCCATGCAGGTCTACAAGGACAGAGGCTGGTCTTTGGCAGAGGATCATATCAACTTTACAATTGGTCGTCAGTCCTTTACACTGGGGCAGCCTGAGAACGCTTTACAGGCCTTCAGACAGATTCTGATTAATGATAGCCAACAGACAGCCACACAGCAAGCTGCCTTTCTCAGAGAATACCTCTACGTTGTCAAGGTGAGATTAAAAAGAATCTTTTGTTTTTCTGAACCTTGTTCGTAGATGTGATCCAACACTGATCATTTTTAAAGAGGTTTCTAGAAATGCCTTCATTTTTGTAGTTTGGTCTTGAATAAAATTGAAATTAAGAGTAGTAATTTTTTTTGGCTAGCAAATTTATTCATTGTCAGTGTGAAGTAAATGAGTCTAAATAGATAAGGATTAGATGTAAATTAAGGTAACGCAAAAGAAAAATGCACAATATACTCCATTAAGCTGAATTTAAAGTCGGTGATTTTTGTTTAAACTTTAAGTGATGTAATGAAAATTAAAAGTACAGTTGTTGTCAGCTGTGCAGCTGTTTTACAGCTCAGAAGATTCAGCTGATGTTATCCTTTGAAAAAAAAATGTAGTATCTGTTAGACCTGAGATCCTAATGACCATACAACAGCAACCAATCAGAGCGAGGAATAGGGTCTTAGCACTGTCCCTCATCCTCGTGTACTTGCTGCTTACATCCTCCTCCTTGCTTTCTGCTGTGCTGCACCTTCTTCCTACAGCAGGGCCTCTGTGAGAGGTTGAGCAGCAAAACTCTCCCCCAGAATGCTGTACGGTGCTGGATCAGGGAAATTATTGGATGTTCCACCAGACACACATATTTTCTATTGCTACGGATCACGTGTTTATTGCGACAAATCTTATTGATTTTTTTTGCCCAGCAATAACTGGAAGTTTTTATAATTGGATGTGTAGAAAGGCCCAGCCAGAATCTATGGAAGGAGATAAAGATTGGTGTGACAACAGGCCTTCTAATACCTAAGACTTGGAACCAGGGATAAGCAGTCAGTGTATCTTTTAACATTATCTTACAAATGTTCTTACAGGGAAAATTATAAATTCTAATTAATAGTCTGACTGCAAAATCTGACAGTCTCAGTGGGATTGTTACTTTTGGTATTTTCTCCATTGTTGGTGGCAAAGATCAATAATGAATTTGAAAATATGATTCAATGTGGTTACAGTGTGCAGTTCAGAGATGAAATCAGAACTGGTGTCCTGAAGAAGCCTGTTTTTAAAATGGAGAGGTTATTTAAGAGCATTTTTGTATGAGGAGCTTTGACTGCAGTGACATGCATTCAAAGTCATACCACAGAAGTTGTCAATATCTATTTATTGTCACTTTTTTCATTATCACAATAAATTCCACAAAATGTAAGATTTTAAATCCATATTGCAAACCCCCTCCTGTTGCTCATCACCAAGGCACCAGAGGAAACATTCAAAAAGCTGCTGAGCAATTAGAAGAAAGGCTGTAAAACTGCAATACCAATAAAGATTTCCATTGATCATTGAGAAGGGTGTGAATACCTTTTGACATGCCAGCTTTAATAAATTGTAAAATAAACAGAAGCATAATTATTTTTCAGAATTCTGTTATATTGTTAAATAATATTTAGGTTGATACCCATCTCATTTTTTATTAGATAAAAACTTATCTGTTAAATAAAAACTCTAAATACATCTACATATAAATCTGTCAGATGGTCAGGGCTATGAATCATTCTGGATTGAACTGTGGGCAGTCTGACTCAGTGGTTCTCAAGTATTTTTGCTTCTGACCAATATACCAGTGGAAGAGACAGCATAGTTACTACTTACTATGCTGTATAGTTGTGAGCCCAACTATACAGAATTTAAACAACTATAATGAGAAGACAAACATTAAATTACTTCTCAGTTTAGTTTTATACATATTGTTGTGTACTAATTCACAACAATTCACAAAAATCACAAAAAATGTGAAGTTTAAATATTATCTATTAAGTGTAAATGTATAGACATGTTTAGAAAACATACATTCCTATTTAATTCTAGTTGTTAAACAATGCAGGGTTAGTGACTGACAGTAATAAATACTGTCACTAAATTTGCAGCAATCCTCTTGCAGCAACTTTATCAGAGTAACAAGTTTAATCCTACATAAAAGTCATGATGTAATTATAGCTTAAGTGATTAATCGAGCAGCAATAATGATGAGTTGATTTACAATTGTTTTTTTTTTTCTTAGAGTGTTCTTGGAGAAAACGAAAGCTGCCTCCCCCACCTGCCGCTGCCTCACATCCATAGCTCTGCTACCAGAGTTTACTTTGGACATGAACGCCGCCTTGCAGAAGGTAACCCTCTGGCATCTCTTTAAAACATCACCCACCAATCTTATTTTTTTAGTCAAATGTTATATCAGTTAATTTATTGAATATTCAGATATGTGTACCCTAGTATGAAAGCTGCACATTTCTCTCCTATACACCAGAATTCTGTGCACTAGTGCTCTACGAAGGAACTACACAGTAATTTATTGCTTTTTATTGAAAATAATTTTCTAGAACATTTGCTTGATAAAGAAACTAAGACTGATGGTCATTTTGCATTTGTCTATTAGAGGTGTGTGTTGCAGTTGGTTTCAGACTTGTGTTTTATGATTGTAAGATGCTGAAGGCTTTGGCAGGTTTGTAAAGCTGAAATGTCAGTGTGGTCTGTAAAGTTCCAAAACCACCTTTGTTCTACAAGGAATATTTCCATGACATTCAGTCAGTTTGGAAACATCATTCTCTATGCTGGAATTGGAATGCTCTCACAGCTTTAGCTTCCTTTTCATATGCATCAATAATTTAAGATTTAATCTTAATTATGAATTTTATTATTGTATTTAACACAGCAAATGATTAATTCCAAGTACTTTTTTGTAGGGGAGAAGCAGGCAGCTACTCACGTTTCCTTGGATCAGGAGTATGACCAAGATTTGTCAGTCCTGTGGTGCCAACTTGAGGAGCAGCTTGCAGCATCTGCCAATCGAGGGATTCTTCCAAGTAACTTCCAACCTACTCAGTGTTGTCTGAACAGTCAGACAAATAACCTCCATCACCCACTGGCTGTGATTGCGGGTAAGAGTTAATGTGACTGTCTAAATATCACTATTGCTTATTTTCACTTTTCAACTGAATATAAAGCTTTATTTATTTTGTTAGGGGACATAATATTGCTCCATTAAGAATAATTCTCCAGTGAAGTAAAAAACACCGCGTCATTGTATTTGGATATGTTGCAGCCCTTTCTTTAACATTGACAAAAGTTTTTTTATGTTGTGCAGAGGTTTTAAGTCTTCTGTGTGTGGAACTCCATCAACCATCTTTACTCCCTCCAGTTCTCCGTTATCCATGATGGGATCAACCCAAAAATCTATTTTCCTAGTGGAGGTCTACAGCTTATGTTCTCAAAGTGTTCATAGACCAGAAGGAACATGTGCTCTGGGTCTGCTCCAGACTCTTCTTTCAGTAGAACATACCAAGAACACCTTGATGCTCAACCACCCTGACTGACTCCTTTCACTGTGAAGGATCAGCGACTCTGAATCAAGCAGAGAGGTCTGCCTGTTGCTAAGACTTGCCCCAGCCTCCCTTTGAAGGAAGCTCATACAGCCACTAGTATATAGCATCTAATTCTTTAAGCCATGATCTCATAATCGTAGGTGAGAGTCTGAACGTACAGGCCAGTAACTTAAGCTTTATTTGGTTCAGCTCTTTCTTCACTGGAGTCCACATTACAGCAGACAGGCTAGGGTGTTTATTCAACTCCTGCTCCAACCTACTACAACTTGCAGAATATACACCAAGACACTTGAACTAGTCCACCTGTGGCATGGACTGGCTCATGACCTAAAGGGAGTCTGAGGTAGAACTATGCCTTCAGACTTGGAGGAATCCACTCTCATCCCTCCTCACACAATGCCTCTTGAACACAATCGTAGACTTCTACAAAACAAATTTTAACCGCACACCTAATCTTCCAGGACTCAATCAACTGCCTTGCGAAGGTAAAGATCTGGGGCCTCATGCATATGAGTGTGACATTTTCACACTAAAACTTAGCATAAGGAAAAATTCAGAAAAGTGCAGGGCATAAAAAAATCAGATGCATAAAGCCGTGCGCACGCACGTGGCCGCGCACCTTTCCTTTATAAATCCCAATTTGCGGGAAATAGAGCTCAGCTGCTGGTCCGCCCTGTTACCATCCATAAATACATATGTAAATTTTTAAATCGTTCTCTAAAAGACTTAAAGGGCAGTATGAGGCACACTCTTTAGGGTTTTTCCCCTCTTTATGTATAACCGTTATTATTGCTTCTGATCAGCTTTTTGGAGGATCATTTTCCTTTAGAGTGTAGTTAAATACTGCACATAGTTTAGGGGTAAGCTCTTTTATATATACTTTATAGAACTCTCCACTTAGACCATCTGTCCCTGGACTTTTATTGCTTTTTGATCATTTAATTACTTCCTCAACCTCAATATCCGTGATTAGCCTATTCAGATTATCCGCTTCTTCCGATGTTAGTTAAGGTAAATTAAGTGTTAGAAAAATTATCCTCCTGTTCATTTACTCATGAGTTTATTTTACAAGTTATGTTTTCATATTATTCTTTTCATATTATTCTTTTTATATTATTACTCTCATATTATTCTTCTTTTTATATTTACTTAACTTCTCTTTCTTTTGTAGTATATTATTAACTTTGTTTAGGATGGTTGCTTGGAAGCTAAAAACGTTAAACATTCATGTGTTATTAGTTCCATATGTAACTGATTAGTTGTGGTCAGTTGCATGCCCTTGTAAGGGCATGTCCATAGGAGGTTCCAGAATGTGAAGACGGTTGGTCAATTCTCTGTGTGAAGAAGCCCAACCTCCTTTTTCTATACAATAAAGAGAAATGCAAAGAAAGAACTGGCAGAATTGATTTCAGACAGTGTTTGACAGCGATTCGTCGCGTCTGTTCTCAATTCTCCTATTCTGCAGAAAAGAACTTAAAAGAAACCTAATCTCTGTCTCTGGCTGATTCTTTGCAGGTTATGACAAAATAAACCTATCATTAAGCGTTTTAAATAAGTCCTCCATTACCACCCTTTTCTGGGGTAGAGTTTGGGAATCGTATAATTCTTTATAAAATTCGCGGAACCCCTTTGCAGTTTTTTCTGGTTGGGATAGTTCTTTTTCGTTTCCAGGATGACATGTTTGGAACCACTCGGCTGGCCTGTATTTTTCTCAATTGGAAAGCTAATAAACGGCTCGCACGGTTACCCATCTCATAGTATTTTTGACCAGTATATCTCATAGCACCTTCTGCCTTATAGATAAGTAGTTTGTCCAGTGCTTCCCTGATTTTTCTAAGTTGTTTCAGTGTCTCTTCTTTTCTGTCACTTTTATGGGTCTGTTCTAGTCTTTTTATTTCATTTTCTAGGTCATTTTCTTTCTGTACCTGCTGTTTCTTTAATTTGCTTGCCAGTTCTATGCATTTACCCCTGTGATGGACCGAGCAGTTAAGGAACAGCCAGACACCGGTTTAAAGTCAAAATAGTTATTTTTTATTTAACCCAAAACAAAACTTGGGTAAATAATAGAAAAAATGACCAAATTTGGGCCCATAAAAGAGGTCAAAGTAACAGACATCAACTCAGACTAACTCAAAGAACAGACCTCTCAAACAGAGACAAAAGGGGACTTAAATACTGGCTGATCAGGCCACATACAAAACACAAAGGGGAAAATACACAGAAACCTAACTGAAACTAACATAGCAAATCCCATTCCCCCCCTCTGGATGATGAGTAATGGTGTGAACCAATTTGCAGTCTCAGCTGGCTTGCTCCACCCCTTCTCCACCTCTCTGCTCTCCTAAGGATTGGGCAGCCAGCACTTAAACTCAGAAACAAAACAAAGATTAAATCAAGCTAAACACAACAATATAAACTAAAATGTGCGCACTTATTCTAGAATACAATGTGATGTGTTGCTTTCTAAACATAACCAGTTATTCTGTAAATTAAATCCTAAACTTAAAGAAATCCAAATATAAGTGAGATGAACTTATTGCGTGTGGTGAGAGTGAATATTACCACATTTGTGTGGCTGTAACTGCAGCCATCACACACTCCCCCTCTTCAGATCTCTCACTGGAATAGCGAGAGAGACAGTCTGCGATACAGTTGTCCTTGCCGGGGATATGGTGGATGGTGAATCGAAATGGCTGGATGGCAAGGTACCATCGCGTAATCCTTCCATTGGTATCTCTCATCTTCTCTATCCATTGGAGAGCTTTATGGTCAGTCTCTAAGGTGAACTCTCTGCCAAGAAGGTAGTATTTGAATGAGTCCAGGGCCCATTTAATGGCTAGTGCCTCTTTCTCAATGGTTGAATATCGTATTTCCCTTGGAAACAGCTTGCGGCTAATAAAAGCCACTGGATGGCGCTCTCCAGGGGGTCCCTGCAACAGAACAGCTCCCAAATCTCTCTCAGAGGCATCAGTCTGTAGAATAAAAGGTCTCTCAAATTCAGGGCTGTGCAGGACTGGGCTCTTACTGAGAGATTGCCGCAGGTCCTGAAAAGCGGTTTTGGCCTCCTCTGTCCAGAGGATCTTATTGGGGCTTCGTGAACCAGTGAGATCCGTTAATAGCGCGGCCCTGGCTGAGAAATGAGGGATAAACCGATTATAGAACCCTGCCAAACCCAGAAAAGATCTTAACTGTGTTCTGGTCTCAGGCAGAGGGCAGGACTCTATAGCTGTAATTTTATTTATTTGAGGCTTTATCACTCCATTTCCTATAACAAACCCCAGGTACTCAGTTTCAGACTTGGCAATTGTACACTTGGCTGGATTAATAGTCAACCCTGCAGATTGAAGTCGCTCCAACACCTTCTCCAAATGTTTCAGATGATCTTCCCAGGTAGCACTGAAAATGACTATGTCATCAAGGTAGGCTGCAGCAAAATCAGACATGTCAGATAGTACCTGATCCATCAATCTCTGGAATGTTGCCGGGGCACCATGTAGTCCAAATGGCATGACGTTAAACTGGAACAGGCCCCATGGGGTCCGGAAAGCAGTAAGTTCTTTTGACTGCTCCGTCAGGGGTACCTGCCAATAACCTTTGCAGAGATCTATGGTTGTTAGATATCTGGCCTTCCCAATCCGCTCAACCATATCATCGATGCGGGGGGCTGGATATGAATCAAATTGTGTTATTCCATTCAAATACCTGAAATCAATGCAGAACCGTAGGCTGCCGTCCTTCTTCGGCACCAAGACCACTGGGTGGCACCATTCACTTCTTGATGGTTCAATGATTCCGAGTGACAGCATCAGATCAACTTCCTCTTTCAGTGAAACCAACAGACGCTCAGGTATTCTGTAACTCAGTCTTCTCACAGAAGCTCCATCTTGTAATACAATGTCATGTTGGACAAGGTCCGTTTTACCAGGATTTCCCTGAAACATGTTTGGGGTGCACAGATTTCTCACCTGAGCCTGCTTTTCTTCCGAGAGGTGGTCCAGAATCCACCATACCCAACTCCTCTAGCAGGTGTTTCAAGGCTTTTGTCTTTTTGCCAAGAGAGCCATGTTCTGGCGGTGATTTATCTTGTTTTGGGTCCAACACAAAATTGAAGTCTCCCGCCAAAATTATTACACCTTTTGATTATTTTGCTAAGACGGAAGCTACTTCTATATAAAAAAGGTTGGCTCATCTTCATTTGGGGCATATATATTCATTATTGTTATGTCCATCCCTTCTACTGAGCCCTCCACCACATATCTACCCTGCGTGTCTTTCACCTCCATCTGCACCGAGAAGTAGGTCGTTTGGCTGAATAGAATCGCCACTCCTCTCCCTCTGCTTTTTGGACAGCTGGCAAAAAACACTTGATCCACCCACTCTCTTTTTAGTTTCTTGTGTTCCAAGTCATTAAGATGTGTCTCTTGCAATAGAGCTATTGAACTTTTAAACGATTTTAATAGGGCTAATATTTTCTTCTTCTTTATTGTGAGAGGACTGTGAGAGGGCTGGCTGATGACCAGCCCTCTCACATTACAGTGAACCCTCGCTATATCGCGGTTCACCTTTCACGATCTCGCTGCTTCACAGATTTGCATCATGCATTGTGTTCTGCATTCTGATTGGCTAAACAGTCTCTCCACTTCTTCTCTACCTGTGTGTCAATAACTTTGCAGGTAATATGTACACGTACGTAAAACAGCTTGCCAAATTTGACATAATCGATGGTGGCATGTCGGTTTATAAGAATTCTTTTGCCCAGAAGAAAAATGAGCGACAACAACTACAGATAACTATGTTCTTCTCTCGAAAAAAACACACCTGCACCGCGGGCTTTATAAGACAAAAACGCGACAGAGCGGAGTCAGGAGAAGCAGTGAAATACAGGTGAATCACGATTTGTCCAAATGCACTGTATTTTTTTTCATAATTATTTTTTTCCCGTTCTAATCCAATGACTCGGGTCGCGGTGGGGTGGTGCTGATCTCCGCAATTTGAAGCCTTCACTTCGTATTGATGATTAAAATTATTATTTTTCAGTATAGTAGTTATTTGTAAAAAAAAAAAAAAACGTTTATACAGTGCTTTTATTTGTTAAAAAAAATGCTTGGCCCTGTAAAAATGGTTTTGTTCTTTGGTTTCAATGTATTATGGAGTATTTCATTGTTTAATAATTGTTAAAAAAGTAAAGGTTCCTACTTCGCGGATTTCACTTATCATGGGTTCGTTTTGGAACGTAACCGCCGCGAAAAACGAGGGATCACTGTATAACACACAATATTTAAGTCAGTCATATAATATAGTTGTTTTGATCGTGTCGACCTCGAACACTACTTTTTGAACCTTCGAACGTAATTCTGAATGTTGCATCTTATCTGTTTCTGCCTCCTGTTGGACACTCAGTGTGGGCACAAACGTGTCAAGGAACAAGAACATAGTAACACAGAAATAATTTGAGCAAATTATGCTCCAAAGACTCCCATAAACCTGACTGGTTATATTAAGGCCAGACATAATCTGTAGTGGCCTCCTGACCAGCCCCCGATGTTACCAAGGCACAGTGCCGTGTGCCCGTAGTCGGTCTGGGGAAAAGCACTAAGTGCTGTCCAGATCACAATCCAAAGAAAAGCAATAATTCCCTGGTGAGATCTCCACCCAATTGGGATAATGATAATAAAGCATGGTGTTATTGACTAACCGTGAGATAATAAACATTTGTAATACAAATTCACTATATAAAGTAACATTGGCTATTTCGATAATGTCTTCTTCTCCCCTTTAACAATCTTTTTCTTAGAACATACCTTATAGTCCACAAGAGTTCCTTTGTTTATGAACATTTTGTTCTCATTGCAGTTTTAAATGTAAACTTTTAGTGGGTAGCCCCCCTTTTCCATGTCTCCTGCTGTTGACTCTTGGAATCCAGGCCTCTCTGGAAAGCTCTGCCTCCATCCTCTCTCTCACTCATCTGCATCGACACACCCAACCTCTCCAACGTCGGTACTGCGTCGAGACGTGTAGGGAAGGTTTTCATGCCGCTTTCCAAGTCGATTCTGAGTTGAGCCGGAAAACGACATTTTGCCTGTATTCCTTTTTCTTTAAGTTGTTTGATTATGCTCTGCTGTCGCACTCTCTTCTTTTGGACCTCTGGAGAGAAATCCTGTTCAAAGTATATTCTTTTCCCTTGGAGGACGATTTGTTTTTGTGACCATGCCTATTGTAGTACAGCTTCTTTTATGGTGTAATACATGAAACAGACAATGATGGAACGTGGCGGATCCGTGTCAGCTGGCCTCGTCCTAATGCTCAGTGTGCTCTTTCAATGTGTATGTCCTGCTGCAGAAGAAGCGTGGTTCTGATTAGTTCCTTTACAAAGCCAATCATGTCCTGTTTCTCACTTCAATCCGAGACTTGGTAGATTCTGAGATTGTTACGGCGTAGACGGTTCTATAGGTCATCACATTGATTAATGAGCAAAGCCTCACGTCTCAGCAAGTACCGAAGCTCTCTCTTGTTTCTCTGGATAACTTCTTCCGTTGTGCCGTTTCTACTTTCTGCTTTTTCCATGCATTGCTCTAGGGCAGGGGTCTCAAACTCCAGGCCTCGAGGGCCGCAGTCCTGCAGTTTTTAGATGCGCCACAGGTACAAAACACTGGAATGAAATAACTTAATGACCTCCTCCTTGTGTAGATCAGTTTTCCAGAGCCTTAATGATCTAATTATTCTGTTCAGGTGTGGTACAGCAGAGGCACATATAAAAGTTGCAGGACTGCAGCCCTCGAGGACTGGAGTTTGAGACCCCTGCTCTAGGGTGTCCATACGCTCTTTCAGGTCTCGTACTGATGAAAACATCAGTACGAGACCTGAAAGCAGCCTTTGTCTCAGAGCAGCAGTCTCAGCAAACGCACTCTGATTTTCTTTCCTCAACTCCTTTAGTTCACGCAGGACTTTGGCCACTTGTTCATTAGCTTCGTTAGCTTTTCTTCTCTCACTAGCTGTAGTGTTAGCCTGCTGCGGGTCTTTCTTCTCTTTGGACTCTTTTTGGTCAGTTTGATGTTTAACAACTGTGTTTCTTGTCGGCCTCATTTTCTTATTTGCAGTTTTTTTAAAGGGGATGTCCAGAAAATTACGTAATTTGTCAATTAATCATCAATCTCATGGGAGCCTCCACTCAAAGCGGCCGTCTCAGATCATGTCACCACCGGAAGTCCCAGTATAAGTATTTATAATAATAATAATTATATATTTTATTTAAAAGGTGCTTTGAGGACACATAATGTCACCTCACAAAAATAAAAATAATACATTTTAAAGAAAAATAAAATCCAAATAAAAAAAAATAAAGAGATCGTGCCTGTTTTAACAGTAGCGCGTTCAGCCGGGATTTAAAGACAGACAGCGTGTCAGAGGATCCTTTGAGTGGGGAATGTGGACGTTTATTCTAAATAGTAGAATGCTTTATGTCCATAAGGCGCACTCACAAAACGGGCGACTCGACTGAAGGATGACTGCAGCTGGACCGGTACCAGTACCGCACGGCTCTTTAAGTTTTGCTCAGAGCTCCAGGATGATGAGTCTGAGCAATCTAAACACTCATAAGCCATCATCAACATTTCCCAGCAGATCAATATGATCTCTGAACAAACGCTCCCTCTGAATCCTTCCCTGGGCGATTTTCTCCATCAGAGCCAAAGTGTTCCACAATTACGCAGCTCACCTTTGCGCAGCTACTTATATATGTGTGATTGTCTACACACTTTGATCACCTTAAAAATAATCAAACCTGTTTTTAATCGGCAGGTTTGAGTTAATCTGCTGATCCAACCCTGTTTTCTTCTTTTAGTGAAAATGAAATGATCCCATAGATGCATTTCATGCGCTTCGGCACACGGACCAATGCGTTACATCCTTATGAGACAAAAACTGAGAAAAAGTCATTTTTACATTCAAGCGAGGTTTTCACATACTTTTGTTTTTATTTTCTTTTTTTGTGTGCTTGTTAGCTTATTGTCTGAGGATAAATGCGGTTCAGTTTCATTGTTTATGTGTAAACAATAAAATATTAAAATCATGAAAAATATCGGGTTTAATGCTCTTGGTCTAAATAACACTGAATGTAGTCAGATTTCAGTGGATTTAGGTGAGTTTTGACGCTTTGTAGTTTGTTGCCCACAGAAAAAGTTTGTGTGGCTGCCAATATATTTACGCAAACTTTGACGCAAAGTTAATTTTTATACATGTCGACTTGTGTGTAAAATATGACGCCGCACATTTTATGCATGAGGCCCCAGGTCCCCTGACCAATATCCTGGACAGATGCTACACTGCTCCTACTCTAGGCAAGTCTCAGCCTTCTTTCTAACACCATAGACAAGCAGGGCCCAGGTCCAGTCCTCAAGAGCAAACATCCTGCAACTTTTAGATACTTCTCCTACTGTTGGGTTTTTTAACTTGTTCATATAAAGAACCACATAGAGAGTAGTATCACTTCAGCCTTCGTAAAGGGGGAGAGTCTCAGTGGAGCCTCAGGACAACTCCAACTTGTCACCTGCAGCAGCCTGGCTTTATTGAAAGTGGGGTGGGGGTCGGTCAAAAAACAGAAACTTAAAGATGAGGAGTAGAGGGGTCTCTCTGAACTAGCTGAAACCGGTTTCTGCAAGAACAGCATAGTCCACCTCAACTTGTTTCCAGCTTAGAGTAGCGAGACAAACTTATTCATAAGAGAACTATTTGCAAAACTCTGACACCTACAACTCAGTCAAATGACTGAATTCCCTCAACAGCAGTAATTCAGCTCTGCAGAGGCCAGGTAATGGGTCATTCATTTGATCCAGGTGTGTTGGAGAAGGCATCTAAAAGTTGCAGGTTGGCAACTCTTGAGGACTGCACCTGGGCACCCATCTAGAGCATTCATTCATCCATCCATTATCATACAGGCTTATCCCTTGTGGGGTTGTGAGGGGTGCTGCTCCCTATCTCCAGCGGTCAACGGGCGAGAGGCGGGATCACCCTGAACAGGTCGCCAGTCCATCGCAAGCTGTTCTAGAACAGCCCTGCCATTCTGCCCTGTATATTTTAGATGCATCTCTGTACCAGAACACGTGATTCAAATGATTGCAAGACAACCCTTACTCTCACTCTTACCAGTAGTCAGAGGCTTCTTCAAATTCGGTGTAATACAGACCATTACAGTAGAAACTTTCTGCCCACAGCCGTCACCACCTAACTGAAGTATTTTGAATTAATAAGAGTTACAGCAACATTTAATTTCCCTTATGGTCTATGAAGGATTTTTGAATTGGATTGAGTTGAAAACCTACAGAACAAGGGTCCCGGATGATAGATAGCATTTATTGTCATTGAACAGAATTCAACGAAATTTCCATTGCAGCTCCCGTGCAAATGGTCAAATATATACAGTATAAATAAGCAAACACACAATAATAATAATAACAATATATACAACTAAATTAACTAAAGGCACTCAACCACACCAAAGAAGTAGCAGCAGGTCCAATTATGGCAAAGTACAGATGATGTGACAGTGCAAAGTGCAGAACAATATGGCTGTGTGGGGGTGGGGGATATGTATGTGTGACTGCGAGGTTATGATATGTGTGGGAGGGGGGGGCGGCAGGGAGTAATGGCTCTGACGGCTGTGGGGAAGAAACTGTTTCTCAGTCTATTTGTTGTAGTCCGTATATTCCTGTACCGCTTGCCTGATGGCAGCGGCACAAACAGTCTGTGGCCCGGGTGGCTGGAATCCATCGCTATGGATCCAGCTCTCTTCTTGACCCGGTCTGTGTAAATGGAGTCCAGGTCTTGGAGGGGGCATCCCACAATGCCTTGTGCTGTTCTCACCACCCATGTCAGTTGTTTCCTCTCCAATGCTGTGCAGCTACCATACCACACAGTCATGTTGAGGCAGAGGATGCTCTCGATCATCGCCCTGTAAAAGTTCACGAGCAGCCGTGAGGAAAGTCCAGCCCGTCTCAGTTTCCTGAGGAAGAAGAGCCTTTGTTGTGCTTTCTTCACCAGGTGGGAGGTGTTTGTGTTCCAGGAGAGGTCAGAAGTGATGTGGAGGCCCAGGAACTTGATGTTGTCCACACGTTCCACCACTTCTCCATCTATGAGAAGGGGAGTGTGAGCCGTCCTCCTGGACCTTCTGTAATCCACAATGACCTCCTTGGTCTTCCCTGTGTTCAGCACCAAGTTGTTGGCTGAACACCACTGAGTGAGCTGCAGAATCTCCTCTCTGTAGTGGGTCTCGTTGTTGTCTGAAATGAGACCCACTACTGTTGTGTCGTCCGCGTACTTCACGACTGTGTTGGTGGGGTGGATGGCCACGCAGTCGTGTGTAAACAGGGTGAAGAGAGCTGGGCTGAGCACACAGCCCTGCGGCGTGCCTGTGTTGAGGACCAGTGGGGACGATGTTGAGCCACTTATTCTCACCACCTGAGGCCTGTTGGTGAGGAAGTCTCTGATCCAGTGGCACAGTGAAGCGGGCAGCCCCACCTCGAGTAGCTTCAGCACCAGCTTGTCTGGGATGACGGTATTAAATGCTGAGCTGAAGTCTACAAATAGCATCCTGACGTAGGTGTTGGGATGCTGCAGATGGGTCAGGGCTGTGTGCAGAGTGATGGAGACAGCATCCTCTGTTGACCGGTTCGCTCTGTAGGCGAACTGAAGGCTGTCCAGGTTTGCGGGGATAAAGTCTCTGATGTACCTCAGAAGAATCCTCTCAAAGCACTTCATAATCACCGGGGTCAGAGCGACAGGCCGGTAATCGTTCAGGCTGGTGATGGACCTCCTCTTTGGTACAGGGATGATGGTGGAAGACTTGAGACACTCGGGAACCGTGGCGAGCTGCAGGGACAGATTGAAAATGTCCAGAAACACTCCTGCCAGCTGGTCGGCGCAGGTTTTCAGCGTCTGGCCTGACACCTTGTCCGGTCCTGGAGCTTTGTGGTGTTGTTCCTCCTCAGGGTGGACGTCACCTGATGCTTCTGTAGGACGAGGGGCTGGTGCTGCTCTTCCAGATGGGGTAGATGTACGGCTTCTCTGCTGCCCGCCGTGTCAAAGCGGGCAAAGAAACTGTTTAAGGTGTCAGGCAGGGTGGGGTCGCGGCTGGTCAGCTGAGTGCTGTGTTTGTAGTCCGTCATGGTTCTAATGCCTCTCCACATGCTTCGGGGGTTGTTGTTGATGAAATGTTCCTCAATCTGCTGTTTGTACTGGAGCCTGGCCTGCTTAATACCTTTTTTCAGTTCCGACCGGGCCCTGCTATAAGCCAACCTGTCTCCAGACCTGTAGGCAGCATCCCGGGCTTTCAGCAGGGCCCGTACTGTGCTGTCCAGCCATGGTTTCTGGTTTGGAAACACTTTTATGGTCTTAACAGGGAGGACAACGTCGGTGCAGAACTGAACATAGGACAGAACGGACGATGAGTATTCCTCCAAGTCTGCGCCGTAAAGTGGCTGGAATTGAGAGACACTGTTCTAGAGTAAACTAGTTTGAGAACACCCTCAATAGATGGAACACATTAAAAATTGTTCATGGATTTATCAAAATTTGAAATAACTTCCTCAATTTCACAAAAATGTTTTCATGCTCTCTTGAAGTATTTTTTGGCTTTTCTGAGAGACTTAATGCTCAAAAAGGGAGGTGGAAAAACATTTGCAGAATAAGTTCTGATGTAGTGAACGCTCCCATGCACACCTGTTCCCTTTTACCCACCTCAGTGGCCTATGCCAAAGTTGTTTTGACTCAGTCTTCTAACTGCTAAATCCATGCTGGACATGGAGACCAGATAAAGATAATCCACAAAGTGCTTCAATCCCTATTAAAACCCTTCCAAGAGCAAAAAATTGGTCTTTGATGATGGGACTGTCAGTGTCTCATGTAATATGAATTGTACTTGTACTCTGTTTTCCTCAACAGAACCAATAATTGTGGAGGTCACGTTCAGAAACCCTTTGAAGGTTTCTTTGCTTTTGTCCAACCTCTCTCTCCTATGGAAGTTTTCTACTGGCACACCTTTAGGGGGAAAGGAATCAACAAGTGAGCAGATAGCTGAAGAGATGATCACTAATGAAGACAACTCAGCAGGCGAGGTGAGCATTCTGACCAAACCCAGTTTAACAATCTAGATTTTATTTTTATTTTACACCCCCAGGGGGTCTTTTGTGGGCTCTAGTGTCCCTTATATGACAGTAGGCTGACAGGAAACGGGGAAGGAGAGGGGGGAAGACATGCGGCAAATGTCGTTGGGTCCGGGAGTCGAACCTGCGACTGCCGCGTCAAGGACTGAAGGCCTCCAAATACGGGTCGCGCTAACCGCTACACCACCACGGCACGCCCAACAATCTAGATTTTTATTCAGACTGGTGTTTAGATCCATCATTGAAACTTTCCATTGCACCTTCAATATGTTTCATGTTGCTATTGTCACAGAAAGAAGAAATTGTCACAGAGATCATCAAAGAGTTCTACCTGGGATCAGAAGAGACCAAAACTGTGAGTAACTGTGGGATCAAACACTGAATCTTGAAGCGCCCCTGGTGCTGATTTTGTGATCTACCATTAACTTCTAGAAACAGTCATGTTAAGGTTGTGTAATGCACCACTTCTGTACGTAGTTATCAAGAGTTTATTCATAATCTTATTAGACGTACTAAAATGGATATCATCGGATCTTTGACATTTCAAAATATCAACTGTCAAACTGGAACCCAGCGGTTTTGACACTGAGTATGTGCGAGTGTCTGACCTCTGCACAAAGGACAGACAGCAAAGTGTTCTGCCACAAAAGAGTGTTTATATCACTGAACACAGTGTGATTGAAAATCATGGGACCAAATGTGCTGGAGTGTACCTCTCTTTCATATGTTTTCTCCAAATCTCTTTGAGAGCTAAGTCCCACGTATGCTAAATGTTAAATCTGCAGAAGCTGGGGTGCTGGGTGCCAGGTCTTCTCCTCCACATTCCTGTCTGTTTACTGTTAAATAAATGCCACTAAAGCCTCGGGATGGAGCCTCATGTAAAATTCAGCTGGACTTAAAGCAGAACTCACAATTTCATCACAGAGCTTCTGTTTAAGGTATCAGGTAAAATATGATACACATTTATATTTAATAATAATATAAACATCCATCCACTTAACATGGAATTTGTTGATTTTTATCTACAATAGAAATATTCAAAAGTCAATAATAAGAAGAAATAATAGTAATTCTGATAAATAACAGATCAGTAACCAAAATCCCTCAAAAATAATATATGGTTATATTTAAATAACTCAGTAAAAAAGTGCAAAAAAGAAATGCCCCAAACATTCAATTAGTTTTAATCAGAATAATGTCCACAATAGGGTCCCATATCCTCAAAAAACACTGTCCTGAAAATATTCCCCAGTTATAATCCAAAGTACCAATCTAAAATGAAAAATCCAAAACAGCAAAATCCCCACCTCCCAGAAATGAGGAAAAAATAATGGTACCATCTGTCAAAAAGAAAATAAATTCCAGATCAGATCTCACAGGGAATGTTTTTCTTCCCCCTTGGTGGTGTCTTCTTTCACCGGACGGCATTTCCTGTGTGCAACGCTCCAAACATGTTTCGAGAGTCACGATCTGTGACTACCGTGTACGTCTTTTCTTTAATTTTTTGCTTGTTTTAAAAATCCATAAAGACAATGCTCCCGCTGAACAGATGTGATGGTGCGTCTCTCTCTCTCCGGTTGTGCTGCTGCGCACCGAAGCACATGCCCCTTTTAATTTGCCCATCACAACCACACTTAAAACCAGCATGGTGCTGCCCAAAAATCAGTTTTAAACAGTGGAAAACTTTGGATGACTTAACAATCAAGTAGCTGAAACTGTCCTAAAAAAGTCTCACATATTTACCTTTAAATTTATTTATTCTGAAGAAAACAAGCATTATGGTTATGTTACACTCTTATGTGTCTTCTGGGTTTATGTCTTGCAAGTGTTGTGGAAATTTTCCTTTAACAAAGAGTGAGGGAAAACTGTTTCAAGAACCAGACAAAGAATATATTCTTAATAGGTATTTATTCGAAGGCTTAACAGCGTTTGAAGTCTCTGCTCACTGATCGCAGTCAGGAGAAAGACCCTCGAGCAGAGCACAGCTTACAGTTTTATAAGTTGTAAGTAGATTATCTAGATAGATAGATAGATAGATAGCATTTATTGTCATTGAACAGAATTCAACGAAATTTCCATTGCAGCTCCCGGGCAAAAGGTCAAATATATACAGTATAAATAAGCAAACACACAATAATAATAATAACAATATATACAACTAAATTAAATTAACTAAAGGCACTCAACCACACCAAAGAAGTAGCAACAGGTCCAATTATGGCAAAGTACAGATGATGTGACAGTGCAAAGTGCAGAACAATATGGCTGTGTGGGGGTGGGGGATATGTATGTGTGACTGTGAGGTTATGATATGTGTGGGAGGGGGGGGCGGCAGGGAGTAATGGCTCTGACGGCTGTGGGGAAGAAACTGTTTCTCAGTCTATTTGTTGTAGTCCGTATATTCCTGTACCGCTTGCCTGATGGCAGCGGCACAAACAGTCTGTGGCCCGGGTGGCTGGAATCCATCGCTATGGATCCAGCTCTCTTCTTGACCCGGTCTGTGTAAATGGAGTCCAGGTCTTGGAGGGGGCATCCCACAATGCCTTGTGCTGTTCTCACCACCCATGTCAGTTGTTTCCTCTCCAATGCTGTGCAGCTACCATACCACACAGTCATGTTGAGGCAGAGGATGCTCTCGATCATCGCCCTGTAAATGTTCACGAGCAGCCGTGAGGAAAGTCCAGCCCGTCTCAGTTTCCTGAGGAAGAAGAGCCTTTGTTGTGCTTTCTTCACCAGGTGGGAGGTGTTTGTGTTCCAGGAGAGGTCAGAAGTGATGTGGAGGCCCAGGAACTTGATGTTGTCCACACGTTCCACCACTTCTCCATCTATGAGAAGGGGAGTGTGATCTGTCTTCCTGGACCTTCTGTAGTCCACAATGACCTCCTTGGTCTTCCCTGTGTTCAGCACCAAGTTGTTGGCTGAACACCACTGAGTGAGCTGCAGAATCTCCTCTCTGTAGTGGGTCTCGTTGTTGTCTGAAATGAGACCCACTACTGTTGTGTCTACTTGATAATCTAAACACAGTTTGATAATCTACTTGGTTACAGAACATACAGCATACAGCAAGCACACGTATCTTTGTTCACTAGGGGAGCCATGAGGGATAAAGAAACAACCCAATGACTTCACTGTGATGTTAAGGCCAGTGAAACTAAACTGCTTCAGAAGTCTTTTTCATGAGCTCATGCATCACACAAGAATCATAATACTGTTATGCATAGACTCAGCTAATAATCATAGTAACCTTAAATTTTGCCACTACACAAGTTAGTCAGCTAACTGTAGATGCGTATCCAAACTGAGCAATACCACTGGTAACCAGAAGTGCTGTGTTGCACATTAGTTCACATGCGATGGAAGTAAAGAAGATTAAGACAATGACAGAAATCCCAGAACCTCTCCATCTACATGTATGCAACAGATCAACTTTCTACTGTATGCCTCTCTTTATGGGTCCAGACTTCCTCCACTGTCACCATGTCTGCTGCTGACTGAAACCTACTACTGAACTATAAAGCTAACTGACAACCATGCTAGCTCAACATAATTACTGAAAATATCAGTGCAAAACTAATTGTTATATTAGCCTTGGTGATCAAAAAAGATGAGTTTGAGGAAAAGCAGAGAAAGATTTTACAGTTCTTGTTTTTGTTTTTCTTATTTATTGCTTGTGTGTTGCCTGTAAATATTTTGTAGTTAGGTTATGATTGATATTAAGGGTAACTGTGATTCAATTAGTAGCTCGTTGCAGTGCACCAGTCTAACCCGCTCTGTTCAGACAGCGTAGATTGGTGAGGACCGACTTCTATTGTTTGTTACACATAGTTTTGGGGTTTTGTTTTGTACTGTCAGGCCCGACTGAAGCTGCTGCCACACAGAACTGGTCAGCTGAACATTGTAGGAGTGATCTACAACCTGACTTCATCTCACTTTGGAGAAGCCTCCTCAAACACTGAAGGTATGTTTCCATGTGTTTCCACCCAGGGTTGGTTGATTTAATACACAGCATTGTATTCTGGCACAGACTAGACATGTTAATGGTCTGATCTCAAATAATTACTTTATACTGCCAAAAACATGTTGTGTGTGGACTTTCTCCTGCATCAGGGCAGCAGACGTTGGACTCCATGATCATTCGTGGTAGACAGGACCTGAAGATCCAGGGCCCACGGCTTAACCTGACAAAAGAAGACAAGATGCAAGTTCGATATGGCACGGATCGACGTTTGGAGCCCATCATAACCCCACCTATGCCCCTAATGGAGGTAACTGACACTCTCATGTCTTCCTCTATGGCTAACATGATCAGGTGAACTTCAAGTTAAAATAGTTCATTGGCTTTACTTTTTGAATGAATTATCCTGAAAGATGAGCTAGTTTATGTGAAGCTTGTGACTGAACTTCTTGCCTTTGGCTTATCATTGAGATTATAGATTCATTTTGGAACAAACACACACCAAACAAGCCTGCAGAGATAAAATGTCTGGTTGAGGTTGTCTATGACTTGAATTAAACAGGCTTAGATTGAATGGCTTTCCCTAAGCCTTTAGTCCATTGTTTGGGCTTTTCTATTCCTTATTTTCTTTTTGTAATTAAGTCGCTTGTGATTGTAATCCTCAACTTCAAAAATATTTTTTGCAGTACTTAGTTTTTTATGAGCCTAGAATGATTCTTATTCCTGGCAGATTTAGATGTACAATCATTTTTCTTCAGCTGAGAAGTTGGTTTCTGGAAGGAAATGAGACAGGTTTCTCTCAAAAGCAAAGAAAATGATGTAATCTAAGAATCAGTTTTAAATGTACAGTATATCTCTGTGGATTTATGTTTTGTCAAGTAGTTTGAATGTACTATAATTTATATAATTGTTTAAAATCACTGCAAGTTGCTGAATAGTACAAAACAATCTTAATGTGTGTGTGTGTGTGTGTGTGTGTGTGTGTGTGTGTGTGTGTGTGTGGGTGTGTGTGTGTGTGTGTGTGTCCGCAGGTTTTCTTCCTGCAGTTTCCCACTGCCCTGCTGTGCGGTGAGATCAGGAAAGCTTATGTGGAGTTCTGTAATGTCAGTGCAGTTGCTCTGTGTGGCCTTCGGGTGGCGTCAACGCACCCTGATTTCTTCACCTTTGGCAGCCAGAGCACAGCACCCTTCACACCTCCCAGCCCCCGCTCAGCAGAGAACTGCTCCGCCTATGTGACGTTTCCTAACCCCCTCCAGCCAGGCTCCATGTCCTCTGAGACATTGGTTTCTGCTCCTGCATGCAGTCAGCCCTCTGGGGTCACAGAGATCCCAATACATGGCAGCACACTGCAGCCAGGACAGTCGGTTCAGCTACCCCTCTGGCTCCGAGGACCAGACCAGGAAGGAGTTCACGAAATCAACTTCCTGTTCTACTATGAGAACACAGAGAAAGGACTCAAAATCAGGTGAAAGATGATTTTGAGGATTAATATACTGCATATATATATAATATATTTTGAGGATTAATCTTGAGTATATTGTTGCTTTAATATAATTGTGACCAGAGCATTTTAGTGGTGACATTTTGTTTATCTTAAGATAGATTTAATGAGTCTGTAAAGAAGACTGAACTGTTCACATTGACATGAACAAAACAGACAGTGTTCTGTAGAATGCTGCATCTGGCCGTGCACATATTGTAAAATCAGCTCTGCTGAAAGTGTTTTTGGCAAGTTTGGTGATTGGATAAAATATGTGGAATAGTAATTCCGAAAAATTGTCTATTCAACAAAAATAGTGTGTACACCCTGAAACTCAAGTACTGATGGAAATATGGCCTGATAACAACCTCACCTTATGAACTAATGAGAAAAGTTTCAACTTCCCAAAACATTATCCGGACTAAATGCTTGTCACATAGTGGAAAGATGGATGTATTCAATCCATCAATCCATATTATCAACATATGCAATAATTTAGGTTCTGAATGAGTTCTGTATTTGTACTAAGTTTAACGGTCTGTCATCTCCTCCTCATGAAGTCACCGGGTGTTGCGTCACACAGTGTTTATCTGTGCCAGTCGGTCTCTGAGTGTCCAGGCCTTCGCCTGCCGCAGCAGTGCTTCCCCGCTTCACTCTCTAGATGACAAAGGCAGCGGGGGAACTCTTGTTTTTATTGATGTGGAGAACGTAAATGCAGTAAGATGAACCACACTTCGACTTATGAAGTTTCTTTATTCTCACATCATGTTGCGAAACTTAGTTTAAATTTCTTTCAATTGTTCCAGAGTGAAAGTGGTGTCCGTGAGTTCCACATTGTCCAGGTGTCTAGCAGTAGTCAGCACTGGCGCCTCCACAAGTACATTAATCCATGCAACAATTATGGTAAGTCCATTTTAAAAGGGACTACCTCCCTTTTAAAATGTTTTTTTTTATCATTGTCATTTTTTTCTGCATACCTTTTAGTATCTAAAGGTTCTACAAAGCTTTTACAATTCAATTCAAATTATTACAAACACAATACTTCTTATTGCATGGATCATGGGCTCTTTTCCAACCACAAACATAATAATGACCACACCAGGAATGATGTAAGGTTGAATGGTCTCCTAGTTTTTGATCAATCATCTCTGTTAATAGAAAGTTGTTTCTAGGCCTGTCACGATAACACATTTTGCTGAGCAATTAATTGTCCCAGAAATTATTGCAATAAACTGTAATATTGTCGTTTTGAGACCATTGTTAATTTATAACAAAAAATTGCATAATAATGTAAGTACACCTTCACCAAGATTAACTAATTTTTAAAGAACATTTAGCATTATAACTGGAAGACATTTTAAGTAGACAAACAAAAATGGACAATAAACTTTCTCTTCAAAATATATTAATCATTAGGCTCATATAAGGAAAACGTTCAATACTGCTAATTGGGAACTTTGTGAAAAATAAGAAGTGTACGGATAGTACTGTGTATTGTATGTTAATAGTTTCTAGTATTTTTTTTATACTGGCTGTTCTATGAAATCATAGGGCAGCTAGTTATGTAGTTGCTACTGTTTTCAATTGATAATTTATTGCTTTTCATGTCAGGCCTAGTTGTTTCATAAGATGAATGGAAAACTGTGCGCTTCCTCTTCAACAGACTACCATGCAACTGTCTTCAGTCAGAGGTCTCGCCAGAGTCTGTGTAATACTTACCTCTACAGGAAACAATGTGTGCCTTTAAATCAAAGCCAAAAAGCCTCCTGTTTTGAGTTGCTTTTGAACCATAATAAATGGAACATTGACCAACACATATGATTTGTTGTTTTCTTTTGATGGTGTCACTCATCAAAATATGTGATGTTTCTATGACGTAAAGCACTTTGAACTGCCTTGTTGATGAAACGTGATATACAAATAAACTAGACGATTGCTTTTCACTGCTTTAATTTTCTCTCTCCAGATTGCAGACTCGGCAGTCGAGAAAGAGCTAAGCTTTGTTTTAAAGCCATGAGATGCAAACCTCATGAAGGTATTTTTCCTTCTCACACAAGTCATCTTGGATGTTCTTTTTTGAAAGCACAGATTTAACTTTGTTCTTAGGCTCTGATTCTGCAAAGGAATACACGTTTGCAGACCTGAATCTTGGAAATGAACGGGTAAGATTAATTCACTGCTTTATTGTTGATGTAGAATCAGAATCTTGTATGTATGAACCCAGGACGGTTATGTGACAGTATAATGATACTGTGTTACAGACTGAAAATATCAACTTACTGGCCTTAAAGAGAGGAAAATGTAATAAACAAAGGCTCCTTATTTGGCTGGATAAGTTGATGGGAGAATAGCCACAGATCAGAAACATTCATCCTTTAAGCACAACAGTTCAGACAAAGAAGAACACAAAAAACTATGGCATCATTTAATGTGACTAAAACAAACACAATTAAATAAGTGTCTTCCATATTTTTGTTTCAAAGAATTGTTTGTAAAGCTGACAGTGGAAGCTGTTTCTAGAAGGATTTTCTAACATCTTGTCTTCCTCCTTTATTTTTGAAAGCACCAAAAAGGGGCTAATAATGATGAAGTTGGGTATACAGGACCACCAATGTGGGAACAACTGGGTCTGTTGCCGCCAGTCCAGACCTGAGCCCTCACACTGTCAAGTTACGGTCAAAATTATTGTTTAGGCTCATAAAATGCTTAACTTTTACATTAACATTAGCAAAGTCTGCTAAGTCTGGTCTGCCAAGTAAACACGAACACATTTACAGTAATTGTAACATGAAATACTGTAACTGACCAGAGCTAACAGACTGGCACAAATGCATCTTTTAGGGTTTGTAACCTTACCTCCAGTTGGATTTCCAGTTTCCTTTTCCCTTTCACTGTGTGGTGCACAGCTACAAGGTTTTGATTTAAGCCATATGATGGTACAGACTTGAAGAGCAGATTTTGAATTTGAAATTATTTTTAGTATGTTCCTCATTTCCTCATTTAGTCAAACTTTTGAATGATCCTTATGACAAAGTAACTAGCTCTTTTCTGTTTTCATTTTTAAAATCATATGAATGAATATTCTAGATAACCACCCAGATGTCTCCCATGAAGCATGCTTTATTGTTGTAATAAACTCAGTGGTGGCTAGGAGTGGCTGCACCTGGCAGCGACAGATGGCCCACCCCAGTGAACTGATGACACATTGCCAAACTCTTTAATGTAACAAGAACAGTTTAGTGCACCTGCAGACACATGTCTCTCCTACTCTGAACTTTCTGTGTGCAGATCATGAGTTCCTCTACACCATGTGGAGATTTCTTCTTCCGTTGCCGTCAGAGCTCGGTGTTAGAACAAGGGAATTCAACTTCCAGGAACAGCAGAAGTCAGGGCTCTGGCCACACTGACAACACAGCCTCCGACATTACAACTATCGCCAAGAAGTGTAATGAGCTAGACCTAAGCATAATCGTCATCTGGAAGGTTGTATATTTGATTATCTGAATAAGTGTTTTGAGATATTTTACTCTCACCATCAGCAGCTCTTTTTTTAACATCATATAAATAAATTCTAGATGTTTAAGCCTTGGTTGCCAGCCTGTATTGAAGCTGCCACATTGTCCCACTTTGCAGTGTTGTAGGATTTAATCACATTTGTAATCTTATATGAATTAAAGGTAGAGGTTGATGCTTTGTGCTTGAGTTGAATGTGTTTTGTGTGACCAGGCTTACGTTGTTGAGGACAACAAACAGCTGATCTTAGAAGGCCAGCTTCATGTGGCCCTGCAGACAATCGGCAAAGAGGCCAGTTCTCTGATTCCCAAAGAGGTTTGACCACAATCCTCCTGCTTGTCCACAGCTCAGTGGATGCTACCAGACCTCAGACTACCAGACATCAGTGCTATTCTGTTTCACTGACTTTATGTGTGGTGTTTTACCTCACACCTTATGTGAGGTAAAACATTCGTTCATTTAATGCAGTGGTTCCCAAAGATTTTCTGGGCCCCCTATGGATTACAATAAAATCCCCCCAAAACAGAAAAAAAAATCAACTGGGCGTTCAACCACACTTAAACCTATACACATATTTTGTTTTCAAATTCCAGTGAAGTTTTATTTCACACTTTAGGTTGGTAACAAAACACACTACAAACCATCTTTACAGTGAAACACTTTTGTGTAACTGCTTTTTTTTGTTTGTTTTATTTTTCCATTCATCCCTAACACTTAACACCCCCCCACCCCCACCCCACAATGGCACAGCACCCTCCACACTTTGGGAGCCACTTTTATTGGAAGCTGTTTTGCCAAGCATTTGTCTCTCTGTTTATGTTTTTGTGTCTCCAGGAAACTCAGGAGATGATGCTCCTCAGATTTAAGTCGGAGTTGCCTCCTCCCGTCATTCTGCCGTATCCAGAGCTGTCCCAGCTCATCAGAACAAACCTCTGCTACCCTGAAACCTTTACTCATCATTTTGTCAAAGAAAGGTAAGACAGCTGCAATAACCAGGCATTACAATGCCACAGTAATAGATTGCAGAAATTTAGAAAAACAGACCTCCCATTATTTAATTTTCTGAGTTTTTGTTTTTATATGCATGTGGATGAATATTTCTTGTTATTTGGAGCATTTCAGATTAATATTGTAATTCCACATATAATTAATAAAAATGTAATAATTCCACACTAAAAGCATTGCTGCCATTTTGTCTGAACATAAAACAATCTTTTTATCGTCTAGAATGTAAAGGGATGTTTTCTGTTTGGTAGATGTTATTGGACATAGCCCTATCCAGCCCTGGCTTTCCTGTTTTCTGCCAATCAAATACTGTTGTGTACTTGTTGAGGAAGTCATAGTAGGTACTGTAGACTGAATAAATAAATTTAGTAGAATGACCAGATGCCTTATAGACTACATTTCAGATTTTATAGTTCCACCCAACTGTAATGTTTATACAAAGAATATTTAATGAACTCTTCTCTTCTTTCTTATTGTAGACTCTGTGTAGGTGGTGTATTATACACAATTTCTGGATATAATATTTCAGAAACCTCTACCTTTAGAGCAAAATTACACGTGTCTTTTACCCTGTTGTACCCTGTGATATGGGAATTCATATATGCATTAGAATAAACATAAAGATTACGGTACCCACAGCTTTTAGTTGTTAAACCAACAGTTTTATTTTAAGCAGGTCATATATGGAGTTTTTACTGATCATGTTTTGGCTGCTCTTATTGATGAATGGACAGAAAACAGCTAGATAAAAAACTGAGGCTTCAGTATGATGAGACGACAGAGAGACGTTTGAGTTGTTTAACGACACTCAGATGTTGATGGGATCAAAGCAGCACCACTATTACCTTCCAGATACAACGGCATTACTGTAGTGTTGTGTAAAAGTGTGTGTGTTTGTCTCTTTCTGCCCTTAGCCTTTGCTTAGTCCCAGTAACTCTGACTCTGTCCAACTGCTCCTTGGTTCAGATAGATGTCGTCATTGACCTGCGACACAAAAGCAGCAGGTATGTTTCCAACACATAAAAACCAGCTTGAATCAGGTTCAACTGGAATATACAATTGTGTTCAAAAAATGGCAAGATTTAAAAAAGTGAATAATGCTCACAATTCTTTAATAATTTGTATTTCCATTCACATGTTTTCACTCTTCAGACAATGAGATTGACTATAGATCCAGGTTTTCAGTGATGGCACTGATGTGGTATTATGCATTTCAAGGATCTGCTTATAGAGTCTTCTATGGCATCATTGGCGCAGATAAAAGAAAAATTTTACCTTTTAAGTTCTGATTTGTTTTCCGATATTTGTAAGTAAGGCATTTCTTTACTGCACAACTGCCTAAATTTTCTGTCACCACAGAGACTTAATGACTAAAATCCATCTTTAATGGATTTACGTCATTAAATCCTGTTAGCTCTTAAAACCCCTTGGTGGATACATTTAAAATGACTTGTGGGAAGACATAGACTGTCCTATTTCTGATGACTCCAGAATCTTGACTTTGAAACTGATCAACTCATTCCAACTCATTCCTCATTTGCACCAAACTGGAAATAAATGAAACTTTAACATCTAAAGATGGCAATATGATTATATAGTAATTTGACTCTTACTTTACTGGAACAATCATATCTCCTCTTCATCAGCCTGTCATACTACCATTTTTTGAAGGGATTGCAGTAAAATGAAATTAATAGACAATTACATTAGTTACACTACACTATTGTATGCTGACATTTAATGGCTGATGTGTGAGACAGCTACAGGACCAGGAAAGCTAGTTCAACTTGGCTCATTTTCAGGGATCATAATGATTTCACTTCCTCTCATTCTGTGTGGTTTCCAGCTCCGAGTCTCTGGAGGTCCATACCTCGTTTGCTTGGGTGGGTCAGACGCAGTACAAGCTGCAGCTGGGGTGCCAGGAGATGGTGCGCCTCACTCTGCAGGCCTGCTTCTTTCGGGCTGGTGTCTACAACCTGAACACTCCACTGGTTTTTGCTAAGCCAGCTGAACACAGTACACTGTGTGAATCAAGTCAGCAAACAGCCAGTCCTGCTCTCATCATCATCAACAACGCCTGTCCTCTCTTATCCTGAGGGGACAGTGGGATGCTACTGACTCACCACATGGACACACAGGCACAGCTTTGACTCTCTGACAGAACTACCAGTGACTGATGGTGAACGTGCAAATCTTTGTTTCATCAGTGGATGCTTCGCTGGTTGACTTCCTTACACACACAAAGCCACCTCTTCCCTTCTGTACCCCAGACTCCTCATCCCTCACTGTGTTTTACCTGTTTGACCTGAGAGACTCTAACTTGCACTTTTCTTTGCTTGCTAACAAAAAGCCAGTATATTCTGATTTAGACTCGATAAAAAATTCTCCGTTTTGATCGGTCCTGTGAGGCCGAAGTGACCGCTGCTCCCACGGCCTGTGGGCTGATGGTGCCTGTCTGAACCTGGAGTGAGTCCACTTCACGCCTCTGCTTAATTCCTGAACAGAGTGAGACTCATTTTCTGGCTTTATGTTGGCAGTTCGTTGAATACTAGAGAGCCGTCCTGCTGCCATTCAGGGATCTTTATTCGAAAAAATGATCACTTCCTTCTTGAATGTGCATCAGACTTTTTTCCTCAGTGCAGATTGCCCCCCGTACAGACTTAACATCTCATCTGGAAATTATTTATTTCTAATAGAAAATTGGATGTTAAAATAAAGATAATGATAGCAAAAGGGTATTTTCTCTAGGATGTATGGAGTGTAGAATTATTTAACAAAGGAATAATTGTTTACTTTAAGACATGAAGTAGTGCTTTAATACCCACCATGACATTTTTTGTAGTGTTTATTGGCCATATTTTCAATCACTCTGGCATATAATTAATTCATGAATCACTCTCATATTTCCCACAAATAAACACATTAATCTGACACAAATTTTTGTCATTGACCAATCAGTTCATCAACATTCCTTAGCTATTGAGCTGACAAACGCCTCATAGTAAAATAACCAGGATCTGTTACTGAATAAACCGTGTTGGTTAGAATAAAGAACCAGTGTCCTTCACGTCGAGAGGAGCCAGTTGAGGTGGCTTGAGCATCTGGTCAGGATGCCTCCTGGACGCCTCCCTAGTGAGATGTTCCAGGCACGTCCCACCGGCAGGAGGCCCCGGGGACGACCCAGGATATGCTGGACAGACTATGTTTCTTGGCTGTCCAGAAACATAGGCCTGGGAACGCCTTGGGATTCTGTAGGAGGAGCTGGAACAAGTGGCTGGGCCTCCCTACTTAGTCTGCTGACCCCACGACCCGACTCTGGATAAGTGGAAGAACATGGATGGATGGATGGTTGTTTCACACCTTATTTAACTGCGTCAAGCGCTTAGAGCTTTTCCCAAAACCCTGTGTGGAGAAGTCTCCACTTCCTATCTGAAAGCTGTCCAAAAACTGGCCCAGTCCAATCCCACTGGACTGCTTTTGAGACTGTGACTCACTGTGGCCAATAATAAAACCAACCCACCTGGTCCAGTATCATATTCCTCCAATACTTTCTGGAGGAATGTTACATCTCTCAAGGTTGGAATATTTTTGCACAAATTCTCTGAGCTATCCTTAATAATTTCTTCAGAGGGCAGCTTCACCTTTTTGTCTGTGCAGCTCCTGGTTCCAGACCGTGCTTCATCTGCGGTGCAGCTAACAGGGTAAGGAAAGGTTGTTTTGGTAAATCTCCCCACACTGGAATTCAGTAAACTGAAAGTCAATTGTTTCAGCATAGCAGGGACAGAAAGCAGACGCAGACTTAAATCAGACTGAAGTAGTGATTAATTTAAACATAGCATCAGGTAAAACATACACATTTAGAATTCAAATGAGTAATTTAAGGCATACTCACTGTTAGGTGCAGCACATGGCTTCCAGTACGGTCTTTGGTCTATGTGCAGTCTCCAGGACAGGCAGTAATGGTCTACGTAGATCAGTGGTCCCCTCTGGGGGGCGGGGTTGCGGGGGTTACGTTCCAAAAAGAACCCGTGATAGGCGAAATCCGCGAAGTAGGAACCTTTTTTTTTTTTTTTTTTACAATTATTATACAATAAAATACTCCACAATACATTAAAACCAAAGAACAAAACCTTTTTACAGGCCCAAACATTTGTTTAACAAATAAAAAGTACTGTATAAACAATTTGGTTTTTTTTTTAACAAATAACTACTGTACTGTAAAATAATAATTTTACTATGAACTGAAAGCAGATTCCCGTGCCCGAATTGCGGAGATCAGCCGCCCCACCGCGACCTGAGTTATTGGATTAGAACGGGAGAAAATAAAAAATTATTATGAAAAAACAACAAAACAAAGTACAGTAGGACAAATAGTGACTCGCGTGTATTTCACTGCTCTTCTGACTGAGCCGCTGCAGCCTGACTCCACTCTGTAGTGTTTTTTTTGTTTTTTCTAAAGCCCGCGGTGCAGGTGTGTTTTTTTGAGAGAAGAACATAGTTATCGGTGGTTGTTGTCGCTCTTTTTTCTTCTGGGCAAAAAGATTCTTATAAACCGACACGCCACCATCGATTATGTTAAATATAACAAGCTGTTTTACGTTTGTCTACATATTAAACCGCAACGTTGTTGACACACAGGTAGAAAAGAAGCGGAGAGACTGTTTAGCCAATCAGAATGCAGAACACAATGCATGATGCAAATCCGCGAAGCAGCGAGATCGCGAAAGGTGAACCGCAAAATAGTGAGGGTTCATTGTACTCCGATGTTGTTTTGTTACTCATTCTGTTGCAAGTTGGCTCAATTTTGACGCGCAAGACGTAACCGGTAAAATCCGGTTTAGGATTTTCAAAATAAAGGATCCGGAAGTAGTTCATTATTTCTTGCGCGGCCCGGTACCAATTGGTCCGCGGACCGGTGGCTTGGGACCACTGACGTAGACCACCTAAGCTCTGTGGCAGTTTAAACCAAATTAATGACAATAATTACAAAGGATTAATTATTGCACTTTATTCTCTAGAATAATAAAGTTCATACTGCGGTTAGTTTTTTTAACATGTTTCTTCTGACTAGAAGTAGATATTGATGACATTTCAAAGTTTTCAAGCCGGAGCTGTGACTAATCAGAGAGAGAATATATGTGAGCTAAAGATTAGGGTGGTGACACAGAGTTCTTCCATCTCTAAAGACTTGGAGCTCAGCACCAAACATCAAGACACCAGTGGAAACATGCCAAAGGCTGCTCAGCAGCTAGAAGAAGGGTTTGATTGTTGTCAAAGCAAAGATTTTTCCACTGAGGAGTTTAAATAATTTTTCTGACACTTGTTTTTTTTTTTTCAATAAAAATGAATTTAAAAAAAGCTATTCTTCATATTGAGAAGTTTGTGCATATCAAAAATATTTATACACTCACCAGAAGTTTTAAGTATAGATGTTCGGCTGACTGTCACGGCAGATCATGAATCAGCCAATTTTTTGACAGCAACTCAATGCACTTTGGTGTCTAAACAAGGTGAAGGTAATATGAAGTTCTGAATGAGCACTACAGCAGCAGAAGACGCCACCCTGGGTCATTCCACTCAGAGCAGGCGATGGGACTACGCTTCACAAAGACTCACCAAAACTGGACGAAAAGCTTAGAGAAACGTTGCCTGGTCCATGAATCGTGATCAGAACTTTACGGCATAGATCCATCCTGTGTTCTATCCGTTTCCTGGGCTGCTGATGGCATCATGGTGAGGGGAAAAACATTCTTGACACACTTTTTGTGTCAACTGAGCATTGTTTCTACAACACACAAACTATTTGAGTAAAATTGCTGGCCGTTTCCATCCCATCAGAAGATGGACACGCTGCTTCCATGTTACAAAGTTCAGCTCATCTCCAACATGGAGTTCGTTCTGCTCTAATGACCTCCGCAGTCACCAGAGCTCAATCCAGCAGAGCACCTCTGAGCTTGGGTAAAACAGATTCTCATGTTTCTGCTGACAAATCAGCAGAAACTACAGATTTCACCTCAACAGAAGTGAGGTAAAATCATCCATCCATTATATTTGGATTCCTAAGTTTTCCTTCAACTTTGATGCGTTTGCTTAACAGAATATTTAAGGATGATCATTATGATTTTATTAAAATTTATTTCAAAACTGTACCGGTACCTTGCTTCCCATTTATTACAAAATAACATACATTTCACAATATCATATAAGGAGGCACAGTAACTATTCACTGCAACCAAAGAAGATAGACTTAGACTTAGACTGACTTTATTATCATTTTGCATGCACAGGGTGTATACAGAACAAAATTTTGTTGCATACGGCTCAGGACAATGTTGTGAGGTTACTCCAGAATAAAAATAAAATACAGTATAAAATATAAATATAAAATATAAAGTGCAGGACTGACAGTAAAATGGAAGTTATTTAGCTATGTATATGTGCAAGGTATAAAGTGGAGACCAGTTTTTGAGTGCAGTCCAGTTAAGAGTTCAGCAGTCTGATGGCAAGTGGGAAAAAGCTGTTTCGGAACCTGGTGGACCTGCACCGGATGCTGCAGAACCTCTTTCCAGAGGGCAGCAGGGAGAACAGTCCATGGTGGGGGTGTGAGGGGTCACTGACGATGTTTCGGCCACGCAGCGCTGGGATGAAATGTCCTGAATGGAGGGAAGGGGGGCCCCAATGATCCTCTCTGCTGTCCGCACCACTCTCCTCACGTTCTTCCAGTCGGAGGCGCTGCAGCCTCCACACCACACAGAGAGGCAGCTGGTCAGAATGCTCTCTATGGTGCTTCTGTAGAACGTCTTGAGGATGGGCGGGGGCAGGTGTGCTCTTCTCATCCTCCGCAGGAAATACAAACGTTTCTGTGCCCTCTTGACCAGAGACATGGTGTTCACAGTCCAGGTCAGGTCGTCAGTGATGTGCACCCCCAGGAATTTGGTGCTGCTGACCACCTCCACAGCCAAGCTGTTGATGAGCAGTGGAGCGTGGCTGGGCCGGTTCTTCCTGAAGTCGACGATCATCTCCTTCGTCTTGTCAACGTTCAGGATCAGGCTGTTGTCTCTGCACCAGTCCACCAGCTGCTCCACCTCCTCTCTGTAGTCCAGGTCGTTGTCGTCTCTGATGAGGCCCACCACCGTTGTGTCGTCCGCGAACTTCACGATGTGGTTGGTGGCGAACCTGGGGACGCAGTCGTGTGTCATCAGAGTGAACAGCAGAGGGCTCAGGACGCAGCCCTGAGGGGAGCCTGTGCTGAGGGTGATGACATCGGAGGTGTGTTGTCCGATCCGGACTGACTGAGGTCTGTCGGTGAGGAAGTCTAGCAGCCAGTTGCGCAGGGGGGTGCTGAAGCCCAGGTGTCCCAGTTTTCCTGCCAGATGCTGTGGGATGATTGTGTTGAACGCTGAGCTGAAGTCCAGGAACAACATCCGCACATGAGTGTTCTTCTCCTCCAGGTGAGCCAGGCTCAGGTGTAGGCGGAGGAGATGGCATCCTCAGTGGAGCGGTTTCGGCGGTAGGCAAACTGGAACGGGTCGAATGTGGGGGGGAGTCTGGAGACGATGTGTTCTTTTACCAGCCTTTCAAAGCACTTCATCATGATGGGAGTCAGTGCCACAGGCTGGTAATCGTTGAAAGAGGTGACTTGAGGTTTCTTTGGCAACGGAATGATGGAGGCAGTTTTGAGACAGGCTGGCACTGTGGCTTGGTCCAGTGAGGTGTTAAAAATGTCTGTTAGGACACCAGCCAGCTGACCTGCGCATTCCCTGAACACCTGCCCAGGTATGTTGTCGGGGCCTGGGGCCTTCCGTGGGTTGACTCTTTTCAGAGTCTTCAACACATCGGCTGTGTCCAGGCAGAGTGCCTCCTCTTCCTGGTGGGGAACAGTTTTCTTTGCCGGAGTACTGTTCAGTGCCTCGAACCTCCCAAAGAAGTTATTGAGTCCATTTAGAAAGTCAGCATCAATTTCACCCACTGGGGGGGAGGATGGATTGTAGTCTGTGATCGCCTTTATGCCTTGCCACATACTCCTGATGTTTCTGGTGTCGTGGAAGAACTCCTGTATTTTTCGACTGTGGGTTCGCTTTGCTAACCTGATAGCACGATTCAAGTTGGCTCTCGCTGTCCTCAGTGCCTCCTTGTCGCCAGACTTGAAGGCTGAGTTCCGTGCTTTTAGCATTTCCCGTACCTCCTTAGTCATCCAGGGTTTTTGGTTGGCCCGGGTGATAATGTTCTTAGTGATGCTGACGTCCTCTGTGCACTTGTTGATGTAGACTGACACAGTCATGGCGTACTCATCGATGTTGATCTGGTCGTTGTAAGTGGCTGCTGCCTTGAACATCTCCCAGTCAGAGCACTCAAAACAGTCCTGAAGTGCCTCCATGGCCCCCTCAGTCCACATTCTCACCTGCTTCACTGTAGGTTTTGTTCTGATCAGCAGGGGCTTGTATGCAGGAATTAGCATAACAGATTTTTTTTCTTTCGAAAAGTATTTATTGTTACTGTAAGCATTTAAAAAATTACATTATTTCAGTTATACAGAAATTTTCAATAACTTACAAAATCATCAGTTCAGACTAAAAGAAGCTAAGAACAAGAGTATAAAACACAAAATCTCTGTGTGTTAAAAGTTGAGCAGGACCGGGGTGACCCCTTCCCAAGTCCGGAGCCGTCCCGTCCTTCCAAACAGCGCTGGTGCTCAGAGGGGAAACCTGCCCTGAAGCTCCTTCCCTCCTGCCTCACCCGGAGAGCCAGGCCGCTGCTGCTTGGACCTCTGTTCGTGGAGCGCCGGCTCCTTCGTCCACTGAGGCGCAGGCGATTCTTCTTGGTGGCTGTGGCCTTGGCGTGCCACCTGCAGCCCTTGATGTTCCTCTTGTTGCTGCCGCCATCCGGATCACAGCCACGGGGGGCATCTGCCTGCGCCTGCTCACCAGCAAGTTTCTGGAGGTCCAAATGGCGTCTTTGATGGTGGCTAGGGTGAGCCAGATCTCAGCAAAGTCCTTTTTCGTTATTTTCTGCTGGCTCACCCCGTACAGCACTAGCTGCCCATGGAGGACCTCCCTTGCTGGCAAGTGTGGGAATTGCAAGGAGCCGGCTTTCGCCCACAGGTCCACAGCAGCGCTGCACTCCCACAGCAGGTGCCTCACCAACTCCGGCGCGCCACAACCGGGTTGGGGGCAGATGGACGTCGCAGACATGCCGCGGGAGTGCATAACGGCTCTGACCGGCAGGATCCCATGAGCCACCATCCATGACAGGTCCTGGAGTCTGTTTGGAAGGACGGGATGGCTCACGTTGCGCCAAACGGTGGAGGCGTCTCCATACAGGAGGCCGCGCACTGGAGTCACTGGTTCCCGGTCCTGCACAACAGAAATAATAAGACGATGATTTGTTAAAATCTTGCTCTCCTCTTCTTCCAATCTAAAATGTTCTAAAAATTTCTGTATAAAAGCATATGCTGGAGGAAGGTTAAAAGCTACTGGAGTTCTAAAATCGCTTTTTATCATTTTTAGTTTTCTAAGATAGGACCCACACCAGAATCTGGTCATCGTGTTTGTTTTGTTATTGCTAGAAAGGGTCATGGCTTGTTTCAGGTGGGTGCTCGTATAGTGGCTGCCTAAAAACAAGTAGAGGTCTGGGACTCCTTTTCCTCCTTTTTCTTTGGGTTTGTACATGATTTCTCTTTTTATCCTTTCCCATTTAGAGTTCCATATGAAATAAAAAATGGCTCGTTGTAGTTCTAAAAACACTCTCTTAGGAGGGATAAAAACAGCACTGGTGAGTAAAAACACTGGTAAAATCACAGCTTTAACTATTAAAATCTTTCCTTCTATTGTAAGGTTCCTCATCCCCCAGAATCCCAGTCACTGTTTTACTCTTCTTGTTATTTCAATCCAGTTTGTCTTTCCTTCTCCATGTTTGTCAAATTTTACTCCCAGTATTTTTTGTTCTTCTTCCGTTACTTGAAACTGACATCCTAATTTTTCATTCTCTTTCCATGGTCCATAAAATTGTGCTTTTGTTTTTTCTTTGTTTAATTTTGACCCTGATGCTTTCCCAAACCAATCGGTTAATTGAAAAATCCTATCTATTGATAAAAGATCTGTACATAAAATGTTAAAATCATCCATGTATAAAAGACATTTCGCTACCTGCCCTCCACTCCCCGGTATCGTTACACCTAAAATCTGTGGGTCCCTTCTCAAGATCTGCGCCAGCGGCTCGACGCAGGCCACATAGAGAAGGGCGGATAACGGACAACCCTACCCATAACAGATAGGTGGTCTGAAGAGCCAAGGTGGGGGCGGGGGGCTGCTCTGAATGCTTCTTTGATGTTGGTGTAGGCCAAGTCTAGAGTATTTCCTCCCCTGGTTGGAAAATCCACATATTGGTTGAAGTGAGGGAGAACAGTCTTCATGTTGGCCTGGTTAAAATCCCCAGCAATGATGAAAACGCCCTCTGTGTGTGAGGATTGCAACTCACTGATGGTGATAGCTGGCATGTTCAAAATGGAGTGAGAAGCTTATCCCTAATCCCATTGTTCAGCTGAAATAATTACACATATTGATACATATGACCTATTCCATATAGCTATAGGCCCACATACTTTGTTGGCTTCCTTGAAAAAAAGTTTTTAATCTCAATGGATTTTATCCTGGTAAAATAAAGGTTTAAGAAAACACATGTAAATCCATATACATGTCTACACATATATACAGTACATACATTTACACATACACAGACATCTGCACACACATGCTAGCATAAAAAGATATATATTTATCCATCTACAAATAAGTTGGTTTCTCTTTCCACCCTCCTTCAATTAGGCACTAGTGGTCATATCCATTATATGCTTCTAACACATCAACACATTTCTATACATTAAACTATATTTGTGTATAACCTCAAAAAGTCCAAATATCAGAGTATTCTAAGTGTTAGAGTACATCATAGGCTAAATGGATACACAGAAACCTTTCAAGATTGTTTGAATTGTTAAGGTTTTTTATATTACCCTCTTTGGTAGTTACCTCCTTTGTGGTTCTTAAATAAATATAGAATATCTTTTGGTTGTCATCTCTTACTTGCCTTTTATACGATTGCTGTGTTAAAGATATGAAAATTTTTTGTGCATCTGTATGCTCATTTATAAAGCATACATACATGAACACTCCACTGGTTGTTTTTCCAGAAAGGTCTCTGTTGGATAAATTGTATTTTTAGTAATTATCAAATATTCGTTGTATCATGTAGCCTTGTAGTTACATTTAGATAATGTTTAATTATATGCTTTTTCTCTTTTTCTTCTATTTTAAGTAATGTTTCTGTGTGTTAAATAACTTTGATTCCTTCCTGTGACTTCCTTGAGATGCCATCAGCAAAGCCTGGGAGATAGCGGAGACAACTCTTCTAGCTCTCCTGTGTGATATACAACTTGTTTTACTCAACGCCGGCCGTGTCTGGTACTCGACTGGAGAAGGATTTAGAGTGTAGATAACATGTGTCTAAATAGTGAATGTCATTAGCGCCGCAACTAGTGATGAATTGTTTTCCCCCTCCCTTTGAGAAGTTGCAAGCGCCCAATGTACGAGGGTTTCTGAAAGTAATAAAAAGAGAGGAGCGGTCAGATGTGTTTCAGAGCATTTGGAGATTTGTAACTGAAAGCACATCTCTGTCTGCTCTCCACGCGAGAAACAAAGAATCTAACTCTCTTGTCTTTCCTGTGTTTGTTTAAATTGTCTCTAATAGGTATTTAGACCTGACAGTCTCCATTCAGTTATTAAAGGATAGTGAGGCAGGTCTATTGTTTGCAGAGCTGTGCTTGCTGTCAGTTTTGTGTACTGGGATGATTTTGGTCATTTTAATCAGACTGAGAAATGTGCCAAGTTCAAATAGCAAATATATGCTGGTGGCTTCTATAACTTTTTTTAACCAACAAATATACTGAACAAAAATATAAACGCCCCATGTCAAATATCGTTGCCATGTGGAGTCAACAACTGTAAATGAGCATTTGCTGACATTTTATTATACAAAAGTAATATTTCTCTTGACTTGTGTATAATTTTGAACCCAACATGCTGTCAGTGAGCATTACTCAGTGAGTTGTTTTTTTACTCAGTTTATGTCTGGGGCATGTCCACTGGGTGATCAGACAAAATGAGCAACAACTGGACAATCCTTGGACTGGGGACAATAAAAGGCCACCCAAAAAAGTCAAATTTTGCCACAAGTCATAATGCCTCAGATGTCGCCAGTTATGTGGGAGCGTGCCTTTGGCATGTTGGATGCAGGGACGTCCACCAGAGCAGTAGCTGCACGGCTCAATGTCCCAACAGACTGGCACTACTACAAATCAACCTCATCTTTGTCGGCCATGTGTGACCACTCGAGCACAAGATGGCCGCATCCGGCTCGTCCATCTGTGGGATCGGCTATGGATAGTGACACACACAGCTGATGAGACTATTGGTCTGCACAACAGATGCATCACACCTCAGACTGTCCATAGCCACATACGGGAAGCCAACTTGGTCAAAATCAAATTCCTCAACATGACCCCTATCATGTTCAAAGCACTGTCAATCCGGTACAAATGGCTGAACCACAATGTTATCAATGCTGATATGAAGATCAGTAATTACTGAAAATATAGCTTGAGTTTCTCTATATATTGCATAACCCAAATGTTCATAAAACTCTTATATTTGACATGGGGCGTTTATATTTTTGTTCAGTGTATATTACAGTTTGTAGATGTTTTTTTTAACAATATTGATTATTTCATTGTTCTCAACAGCATTAGAAACATTGAGTGGGAATTCCTCTTCATCCGACCCTGGATGTGGGATATTTGTCGCTAACTTATTTGATATTAAAGTGCTCAAGTTTCTGTCACATGGCAAACAACAGACTTTTGATGGATCTTCAGTTATTTATATTGTTTCAACTGTTGAAAAAGCTTTTCCATGTTTCCCATGGACTTGTGGTTTCTACTGTGAAAAGCAGTAAGTACACACCTTTTCCCACTTTGTTTAATGAAAAAGCATGAGAAAATAGAAAACAGTCGAAGCATACTATTAATTACATATCCAAATTACAGACTGAGGCGGAGTGTTAAATAAAAAGAACTATGCATATAGATTATGCAGGTGTACATATGAAAGAAGAGAGTTCCCTGAGGCTGTTCAGAAGAGGTTCCATGGATCTCTAATGAGCCAAATCTGAGACAAGATAAACTGAACTTCCTGCTGGAAGCCTGAAGGCAACAACAGAACTAACATTTAGCTTAAATTGAATCCCTTTCTTTGTGGCTTCCCTTTGGTTGTAGCGAATGTTCGGATCAGTCGTCCTGCTGCCCTGGAATGGTTTGATACTGTGCTGGCTGTCTGTAGAGACAATAGTGCTGAGTCATGAAGATGATGTCAAACGCCACAGAGAACAGACCCAGACCGAACTTGGTGGGATCACCAAACACCAGCTTCCACTCATCTGAGGAGAGGTAAACATGACAGAAAGCATGACAATGTGCTGCTCCAGATGAAATTACAAACATTTACAAAAAGGCGGTGCATAGCACTCTACTAGCACAGAACAACTGTAAAATAAAGTTCAGTGAGCTGGTAGAATAAAGTGTTTCTCATTATAAAGCTAGTTTATGAGAAGGTTCAACTATCCTGTTAGTCCTCAGTTATACTGAGACCAATCACCAGTCAGATTCCTCTGAGGTGCTGCACAGCCTGCTGCCTTCTGCAGGCTGTGCCATTTATCCTTTCAAAGTACATTATCTTCACTTTTCCCAGGTTATGAGCAATCAGAATTTTTCAGTCTTCCCAGTGCAAGAGAACAAATTGGATAAATCTGCTGCTTGTCAGTTCAATTTCATTTTCCCCTTGCAACATATTGATTAGGGTTGGACAATATGGCTGAAAAACATATTACAATAGAAGGCTTTCATATCAGTCAATATCAATCATTATTAGTTTTTGTTTTAAATATCTGAAATATTGTTAAACTGGTGGCATGACCTTCCCCGTTACCGGGGTCAAATATGTGTATTTTGGGGTTTTTGGTCACTAGATGGGGCTGTCGGCTCCAGTATATGAACCAAGAGGTGACAGGTAGTTGACAGGAGTTGAACCCGGAAGGGCATACAAGTTTTTGACTGTTGTGGCGGAGTCATTGTTAACACTGTTGCCATGTATCATGGAATAAATGGATTTTGTTCATAAATGGTTCATCTAACTGGAACAAATTTGGACTACAAATGTAGAGGAAAGATATTAATAATTAAAAGTTATGTTGTTTGGCTGGTTCGCACTAAGATATGTTTTAACCTAAAAGAAATGTACTGTGTCAAATCGACTGGGTCAATCTGACCTGGAAGTCAGGAAGGAATTCAGATTTGGAGAGATGTGGAATTTACAAACACTAAGAGAGGAAAGATGTTAGTTTTATTTTGTTGTGCAAGAAAGTTCTGGCACCCGTTTTTTCCCCTGCTCGCCTGCGAAGGAACCGGGCCGGAGCCCAAGACTTGGGAAAGGATCTCTGTTTGGACAGATAAGGAACAAACAACTTGACTAATAGTTCTTCTGATGGAGCAGATTTAATTCCAGGAGGTCAACTCCTAATTCTCAGTACTTCCAAATACACATCCAGTGTAAAACAGAGCCAGAATTGCTACGCAAATGAAGTCCAGTAACGCCATTGGTCAAAGCTTCCCAACACACACCAGTAGAGTTGGAACTGTATAAAAAAACTGATGTTAGAAATAGAAGGGGAAAGATTTCGGATTTCTGTAACAATGTAAATGTAATGTTCTGGTTCCGCGGATGTGCATTAAAAATCTCTCTCATTTGATCCATGAGCAAATGAAGAATCAGAGTCCTGTGTGTCATTTCCTATTCATATGTTCCTTAAGTTAGCCACCTTTAATTCCTCCATACAAGATGATCTGGGATTGACTTTACACGTGATCAACAGGTACAACGTTAACCGCTCAGCACGTCATAACTCAAAGCTGAACTAGTGCAATATTACGCTAGCTAGTACACCTGTTTTATTCAGTTTCCTTCAGCTGGAAACTGGAGGAAACTCCAAATCCTGCTGTTTTCTCCACACTGCTGTTTTTATTTTATTTTTAAGGAGTTATGAGGCACGATGGTGAAACCTGAAACTTCTGCACAAGTTACTCAACAGGTTGCTAGGTATCCAAAGAAAATGAGTTAGTTGATGCTACCCACCTTGTCTGGCTAGCTGTGAGAGGAGCTAAAGCTTTTCCTCTGCCTACATTCTCCAGAATGCTGTGCGGTTCTGGATCAGAATTCAGTGAAATTATTGAATGTTCTATCAGACAAATTTCCTATTGATATTGATAAAGTGTCTATTCCAATATACAGTATATCAAGATTCAAGACTCCTCTATTGAACGCCGCAGGGAAATTATTCACACATATTGTTACTGATTAATTGCCCGGCCATAATATTGATGCTCTATGACTGCATATTGATAAGTGTATGTATGAGTGTGTGATGGGTGAATGTGATTATTAGTGATCACTGGGATTAGGAAATAACGAAGCAGCAGAACCCAGTTAGCAGCCATCTTGGCTCATATGTGGGTCAAACCTAGTCTCACCTTTCTCCTCAACATACTACCTGGCAGGTTAATTTACTTCTCTAGTCACTGTTTGAGTATCTATTCTTTTCTCCACTCTTCATACTTCATTCAGGCTCATTCTAATTCATGTGTTTAGAATCTATCAGATTCTTTTCAAAGCCATGAAGGTACACAGGCTGAACAGGTGAACATTTCACCTGATATTCATAACCACTCATAGAAGAATAATTATAAGAGGGAATCCAACAATAGAAGCAGATCTACCATTATTGTAAGACTGAATGATCATCTGTAGGATACTGAAGACTCCACCAGTGAAGTCCAGCAGGACGTTGCCGATGCTCCAGCCCTCAGTGCTTTGTCTCCTGTAGTTCATATAGGCCTGGAGGCAGGCGGAAATAGAATATCAATTTACAAATAACTTGATAATAAGGCAAACTACAGAACACTTTGACTATATGCTGTTGTTGTCCTCTGTTAGCTTACCTGTGGCACATATTTGATCAGAGTGACTGCTAGTTTAATATAGGAGAAGTAGTAGAGGTACTCCAACCAGGTAATTTTGTGGGCCACAGCAACAAATAGGCTGATCAAAGCAAAGGTCCAACCAATCAGCAACAGAATCCTGGCAGTCCATGACACCCTCTGAGCCCCCCTCTGTAAATGACAGAACACTGTAAAGTCTTAAGAAGGACACGGTGTCTCAGAAATTTGTCCTTAACGTCTGTTTTACCGTCGGCTGGACAGAACATCCCACTCTGTAGTGGTGTACCTCATAGAGAGCAGCCTGGCTGACGTAGATCACACAGAACAGCAGAGCATGTAGACTGAAGAAGACGTCATTAGCATTAACAGGATTTATCCCATTGGGATTCTTCTGAAGGAACTCCTCCTACAGAGAAACACACAGCTGAGCATTAAGCACTGACATGCTTTCCCGTTCTGTCCAGATGTCTGGCTTTCTGCTGGCTATGAGTGAGGTGGCCTGAAAGGCCTCAGTAATGATACATATGTCCTCTATGCAGCATCTGTTAACAACAATAATAATAATAAAAGACCCAGAAAGTTTCTGTGGAGCAACCCAAAGAAGTAGAGGGCTTAACGGGAACCAGGGAGGGAGAATTAATGGTCAGGTTGTTCACAGAAGGCCCCCCAGACAGGCCTTAATGCAGCTGTATGTGTTATTTCCACCTCTCCCTCCTGCACCAGCCGTTCTAGTCAGAATCACATGAACAATGAAGCTATCTTGGAAATAAAGTTACCTTTATGTAGGGTACCCAGAAGAGGCCGATGTTGAAGACACTGTAAGCAATGAAGCCCGTTAGATTGAGAGCCAGGAAGTCGAAGTTGAGACCTACAACACTGAAGAGAAACAGAAAGCAACTGAATCCATTTCCCTTTGGAGACGTCACAAGATGACTTCAGAAATGAGACCTGATTGGACCATGTAAAAAATGCATCTCGACCTTATCACCTTATTGTGAGTATTAGAAAATTATTTGACCTCTTTTTCCAGGACAGTTTTGTTATGATTTACAACAGAAATATTCCAGCTGCAGCCTCAGAAACCTTTTCATTCTAGACTGAACTCAGATCTGCTTGACAGCAGCTTTGTAATCTTACCTGCTCTTGAACAAATTTCAGCTCTAAAATGAGAATATTATGATAAAGATCTCAGAAAAGGCAACCCATATATTCTGTAGATTTCTTTCACATAAAGGGAAATACTTGTGATGATGAATCAGAGACATTAACCCTTTTTCAAATCCTCTAATCTTTTGTATTAGATGATTGGTTTCATTTGGCTGTCAGGATAAAGCCTGTACAATGTTCAGAGCAACTGATTTAAATAATATCTTTTTAATTTGGCATTGTTCAAAACAGTCCATTGTTCTGAAGGAATGTATAAACTGTGGTCACCAAAGGTTGGGTGCTGCATCATGGGAGTCACATTACTAACATATAACATATAATTGTTGGGTTGAGATAAAAAGAACTCATGACCTAACAGTGTTTTCACATAAAATATCAATACTAATAATGCTACTGTAGAAATAATAGCTATAATAATAATCTCATAGGATAACAAACCCTGTCCAAACAATAAAAACGTTTAAAACATGGACTTTTAAAGTAATACAAAGGAGGAAACCACCCAAAGCTGAACAAGGCACAAGGCACAAGAACTACCTTTTTCTCCTCCAGTTTTCCCAGGCTTGTGGATAGAAAGACACTGACCAAGTCACAAAGTAAATCCATCCAATCACCTGAGCCACCACTGACAGCACACTGCTGTGGATCACTATGAAACGGATCCTGGACGACAAACTGGACAGAAGGAAACAAAGACAGATTACAGTCCAAAACAACACCCTGCTTTATTCTTTTTAATGCAATCATAATGAAAGGGAATAGATGGTAGTCGGAAAATACCACATTAGATAAAACAGCATATAATTACTTATCAAATGGAAACTAAATGATCAGTCTGTAATGTCTGAGTCTCTGCAGGTCTAGCTAGCTGACATCCTCCTCAGAGCAAATAAGTGGTGAGCTCGACGAGGAACTTCTGTTCACAGAAACATTCAGTGTATTAGAAAATACAAGGTTAAAAACAAACATCCTCCCTTCAACACTCCATTTGAACCCTAACCCACTAACACACACTCAGACACTTCCCTAAAGTGGTCAAACCCGGATAGTAAACTTAACCCACATTCCTTCAATTCAGGGTGGGATTTAGGATTGGAACGTCACTGTGTGATACGAAGCAAGGCGAGGAGGAGTCATTACTGAGCAGGGTCAGGGTCAAGGTCATCATCTCCTAAACATTACAGCATGTTGGTTCTGTACCCACCTGTCCAGGTGTGTGTTGTTGCTGAACAGGTGTGCAGTCACCTGACCAACATCATGTGCTATCACAGTGAAATTGGCTGAGGTAGCTTTCTCTGGAAGCAACACCTGAATGAATATGAGAAATAATGAGAATTGTTGGACAAAAAGCTCCAAACTTCATATTCAGCCTGCTGTCAGACAGACAGACATAGACAGGATTTGTAGTAAATAAATAAATGGAAAGATTCTGTTTTTGAAGAATTTTCTAATAAACTAGCAAGCCAACATAACTTAATCTTTATGAAGAAAATCCTTGAAATTAGCATTCACAAAACAAGTCACTGTCATCTTTCTTTTTATTTGTTGATCTTAAAGTTCACAGTTTAAATCAAAATAAGAAAACCTCCAGCTGAACTTAGGAATATCACATGGATGCAGTTTCTCCTCTAAACTCCTGATTAGTTCCATTCAACATAACCTTGTATCATGTTTGCTTTTGAATGTCACCTGGTCAGGCAGAGTGATTATTAATGAGTAGTTCTCCTGGGAGCTGAAGGTTACATTCAGGTGAATCACTGTAGACTGATTGACAGCAGAACTGAGGAAATATACAACATGAATTAAACAGTCACGCTTTCAGTTATATGATGCAGAAATGCAGAGAAGTGAAAACGTATGTGCCCCCTCCCCAGATTAATGCTGGTTTTGCCTTTTTGTTCCATTTAAAGCTGCATTATTTATGGTAACTTGTATTTAAAAAATGCTTCTTACATATTTGTTAAAACAGTCACCATGTCATGACAGTACTGTATAATATATGACAGATCATCTGAGAAAGAAAACAAGCTTCTCTGCCTGCCTTCCTCTGTGGACCTGCTATCATCTGAACAGAAACACCGCTGTGTCAGAAACAACCAATCAGAGGCAGGAGGAGGGTCTTAGCGCTGCTCACACCCTCCTTTTTTCCCTGTGCTACTTTACAGCTGGTTTACCGCAACAGAGTCAGCCATGAATGCTAAGGCTAGTTAGCATGGCCACCGATGATGGCGGACAAGCTGTTTTCGTGGGACGGCAAGTTGTTTCTCCACCATCAATACATTCTAGATCTTTCTCTCCTAGTAAAATCGTGGATCAGCTCTTGGAATAACTTTGGTGAAGCGGCCTCGCTGCGGAAGGCAGTAGAGAGCCTTCCCAGACTCTACTGCCCTTTAGATTATGTGTAGCGTTGTTTTCTTTTATAAATCTGTCAGTAGCCAAAGGTTTTACTGAAATGATTTACTACATCTACAGATCAGGTAATAATCAGGCTCGTAAAACTGAACTCATCTTTCTAAAAGTTCATTCATGATTTATCAAGGGGAAGGACAATTACTTTGTTCCCAGCGGGAAGAAGTAACTATACAAACAAAAGTTCTGTACAATCTTTTGTCTCAACAACCGTCTCCAGAGAAACATGAACAGTCGATCAGAGTCCCATGGGCTCTGAAAGCTTTTTCTCTTTAATGAATTAAATCATCACACTGCTATGATCTTCAGACAGGTGCTGTTGAATCAGTGCTTTGTTCACCTCAGTGTGTCTGTGATTACCTGGAAGAAATGGTGACAACAGCTGAAGAGCTTCGCTCAATTATAACAGCATCTGGTGCGTTCAGACACACAGCGGACTCTAGAGGAGAAAAAATGTCCAGGAACAACAGATGAAACACAGAACATGTTCCCCACAATCTGGAGAATTTTCTGTTATGTTCTAAATTCTTACCAGGTTGACAATGTCAGCAAGGAATCAATGGCACATGTTAATTTAACTAGCAGGAAATCAAAAATCTCTCCTGGTATATTTGGGAAAATTTCCAGTCTGCAGTGCCAGTGAGGAAATGGCTGCAAACATGTTTGAATTGATTCAACAGCCTGCCAATAGAAAATGATCTTTCATTGTTTTCCTTGCTGTTCCACATCAACTCGAACTGTAGTAACTCTGTCTCTTTGCCAAGGCACATCAATGTCACAACTGAAGACATGGATGGATTTCTTCATTGAGAAAAATGTTACATGTTTTTATCATGAGATATTTTATAAATGTTACTTCATCTTTGTTACTTCATTTCACAGACATAATGTCCTCCAAACTTCGGAATAGTCCCAAGCTTATGAAGGTCTGTTCTAAATTCTTGTGTCCAAGCATGATTTCTGCTTCACAGTGCCGTGAATACAGATTTCATCTGGGAGGACATGTTTCATCTAGACATGAAAACTAAAGGAGACACCACTGCCGTTAACTTTTTACTTTTCTCTAACATAGTACAACTGGATCAGTTCTTCTGTTTGTTTGTGTCTCTCCTCTGTCTTCTCAAAGCTCCAGTCAGTCGTGGAAGATGGCTGTTCACACTCAGCCATGTTCTGGTTCTGGTTCTGCTGGAGGTTTCTTTCTGTTAAAGGGGAGTTTCCTCTCTGCTGTCACTGCATGCATGCTCAGTATGAGGGATTGCTGTCGTCATCAACCCAATGGAAGTGACTGCCTACTGTCGCTACATGTTTGTCCACGAGGACTGAAAGCTGCAAAACTTGTGACTTTCCTCAGACCTTAACAACCAGAAGAGCCATTTTACCCCCAGTCCATCTAAATAAAACTCCTTCAGAGATGAAAAGCTCACCTTACATTTTAAAAAAATTAGAACTTATAATTTTTATTAAATATTTCTAAAACCATAAAACTTTTGCATCAAAGAGGATGCAAAAGTTTTATTCTTTAGGTTGTTGATATTTGAGAAAAATTGTGTAAAAAACAGAAAAGAAAAACCATAAGATTTCCAATTGGTGGTAGTATATTCTGCCTCTTGCACCAGACTCTCTCCATCTGTTATTGGTGGTAACCAGGGAAACCACCTGCATTTAGACTGTTAAATAGAGCTTTGGCTGGGTCTGGCAGGAAAACAGTCCAAAGTTATCCTAAAGCAATATGAGACACTCCTCAATCTTTCTATTTCTATTGAGATGCAGTTTTTCCTGCCTAATTGTGTTTCTTCTGTTTCTACTTTAAAGAAAAAAAATTATCTACAAGAAAAGCTCAAAAAATTAAACAATCAAGTGGATTTCATTTTGTTGGTCAAAGTCAGTGAGCCTGTCTTACTGAATGACTTCAAGCTGCTGGTTAAAGCCCAAATTTTTTTCTGGTGAATATTTGGTCAAAAATGACAGATGATGTCATAGTGTGCTCTCAGTATCAGACATCTAAGCATCACCACCAAGGTGATGGCAGACACAAAAAGCAGCTAAGACTCACCAGAGATGTTGATCAGCAACTCAACAAGTAACCACTTCTTCACCAGATGTAGAACGGCCATTGCTGCCACGGAGACAGCAACCTGAAACTTACAGCAAACAGAGCATGTTAGCAGAGACTGGAGGCAAACATGGTGGAGAAAGAAAGGACTTCAAATGCTTTTTAGGTGAGATATACACAAAGTGGAACTACTTATCTCTAGTGGAGAAATGTCTGAAGAATGGGGAATGAACTAATTGTTTATCGGGCTTCTGCACAACAGCCACACACACATTTATACACCACTACACTGACCATAGGATACTGCCATTGATGAGTGGCAGCAGAGGACGCAGCAACTGAACCATCAACTTTTTGACTGAAAGAAACAGATTCACAGATACCCCTCCTGTTACTGTCATATACCCTGAGAGCAAGGCACTCTGGGAAATGACTGCAGAATCTGATATGTGCTCAGACGTTTTCTGAGTCCGCTTCATCTAAACCTTCAACTTGCTCCATGTTAGACCCACACGGATGTTTCCTCATTGTTTCCCTCACTGATTTTAGGGGGATTTAGTGAACAAACACAATACACCTGAGGGAATCATTGGGAATCAGGACTATGCTGCTTCTGATCACGTCTGACTGACACATCTAAGTTTGGACATGATCAAATGTGGAGGACCAACTTTGGGCACCACTGGCTTAGTCAGTCAGATCTACTGCATAGTTCACATTGTCTGTAGTAGGTCGGTTTCTTTATATTGACACATTTTTAATATGAGTTGGATTTCACAAGTACGTTTTAAGTAAAAAAAAATAATAATAATAATAATCCAATTGTTATTAAGTGGTAATCTGACTGGATCACGTGATCTGACCCCGCAACGTGTTTCATAGAATTTAATTGAGATAATGTTTGCTGGTACAGTACAATTATAATAAATCAATGATTTTTGTATAACTGCAAAAACGGTTCCTATATGTGGAGGCATAATTAATGGGTAATTTAAATATCCAACAGTCCACTTGCGGAAGCAGCCATGCAGATGTAAAGATCTACTGGGTTCTTTCCTCAAACGTCCAGCAGGCGATCTTCGCTGCGTTGTAGCAACAAAACATTCTCTCCATAAAGAGGAAGTTCATCAGTTTCGCTTCAAGTCTTCCGCTTGTGTTTTTCGGTTATCAGAGCAGTTTAAAGCCTGATTCATTAATCCCTGCGAAAGCTAAGAACAACCATCAGCTCATATGATTGTCAGCTTAGTTTTCAGACTGTTTCTATCTGTAAAAAGATCTAAACTGAGAGAACAAACAGGACAGAGCTGTTCAAAACAAAGACACGGAATAAGATTAGAGAGGAGGAAAGCAGCAGCTTTACCTTGTCTTATCTGTTACCTCCACATCAGCTGACTGCTCTTTTTTATGGCGGTTGGCAAGCAACTTACTGATGCGTCAGCTGACTGCTCTTTTTCTTCTTCTTCTTTCTATTATGGCGGATCGCAAACCACTTCAAGGTGAATACCGCCATCTACTGTACATGAGTGTGTAGCAACATTAACTCGCATACATTAAATTCTATTATTAAGTAATTCTTTTCTTCATGTATAAATATCCTCTATGTTATGGAGAGCCTCTCTTCTCCCCCAGGACCATCATGGATGGGAGATGCTTCAGGCCCTGGAAGCCTTGGGGGTCCTCCCAATGTTTAATGGGGACCCGCCAAGCGCAGTTCCAGATGCCTTCCGCATTCAGCATCGGAAGGCTGAATGCTTGGCCTCTCACAGTGCAGTATCTACCCAGCTACATGCACATGTCTTCAGAACTGACAGTCTCATTGAACATCCTGACAATCACCGTTTTCAGGGAGTTGTCAGTCAGTTTCTTAACGTCAAATGCTGAAGACTGGGTCTTTGCATTTTCAACCCGTGTCCAAAATTCTTTCAATAACGCACATCATCTGGCTGAAACTTCAGTGTTAGCTGAATCAATTTTCTTGAGAAATCCAATCTAGACATTAGACTTCCTGCGCTCCCGACACAGGGGGAACAGCGCGTCATCCTGATCACGTGTCTGAAACCCAGCAATAAGAGCTCTACTGCTCTGAAAATGACGTCATTCTTGATGAACTGACTGCATAGGTGAAGCTTTGGAGTCTAGTATTTCACCTTAAACATTTTAAAACAAATTTTTGTGACAAATAAAAAAGTGATTTGATTAGTTGCTGCTGCTGGTGGTGACACAATGCATTGTGGGATACCTTACTGGCCAATACGGAATGTCACATATAAACCTATTTCAATCTGGAGAGACTCAGACGGAGATAAGAAGACAATTAGAAGAGTTTATTGACAAACAGAATTTAAAGTCTTTGGCGCTCGGGCCCCGGCTGGGGATAACGGTTATCGCAGCGTTAGCGACAGGCTTCAGATGAGCATCCCGATGCTGTTAGGAACGTCATCCCCCCAGGGCCCGGCACTGGTGGTGGAGGTTGAAGAAGGGTGCGGGCCTCAGGACCGGGCGAATGGAGGAGAAGCGGTGGTGGTGGGTTGAGCTCGGCTGGAGAGCGAAGGACACCATGACTGAAGGTCCTTATGAGCTGGGACGTGGTCGATGATTGGACGTGACGTGGCTTGGTCCGGCGTTGATAGGTCGATGATTGTGGGCAGGTCGTTTCAATTAACGGGTCGCGGTGGGGATAAAAGAGTCTTCCAGTTTGAATTTGCGCCTAGGCTTCATGTCCTAAAACCTAAATTATTGCGACATATAAAAACAAATGAAGTAATGTGCGATTAAAGTATTGCAAACCAAAAATAACTTGATACATTTTGTTTAGCTGTACAGAAAATAAATTGCCACCTTCATGACTAGCTCAAAATCGCCTATTCTTCAAATCACAGCTGGTCTGTGATTTGAAGATCTTTGATTTCTTTGAGAAGACATTGAGCAGCAGCGAGGGAGCCAGGAAAGACGCAGACTGTGTCTGCCGCCAGCTCAACATCTCTTCACAGCGGGAGCTCCTCCTCTTCTTCATCTTCCTCCTTTTTCTCCTCTTCCTCTTCTTCCTCATCTTCCTCCTCTTCAGTGATGATGGTTAGCTGTCCTGTCTGCCAGGCTAAAATTCAGGAGCAAAAAAATTAACGAGCATCTTGATTCCTGCCTTTCTTGAATGGCTTTTAAATTAAAAACTCTGTCACAGATTTGTAGGAATTTATACAGAAGAGGATAAAGGCCAATATATATAAAAATGTTGACTCTAATATTAAATTGTCATATTTAATATTAATAAATATGACACTGATGGCTGAATCACCAGCCATCAGAGTTCTGATGATTCAGAATTCTGATGGCTTATCGGTTGGTGTTTTGAATGATTGAATAAGACACAGTAAAGAAAACTTTTTAAAATTTTGTTGTGTGAATTAACTTAAAAAGATAGGCTCTTTGTGCTTAAACAATTTGTTTTCTGAAAAAAATTACAATCTCTTGTATCTTGAACAAATAAATATTTTTGACCTCATATGTGTAAAGATACTTACTTAAAATTTTATGATTGATTTCACAGATTCAGTTATGTTACATTTTCTTCACCACAAAATCATGTTTATCAGTGTATAAAGTCACTATAATATAATTGAAAATGTGGACAATATTCTTTAGTGCTGTCTCAAATGTACACTTAAAAACTGATGAGATTTTAGTGAGAGAGGTGTGCAAGAGATGGGACATGGAAAGAATTATTGCTACAGATAATGTTACAGAAATATAAAACAGTAGCTGATATTGCGATGATTTAGCGTTTTGTCCTACACCCTCCGATGAGGTAGGTGGCGGTATAACCCTCTGGCTGGTATAACATTGCCTCATTAAGCAGAAAAGAGCATTGGTCCTTGTGTGACCTCAGGTTCGCAGCTCGGTGGGAATCGGCAGTTAAAGAGCGGGTTTCCATCCAGCTAGTCTGTAATGGCCCAGCTGCTCCTAAAGAAGCTTCACTGTCTTCACAGCTCGGTGACCCGGTAAGAGTTTCAGCTGGTTCCAAACAACATGTCGTCGTGTTAGCCCGGATTGACAGCGCGCCTCATCTTTTTGATACGTGTGTGTGTGTGTGTGTGTGTGTGTCTGACTGTCTTGTGTTCATACACGTATGCGCGCGTGTGTGCGTAGCTGCATATTCCCTTGCATATCACTCGCAGGTTCCCGGCCGGTGTTCCCAGCTATCCCGACTTATTTCCTCCACAGTCACGGAGCTCAGCTGAGCTCCAACCGGACGTCGGTGGTCCGATGCGGACGGCAGAAGTATGAGCGGCAGTACTTAGTCCTCCTGGTCCGCCCGGACGGCTCCACTGTTAGCATCAGATACCAGGAGCCCAGACGGCTTCTCCTGGTGAGTGGTCGGCAGGGGCTTTCTGTTCATGGTCCTTCCCAACGTTTCTGCACAGAATGGAGAACTGTAGGGTTCTTTGTTTTCTTCAGTATTATTAGTAGTTTATATTTTTGAATTCAGGATCATTATGGAACATTGATTACAGAAATCAAAATCCAAGTCATTTTCTCCCTTTTTTTCTGAAAGAGAATTTTAATTTCTGTAGGTAGTTTTGGAGCTATGTGTACTTGTATGCACTGCTTATAGAGGACCACTTTCACAATATTTATCAACAAAGTGAGGATCTTCTCCCAGTCCTCACTTTCTTTTGCAGATCTATTGCTCTCTAATTGGTAGATTTTAGAGGTATGGTGTCAGTTAAGTTTCATGGTAATGTAAGGGAAAATGTCTGGGTTTGGCATTAAAGCGGTTACTAAACAGAATGGAAGTCAATACAAAGTCCTCAGTTTGTATAGAAGCATAAGGTTGTGTGTGTTTGAGTGTGAGTGAATATATTCCTCTTGCAAATGGGAATGTCTGATAAAATTGAATAAAAAACAAACACATGAAAGTGCACACTAGTGTCAGCAGTATAAGCTGAAGACTCTCCATCAATCAAAAGCTAGTTTTCCTCTAAAGCACAGGTCTCAAACTCCAGTCCTCAAGGGCCGCTGTCCTGCAGTTTTTAGATGTGCCACAGGTACAAAACCCTGGAATGAAATGGTTTAATCACCTCCTCCTTGTGTAGATCAGTTCTCCAGAGCCTTGCTAATGACCTAATTATTCTATTCAGGTGTGGTGCAGCAGAGGCACATCTAAAAGTTGCAGGACAGCGGCCCTTGAGGACTGGAGTTTGACACCCCTGCTCTAAAGCAACACTTGATGGCATGCAGAGGAGGTCATGCAGTCATTTCAATCCAGTGTTCTCTGTTACAATATTTTTATTCAATATTGCAAAATAAAATATTTCTTATGAATAACCAACATTTTCCTCACTCATTTTCCTTGCAGTCATAACGTTCCCACCACACTGACACTGATCTTTAGCAGACCAGGCATTGGGAGCAGTGAAAATCCATCTAAATTTATGTTCAACATGCAGATTGAATGCATGCTCTCTGACTGGCACATATCCTGTTCAAGGGCTCCGTTACAATATTTCACAAATGGTTGCTACCAGGAGGAATAAACTGGTCCCGATTTAGTTACTTTTGCGAGATTGGTCTGAAAATCAGTCAATATCCCGTATATCTCTGCTGTGAGAGGACTGACTGCCCTGCCCATGGGTCACATCTGTGGTTAACAGTCACTCCGCTGTTGTCAATTTAGTGATTGTCATGCAAAAAAAATCTATATCAGCCAAAATCAGAATCTGCAGGTCAAGCTTTTTAGAAATCGGCCAGAAAACTGCAATTATACTTGCCATACTTGCTACACAACCTGTACTGTGAAGCTTTAAATAGCATACAGTTAACTAAAAGTACAAGATTAAGCTTCTTAGCAAAACTAGATCATTTGAATATAATGTAAGTATACAAGTACTTTTTTTCATATTGTGTATTGCTGGTGTTCATCAGTAGCTTGGAAAAAAGGGAAGATATGCTGGTCCACTGAGCTGCATGGCACCACAAATAATAAAGATCGTTTAATGCTGAAACAAGGAGCTACTATGTGCCCAGTCCTGCTGTTAGGCACAAGTATATAAAGCTCGTCAGTAGAAGGAAGCATGAAAATGTCCTGGTGGACATCAGTGCTGACTTTGGGTTTGAGAAGGCAAAGTGGACCAACACCAATCATTGTGTTTGGATGTTTTAATCACCATGTCATGCTTCAGCTGGTTCACACAGGTGTGTGCCTATGGATAAAAATAGTAGAAGTAAACTGCTTTGTAGAACCTAAACAAGGTCAAAAATTTCTTTGACAATGTAGGGCATCTCGATCCAACCAGATCATAGGAATCAGTTAGTTTAGTTTGGACAGTAAAGCTAAATGGTGCTGTTTGTGTGTTTTGGCAGATGCCTGTAAACCTGTTGACTCTGCCTGAAGAGGAGCGCCGCGCTCGCCAGAAGAGGAGGGAAGTGAAGAAGACCAAAACACAGACAGTAGATCTGTATGAAGATGACTTTAAGGTGGACAGCTACAGCCACTTGTGGAAAAAGAAATGACTTCTGTATTCACTGATGTAAAATTAGACAAAATAGTTAAAACTGTTAAACATAAAACTGGGTGTGTTTATGTTGTGGCGATATTTGGCAGAACTACCACCGAGTGTCCTGATTCAGATGGCAGTGTGTGGTATCTATCTGGAATACGGAAAGCTGATTTGTTTGATATTCTCTGACATGCTGCTGATCATCAGGTTACCATGGCAGCAAGTCGTACTGAGCCATGCTGGTGGCAGCATTCCAATGTTTCCAGCTCCAGGAGTCACTGTAGTGGCTGTGTATAGATCCTGCTTCTGACATCACATCAACCAGTTTTATACTACATGATGAGAAATACATTACATACCACTATTATTTTATTTAATATCTATAAAATTCTTAAAAGTCAAAACCTAGTGATGAAATGTTCCACATGTATGAGCTGATTAAAGGACTAAATCCTTGCTGTGTTCAATTTAACTTATAAAATCCTGTACTGATCCCTAAGGGAAATGAAGTGTGGAGCGTGTAAATGCTTACTGGTATAAGACCTGAACTGGACATTAATTCAGGTCTTATACCAGTGGGTGGGTTAAATGTGCTCTGGCATTATTAAAATGAAAGCAGGAAATGTTTTGCTTCATTAAACGCTCCACTGTGCTGCAGAGCTTTTCCTCAGGATAACAAGAGTACACAGAGAGAACCCATGTCTGCTTTTTCATATAAAATGAAAAAGCTTTATTTCCTGGAAGGTACCAGTAAGAATCTTCATTTTGGATAAAGATGTTGAACATCAGGAATCTTTCCCTCACTGTCGGGAACATCAGTCTGGGTAATAAAACACATCAGGATTAAAAACTGATTCTGACTTAATATTTTGACATAGTATTTTTTTTTTTTCAAACGCTGCATTTTTGCTAAATGAAACTGCTGAGGATTATTGGGACATGTTGGGTTACTAGTTGGGGTTGTTGATTGGATTGCAGCTTGTGTGATGTCAGCAGTTGTTTACTTTGTTGTCTTGCAGCAGGGGGTGCTGCTCGGAGATTTTGGTATGGGGTCTTCCTGGGTGGAGATTGAAAACATGGGTTCTCTTTGGGTACTCTGGCTTCTTCCTGCAGTCTAAAACAAGTATATTAGGTGAATTAGTCGCCTAATATTGGCAATGAACCAGGGTCGCTGGGCTCAGGGAATTTTTGCATGATTGTTGCGTCTCCTCACCCCACAACATTAGAAGGTATAGATCAGGGGTCTGCAGTCTTCTCTATCAAACAAAGATCTATTCTTGCCCTCAATCCAGCTAAATAAAGTTATTAATTTAGCTGGACTATGTATATCACATAGTTTTTTTTGGGGGGGAAAGACAACTTATAAATATCTACTATATGAAATTTATTTGATGTGAAGAAGAAAAACTTTTGACCCAATGACAAAAATATATATAGAGACCCAGACTTAAAACAGCATAAAATATAAATTGTAGGAGATGAAAATATGTTTTCAGATTCAGTTTTTTTAATTTGTTTTTGTAAGGTTTTATGCAAATATAGTGATAATACACTGCTCAAAAAATAAAGGGAACACTCAAATAACACATCCTAGATCTGAATGAAAGAAATATTCTCATTGAATACTTTGTTCTGTACAAAGTTCCATTTGTACAACAGCAGGTGACATTGATTGTCATTCAGTGTTGCTTCCTAAGTGGACAGTTTGATTTCACAGAAGTTTGATTTACTTGGAGTTATATTGTGTTGTTTAAGTGTTCCCTTTATTTTTTTGAGCAGTATATAAAACATGAGCTATTTTGCACTGTGTACAGGTGTTACACAAAAATTACATATTCATATTGTAATAATCATCCCCAAAAAGTGTAAAAGTTAGTAGTTATTTATTTTTGATTGCTCTGGTACAGTGAATGGCAGAGATCTTTACAGAGAACTTGCCTAGCCAAGGGGTTCCAGGTTGTAGTAGTTTGTGACCCTGTTGGGGGAACTATAAGCAAATCTCCTTTCTAACAGCATTCCAAGGCTAAACAATAGGGTTCAGTCTTTACGTTTGGGTAAGAAAAGCTTGAAGAAAAATCAACATTTGTAATTTTTTGTTTGTTTGAAACACAGAGGTTGTACTATTACAAAAATATAGTACTATAATATTTTAGTCAATGTCATTCTGTAATTTAATTAAATTGCGCCATTAAAACACTCACAAAACTGCTAAGACATAAATGAACTGTATATCTACATTCTAAAACGTTAAATTATTCTTCATCATTTAATCTAAAGTTATTGAGCTATTATGAAAGGTCCGGAGAGCCACTTCCGGCTCCGGTGCAGCAGATTGCGGACCAGACGATGGACCGATTTCTATTCACACCTGTAGGGGGCAGTACAGATTTCTACCACTGGCCGAAGACATACGAGAAAGAGTTTCGGTGTTGACCTTGCACCGCCACGGATCGTGATGGGTTACTGGGATGTTCCAGAGGGGACAGACTGCGTGGAGAAGACATGGATCGCCACCAAACTGGGCACAGCTCTGGGTAGGTATCAGGCCGCAGACGGTGCTCTGGGGCCGGAGGCCGCTACGGGAAACACAGCGCTTTAGCAGCTAGCTAAGCTAATAGGCTTAGATGAACCAGGGTTGCTGGGTTCAGGGAATCTGTTCAATAAAGGTTTTTTTTATCTAAAAGCTGGGTGATGGTTCCTGGACATAAATCCATTACTGAGTGTTTCAGAGCTACAGAGATCCAACGGAATGTCCAGAGCTCCGGGGTCAGTGATCCGCTGGAGCTCCTGATTCCAGTGCTGGGTTTGGAAATGTTCTCCGAACAGAACTCAGGATGGATGTCGGTTTTCTTGCCCTCATTTCCAAACGGCAGTTGAAATTCTGACGGTCCAGTTTGTCCCCCATGTCGTGCGGTACTTCCTGACTCTTATTTGCAGCCAGTGGCTGACAGAAAGTAGAACCCTGCTGCTTAGCAACGTCAGTAGCTGGTTCAGGACAGGAGTGTTGAGCTCCAGTCCTCCAGTAAATCCAGGCTGGTGTCCTGCAGAGGAGTCCCTGGTCCAACACTCCTGATCGGATGTCTGATCATCAGCGTGAGGTCAAGTTTTGCAGAGTCCTGCCGATGACCTGGTTATGTGTGCTGGATGTCCAGCAGCCCTGCTCCTTGTCCTAAATGAACCCGTGATTTTGTGTTTCAGGTCTGATTGGCTCAGCTTATCACATAGTGGCATTCCAACCTGATACTGCATTGGAAGCAGTGCAGAGGGCTGCCAGTGCAACGGTCACAATGGGTAAGCTCATTAAAATATGCATATTCAAAAAATATATATTTTTATCCTGTTCTGAATAGTTATTGCTATCTGAAATAACTATTCAGATTGTTGTGAATAGTGTGTGTTATAAATATTTCTATTTCTGCTGTTTTGGCAGTTGTCAGACATGGTGATAGCAAGCATGTTGTTCCTGCTTCCTTTAAGAGACGTGTCAGAATATCACTTAGTATGTTCCTGCTTTCTACTTGAATTAAGAGAAAAGGTTAGTTTATATTAGCTGGAGATCATGATGACCATTAATGCTCAACATTATGGAGGATTTGTGTTAGGGTAAGGCTAAAAATATAAAAAATTTTCATTTTCAGAATAAAGGCGTAATGTTATCAGAATAAACTCATAATAATACCAGAATAAAGTCATAACTGTATGATAAAGTCATATTACAAGAATGAATTTGTAATATTGCCAGAATAAGGTCATAAAAAGTACGAGAATAGCGTTATGCTTCCAAAATAGTTGTATATTAGGAGAATAAAGTATTAATTTTTGAGAATTCTTCCATGAAAAATAATAAAAAATAAATAAAATGAGGAATTTTGAGTGTCTTGTGAAGTTGTGCTTTTGTATCAGTTTTACAAGTAAGGAAATACTTCATCTTCTAAAATCAAACTACTAGCAGGACTTTGAAACTTTGTTTTGAAGAATCACGGACTTCAGTTGGTCACTGATCTTCAGTACTGATCTGAAGTGGGCTGATATTGATATCTGGTATTAATATTGCTGTTATGATTGATAATGCATTACTAGACATCTGTATTCCTACCAGGGAGAAAATGTCCTAGTTTCCAGTCACCAGTAGATCTGGAACCCATGTTTTATTGGCTATGAACATGCAGACTTCAGTGCTTCAGATGAGGTTTTTAGCACTGACCTCAACATTGTCACAGATCTCAGAAATCACAGAGAAGTCTACACATCATCTTGATATGTAATGTTGAACATTAATATTGGCAGCTTTGCATTTTCCAGCCACTATGGGAGCCATCTTCGGAATGACAACATGTCTCACCGCTCAGGCCCGAGAGGCTCCAGATGACCCACTGAATTATTTTGTCGGCGGCTGCGCCTCGGGCATCTTCCTGGGAGCCAGGAGTAAGTAATACCTGCTAAATGGAATGTTTGAATTCCACCGGACTGCCTGTTGCTTTTCAGTCACCAAAGCTCGCTTAGGACTCATAACAATCTGCTTTATATTCACTTATTTTGTCATGATTTTTATTAGCTTTATATTCTTGTATGCTGTTTAAAAGTAGTTCAACCTATATATGTGTCCTCACAAATTAACCTCCTGACACCAGGTTTGGCTGACTGGAAGTCTTTGTTGTTTTGAAGGAATCTGATTGGCTACCAACACTCCTGTGTTAGCTATATAAGTATTAGCTTCGCGCTGTACTGCCCCCTATTGGTTTGGCATGTTGGGGCTGATTGGTGCAGGTTCATCCATCCATCCATTTTCTGTACACCCTTGTCCCTAGTGGGGTCGGGAGAGGTGCTGGTGTCCATCTCCAGCGAACCTTTCAGGCGAGATGGTGCAGGTTCCTGTAGATGAAAACTCTCCTGTGTGCATGATATTATTATTGTAAACGATGTGACAAAGATATTTATTTTATAAAGACCCAACTACATGTGGACAAGTCCTGAAATGAGCTGACGCAGGAATGGCACAAAAGCGGTGAACACAGGCCGAACACTGGAACACTGCAGGGACCTCACTCCATGTATGAGAAGACTAGAATTAAACACTTGGCTCAGAACTCAGTAGTTTAGGGGCAGCAATTGGGGGTTTCTCTTCTGAAAACAAAGAAAAAAGGTAATTTTGATGTTTAGGAGATATTTTAGGTCATGTAAAATATTGAAGTCTGACGATGCTGCAGGGATTAGTGCAACTTCAACCATCCTGCAGATGACACAGTGATGTCAGGGTTTACAGTAAAACTCAAATGAGATCTTTTATCAGAATGTTGAGTTTGTAGTTCAACTTCTCTCTAGTTCTTCTTTTTCTCTTGATATTTTCACTCTTTGCTTCTGTCTGCTGGTCAAATTCCTACCAATAAAGACTAAACTGATTTTCATTCAGCTTTGCCCAATCAGTGTGAAAAATAAATTTTTGTTTCATATCAAACCTTCATGTTTTGATCATATCTTATTTTGATTGGCTTTAATGGAGCATTGCCAAAAGGAGGATTTATTTAGGTTTTCTAACTTTGCGGTGAACCTCCTGTGTTCACAAGCAGTCTGAGGTCAGGATGAAATGTGATTGGTTGATGAATGACTCGGTGGTCTCTGCTTCTCCACAGCCCACAATGCTATGACTGGTACGACAGGCTGCCTGGCTCTGGGAACGCTGGCCTTTTTTACTAAAGCTGGCAAAATGGAAGGATGGAGGCTCACCGGACCGCCCAAACTGTAGGAGGAGACCTTAACATTAAATATTGTAAAAAGACTTCATGTAATAAAATGCTTGTGAAAGTAAACTGAAGGCTATTTTATTTTAAGTGTACAAATGTAGAGGATGAACATAAAACGTGATTAAATATTAGCTGTTTTATATGTGTATATAAAAACGGTGGATATAAAGACCCAACTACGTGTGGACAAGTCCTGAAATGACCCGAAGCAGGAGTGGTACTCCATTAAAACCAGTGAACACAGGCTGGTTCACTGGTTTCATTTATATACACTACTCAAAAAAATAAAGGGAACACTCAAATAACACATCCTAGATCTGAATGAAAGAAATATTCTCATTGAATACTTTGTTCTGTACAAAGTTCCATTTGTACAACAGCAGGTGAAATTGATTGTCAATCAGTGTTGCTTCCTAAGTGGACAGTTTGATTTCACAGAAGTTTGATTTACTTGGAGTTATATTGTGTTGTTTAAGTGTTCCCTTTATTTTTTTGAGCAGTATATAAAACATGAGCTATTTTGCACTGTGATATTATCTTTTGGTGGTGTTACGGTCCGACCAGTAAGGCACAAGGACAAAGGCATACTGTATATAAAACAATATTTTCTATTTATTTTTCCAAAAGTCTTAACAAAAGCCTTTCAACAACAAATCTCAAAAATATAACAAAATGGGCCCAAAAGAAATCAAGTAAGGCATACCTACCTCAGGATAACAAACCAAAAACTGACCTCACACAATGAACACAGGAATTTATACACAAAGGCTAGCCTACACAAACAAGGAGGGGTGGGAGATGAGACAAAGACAAACAATGCATAAACATAAATAAGTAATTCAAACCAACACATTTTGACTACAAAACAACTATAAAAACAAAACAACCTAACACCAAAAATGTTTAAGGAGTAATGCTATTAGTAGAGAGAGAGGCAGGTTCTTTAACATCAAGTCCTGCTTCCAGCAGCCTGATGGTTTGTTCCACTTCCTGGTTTGCCTTTCAACCAGTCCTCTCACTCAGCCAGTCCTTCAAACTCAGCAAAACAAAGTAGTTAATAATTCAAATAAACAAAAGGTGTTTACTAAATGTGTGCACCCATAATAGTAAACAACCTAATGCAATAAACATAAAAAGAGTGAAATTATAAATATATTGTATGAAAACATTTAAATAAATAATAACACTGGGGAAAAGATGGAGGAACCTCCACAGGTGGATATAAAAAGTCTACACACTCCTGCTCAAATGCCAGGTTTTCATGATGTAAAAAAATGACAGCAATAAATAATTTCACAACTTTTTCCACTTTTAATTTGACCTATAACCTGTGCAATTCAATTTAAAAACAAACTGAAAACTTTAAAGGGTAAAAGTAAAAAACTTAAAATAACCTGGTAGCACAAATATGCACATCCTTAAACTAATACTTTGTTGCAGCACCTTTGACTTCTATTACAGCACTCAGTCTTTTTTGAGTGCTGTAATAGAAAAAATAAAAATATTTTTATTTTTTGCCACATCTTGATGTGGCAACATTTGCCTACTCTTCTTTGCAAAACGGCTCCAAATCTGACAAGTTGCACTGCCTGTGCTCAGTCCTCTTCAGATCACCCTGATGGGATTCAGGTCTGGACTTTGACCGGTTCATTCCAAAGCCTCAATCTTATGCCAGTGAAGCCATGCTTTTCTGGATTTAGATGTTTTTTGGGTCATTGTTGTGCTGAAAGCTGAACTTCATCTTTCTATCAGAAGGCTAAAGGTTTTGTTCCAACACTGACTGGTATTTGGAACTGTTCATAATTCCTTCCACCCCCCCAAAAAAAAAACAGCCCCAAAGCTTGATGTAAGTATTCTTTCTTCTTCTGTTCTTTTGGTGGTGAGCAGTGTTACCTTTTTGAATTATGTCCAGAAAGTTCAACCTCGGTTTCATCAGACCATAAGACATTTCCCCACATGTGTTTGAGAGATTTCAGATGTTTCACAAAATAAAGCCAAGCTTGGATGTTTTTCTTTGTCAAATAAGGCTTCCTTCTGGCCAACCCTCTCCATAGCCCAGAAATATGAAGACTAGAGATTGTTGTCACATGTAGCAGAGCACTTACAGAAACTCCTGCAGCTCCTCAGTGTTGCTGTTGGCCTCTTGCCAGCCTCTCTGTCCAGTTTTCTTCGTCTTATCAATTTTGGGCGAACATCCTGTTCTTTGTAATGTCATTGTTGTGCCACATTTTCTCCATTTAATGATGTTAGTCTTCACTGTGTTATTTAAATCCTTGGAAATTCTTTTGTAGCCTTCACCTGACTGATGCTTTGAAAGTTCTCTGTGGATCATGGCTTGTGCTGGAAGATGTGGCCATAAAATGTCAGGAAAAGCGAACTAGAACAGCTGAAGGTGTGTTCTGACTCCAGTTATGAGTTTGAATGTAATTGATTAAATGTAAACATAGCCACATCTCCAGTTACAGAAGAATGTGCACACTTATGCTATCACATTATCTCAGTTGTTTAATCTTTCACCTGTCCTGAAAGATTTCTATTTGTTTTTCAAGTGTGTTGTTAAGGTTTTAGGTCACATATAAGGTGAAAAAAGTTCTGAAATTATTTATAATTTTTTACATGACCAAAAACATATAAGAGAATGGCACACACTCACAAGCACACACAGAAAAAGTGTTCTGGAGGAGTCATTTAATATTTCGTAAAATCCGCCGAGCATGACTGGTCTTCACTGCAGCTAAAGCGGCCTCCAGAGTGGAGATCATATGCAGGAGGCTTCTGGGGTCCGTCTGGAGATCCATGCAGCTATGGGTGCTGCCAACATCAGAACTCCTAGTCAGGAGAAGGCGAATGGTCACCATGGGAACAATCTGATGACGAACTGAACGACTCGCCAACTGGCAGGAAACCAAAAGCAGGAGACAAAGACTGATTGATACAATATGAATAAATTCAGTTCACTTATGTTGAACCAATTCATAACAAATATCATCTCAATTACAAAAATAACATCCAACTAACACAGCTGCAGACCTCTGGTTTTGCTTTCTGTCAAACATTTTAATCACCATTTTTTAAAATGAATTCAGTCATTTAAAAAACACTTTTTGTGTTATGTTGTCTTTATGCAGTATAACAAGTTTGATATGAAACATTTTAGTGTGTCACAAATGAAAACGTTTTCGGCTGCAAGCTAGTCCTAAAGGCAGCAAGTACAATGGTAAAACAGTGGTATCAAACTGTGTCCCTACAGGGCCAGAGTCCTGCAACTGTGTTTAGTTAAAGCATGTAGTGCAGCTCTATAGAGCTGCTTGTGGAACCAGGTGAACCAGAGAGACATTTAAAAGCTGCAACACCACCGGCCCATGAGGAGTTTGAGAGCGCTGCCTGAGCCTCGGCCTCATATCAGTGAGTCTGTCCCAACTGCTTGTTTATTCCTACATGAGTCTACAGGATAAATATGTGCAATCAATCCAAATAAAAAAAATCATTACTTGTGTTTTTTTTTATCCTTTTATAAGAAGCCATTTCCTTTATAGATGAACAGAAATTAATATTACTCATTGAACAAATGATAAGCAGAAATGTGTTCCCTAAGTGAGGACCACCCTGCCTCCTTCAGCTGGGGGTGTGTGCCACTCTTTACTTTGAGCTCAGATGTTTCAGAGATGGAACAGGAGAGAGCAGCAGACATGACTTTTCTAACCTGGACATCCAGTCTCCATTCCAGGTTGTGGTAGGCTGGCTGGTTGCAGAGCAGCTGGCTCAGGATGCTGCGGATCTGATGTTTGTGTTGCACATACAACTGGAACATAGAGAGGCCACCTCAGCATACTGAACTGACAGGTACAAATATGATCTTCAGATATATAAAATCTGAATGTTAATGTTTGTACGTCACCTGCAGCAGGCTCTGGTTAAGCTCTTCACCAAATCCCAGAGCCAGCACTGAGTCCATGAAGTCCACTTCAGAGATCTGGACTTACAAAGAGAGACAGGTTGGAAACTGTGGCTCACCGCCTGCTTGTGGTGCCTGGAGCACACAGAGCATGTTGGTACATGTGGCCCAGGGCAGTCAGTGAGGTCAGTAAAATCAAGGTCAGCGTTGGTCTGTGCTCAGCCTCGCCTCGCTCTAAATGCATCAGCTGAACAAATGTGCTCCACCCGGACATAATGCACAGGTTTCACTAGAGCCTTTAAATGGTGTTAATACGCTGATTTCTAAACTGCAGATGGAGGGGGAAAAAATATACTAACAAATAAAGTGATTTTTTTTTATGTGCCTTACCTCTTCGTGTGCTTAAAGTGCAATTAAAGCTGCCAACTTTAATGATTTTTTGATTATTTTTTTGATGATTTTTATCATCAAAAAATCAATTTTTTTGATGATAAACTGTATAAATTGATTCTTAAGAGCGCCATCTTTATGTTTCTATGCAAATTGTTAGAGCTTTGTGTAAACTTCAGGAGAGACAGCACAATTGGTGGACTTTAGTTCTGAATTATCTGACCCAAAACTGTCTCAGTGCTGCCCTCTTTGGATTGAAGGGTGGCTACTGTAGTAGAATTTTCCAGGGATGCATGAATTGCAGTTTTCCGGCTGATTGCCGATTTAAAAAGCCTGGCCTTCCCATTCCAGTTTTGGCTGATACCAATTTTCTTTGTGTGAAATGTCACAAAATATAGTCAGAAAGTGGTGAGTTGGTAAATGTGGGTGACTATTTTTAACTGCAAACATTCATATATGACCTGATGGGCCAGTCAGTCAGTCAAACCTCTGTCACAGAAAAGCAGAAGAGGACAGTGGGTGATTTTTAAACTTTTGCTGAAGTAGAGCAGATCTGTGGATAAGATCAGCTTCACATGTAAGTATTGGCCAATCACAATTTCCTAAAATTAAGGAAATCAGTGCTCCCCTACAGTTTTCCTATATGTACTTATTGTGTGACGTCACACTTCTGTGAACTTTGTAACCGACAGCCATCTTGGCAGACAGTTGCTAAGACAACAATAAACAAGCTCTTGCCTCATTCATATCTGACTATTAATCAATATAAGTACAGTACAACTATTACTTGATCACAATGTTTGAGAACTCTACCCACATGGGGAGTAATACTAAGGTAAATATCAGTCATATTTACTGTAGTGTAACTAGCAAAGCTATCTTAGCTATGATGTGCTGATTTTGTGCAGGTCAAGGATGGGTGGGAACTTGATCTGTTATGTTAACGTATGTCAAAATGAACAAAATTAAAAAACATAAAATTACAAATAAATGCTTAGCTAATGTATCTTTATCTGTGAGCTAAGATGGACATGCAGCCTATGTGTATGTAATTACTCTGCCAGTCACCAGAACCTTGTTCATGTAAAGAGTTTGTATCTCCTTTACAAATCTCTTTAAACATTGATTGTATGCGTCATGGATTTCAGGTGAAGCTCCTCCATGGTATACTGACTCTTCGTGTTCACTGGGTAACTATATCGGAGGCAGAGTCAGAGCATCTCCCACAACTAGCAAACAGACAAACACAAGTACACTGAAGCAGGAGTCATACTGAAGGAAACCAAGAGAACGCACAGTTAACAGCCACCGAGACAAAACTGGGAGCTGGAGCTGGTTTCCAGTTCTAAAGCCCCGTAGAACCACCAATACGTCATACTGCAGTATAAGAGTGAAGCAATGTGTGGGGAAAATATACAACTCTGCAATGTTTACGATAAGGTGCCAAATAAGCATGAAGACGCTGAAATATTTGTTTCAATGTCAAATATGGCGATGAAACAAATATGGGGTTCTTTTGGTGATGTTCTTTTCATGGAGAAATGTGATTTTTCATTTTTATTCTCCTCCCAGAGAAATGGAGATTGATACGGATAGCGTCAGGCAGCTGCCACTTGAATGATGATGGTGTGTCCTGCTCACCATGTGCTTAGAGCTCTCTGTCATCAGGAACATCAGGCCTTCCACTCCATGCTGCACCATCCCAACAGGAACACACAGCTTCCCTGCAGGCAGAGAGCTTCTGTCAGCTTTTCCTCATGGCTGGAGGTGGAACCATCATTAGGTTCTGATCTGAGATCTCAATTCCCACCTTAGCCCTAAACCTAACACCTAACCCAAACACAGCTTTTCCCCTCATGGGGAGCAGGATTTGTTCCCACAACCTCACAAGGATGTAAAAAAAACATGGTACACACATACACACACAGATTTATTCTCTGTTTTTTGTCCCACTTAAAAATGTTTCAGATTGTCAACCAAATGTTACTATGACAGTTTTTTATCCCCAGAGTAAATATAAAAAAACTGTTGTTTTTTGTTGTTGTTTTTTTCCCCATTCATTGAAAAGTTAAGACCAGCTCCAAGCCACCATGGTCCTCTTGGGAAAAGTAATTACCCCCTACACCTAATAAGCAGCTATTTCACCCTCAGCAGTAACTACTGCCATCAGCAGCCTGGCAGTAGTTACTGCTGGGGTTAGGGTTAGAGTTAAGATGCCGGCCGGTTACATTATCAACCTTCCCAGACTCTCTGTTGCCCTTTAGATTATGTGTTGCTTTGTTTTCTTTTATAAATCTGTCAGTAGCCAAAGGTTTTACTGAAATGATTTACTACATCTACAGATCAGGTAATAATCACGCTTGTAAAACTGAACTCATCTTTCTAAAAGTTAATTTATGATGTACCAATTATTTGTTCCAGAAAATCAGGTACGTTTGGTCATTTTCTTCCTAAAGAATGAAATTATCAGTAGAAAACTGATTTTTCTGTTTACTCTGGTTAGCTTTTTAGACAGTACATATGGCAATGCATTTCTATTCTATATAAATATTACTTCCGCAATACAATAAAAATATTACAGCTTTGACCCTGTATATCAGCATTAATCATACATGCTTCTGTTATTTTGTATTATGGAATATGATATTACACAAACACAAAACAATAATCAACAACAATAGGCATGAAAACAACAAACCTATTTATTATTAACCAAAAGTTCTGCATGTGGGATACAAGCACTGCTGGTCAGACTAAATACTGGAGCGGAATGCATCTGACAGCAAGCCGTTAACATCAGAAATTTTAGATGAAGGTCGATATAATCCAATATACAATCTTTGACTGATATCAATCAGATAACTGACATCAATATTGGATGAGGACACCCCTAATAAATATTACAACTTGATGGATAATCTAAAATAGATTATTTTTAATACACCGAAAGTGCTGCAGACAAAGATGACAATGCCACAAAAAAGAAAGGGTGGAGTCTTACTGGCTGCCCCCTCATAGATCTTTGGGTTGGTTCCTTTCCTCAAGAAGTCGAGTGCAATGCGACCAAACTCTTCAACCACTGAAAGGGACAAGACAAGGAAATTATGTCATGTTGAATGTTCTTGATTGTTTGCACACATTTCTTATCCACTTCTTGCACAAATTGCAAAGTTTGTTCTTATTGCCTCCCATTTTTTGATCTGATTCATGTTCTATTTTAATCTATACTGTTTTTTTATTATTCTTTTTATATTCGTTTATGGTTTATCCAGTTAGTTTCTGATTCTACGGAAGAGGATTAGGAATTCTTTTTTTAAAAAGAATTCTTTTTTTTCAGTGGCCCTAATCCTCTTCCATATGATTCTGATGATGATGATGATGATGGTGGATATGATGATGCATCGTAATTTTTTTCTGCAGAGCATATCTGATTTTATGTTGAATGACAACAAAAATATCTGAATGAATCAAAATAAGATTACAGTATTCATCATAAATCCAGACATATTTTGGGGACGATGTGGTAGGATTTCTATTTGACTAGTATATAATGTTCTCCATTATCTTTTAATAATGAAGAACTTAGATAATTTAACAGGTAGTTTAATTACACCAAAAAAATCAATGCTATCCAACCTGAAAACTATTTTAAAAGGAATAGTGTGCCAAAAGTTTCACATTGGTAAAAAAAAAGTTTTGTAGCATCTCAGTTTTAAATCAGCGGTCAAAGTCAGTTGCGTTAGGCCGCCTTACCTAATGATTTTGCACATAATCTTTCCAAATATAATTATGTTTATTCCTCCAGTTAAAGTTACAATTATTTTTGGTTGAATAATTTAATAATCTTTTGAGGAATATTAACATAGGGAAAATAATTCAAATTTAGATAAATGGGTTTCTTAGGGTTGGCACTTTAATCAAAGTTACTCTTTTCTCGCTACATCCTAAGATATATTCGTTCTTGTATTTGACGTTGTCTTTAACCATATGGTGTCACTAGCAAGTAATCATGGATAGCCATTAATTCACATTTACTGAAGTTTAAGAACATGCCAGAAGCTTCAGAAAAACGGTAGCAATCTCTCAGGCTGTTGGTATTTGATTTGCCGCTGTATCAGCCGCTGTCTCTGATGTCATGTGACCGTCAACACCAGACAGGGTGGAGAGCTCAGAAACTATTGATTGGTTTGATGTCCTGTTGGAAAGGACGAGTTACACAGCCAATGAAAATCCACCTCCAATGCTTCTGTAGTTGAAGACCAACAAAAGGAATAGTGTGCTCTGTTCTGTTTGCTCCCAAGCTCAGACCACCATCTCTGGACTTCACCTTCAACACGCAGCAGTGCGCAGCCGCAGACTGTTCTTACCGGAACCATCAGCCTTGGTCAGGAAGCTCAGATGTTCCTTATGATCCTCAGATAAAACCAACAGCATCCTGAAAACCAGCCTTTTAACACAGCCACAATATCTGGAGCTCCGGGAGCCGCCGCAACAGTCTTCTTCTTCTTTTGTAATGACGGTTTCCCAACATCAATTTGGAGGATTTCTGCCACCTACTGATAAGAATATGAATCTGAACAAGCAAGCTCGAAGACCCAACTAAATTTAACTAACCAAGTTTCCATCCAATAAGGATAATCTTATAACATACACCCAATTATTTCTTTCTTTAGATTTTCAAAAGTAATTATGGTGTTTTTTTTCTGTCCAGGACTCATTAATTCAGCTCTTTCCTGCAGCTAAACATTATGTTTCACTTTCTGTACAGAATACTCATCTTCCTGGATCACGTTGCATGAAGTCTTGAGTGACTCAGCCGTCCTCTAGTGGAACTGTTAGGTCATAATGACCATTGTTATATTTTACGATCCATGTCTGGTGGCATGTTAACTACTGGAAGTTTTTAGAATATATTTCCTTCACCCAGTGGTTCAGAATGAAGTCTGTGCCTTAAAAAAAAAATAAAAACAGATTTCCGTGCAGGACAACGCAGCATCACATGCATTCAAGTCCTCCTCTGAATGGCTGGCTGGAAAAGGATGAAACACTTCTGACTTCACTTGACCTGAACCCAGTTAAGAACTTTTGACGGTTCTTCAGTGGGAGACTTCCAGTGAAGAACTGTTCAACTCTCTGACCAGTCGGAGGATTAGGTTGCTGCTGCAGAGTAAGTAGATCAACAGATCAAAAGACCTTTGGCCTTCATGAATGGGAAGCTGATCATTGTTATTGAAAAGGATAGCCATGATCTCTTGTTAAAAAATTTTTTTAAATGTCAGAAATGTTTGTTGAAAGGTTTGAATTTTCATTCAGATGAAAATACAAAAGTTTGATGGAAAACTGTTTTTTGTTTAGTTGTAAAATTGTGCATATATATTCTTACTTTTGGAGGCTTAATATTTTGGATTAACTAGGAGCACTGTAATTAATTAAAAGAATCCTAAAACAAGACTTGCCTAACTGTGCACAGTAACATTAAAATTCTGCAGCACTTTGTAATTTTCATTAGTGAAAGTTGCTAAATAAAATGCATTGAACAATGAAGTGTTTTAAAAATGAAAGGGCAACAAATGTGATAATCAAACATGTTGAGAATTGTACAGTATTCTCATCACTGATCTAGACTAAAACCTGCAAGTACTTTATGAAACCTTATACAAAAAACAAGTAATCCCATAAATGAAATGTAAAATCTTTATTGTATGTAAAAAAGTAGGTTACCAGGTCATTATGGATAAAAGAATTGGTGTTTAGTCATATCATATCTCACATGAAAGGCAAATGTGCCTCTTAAAATGTGAGACTTGAAACTTTCTCCATAAAATCTAATTATCTAATGTAAAACAGTCAGCGTGAACTCATCTACCAGAGACTGTAGCATGTGCAGCAGCCAGGTGGTGGCGCTCTGCTGATAAGCTGCTGTTCTCAGATCAGGCTAGTTTTCATATCTCTATGGCTACATGTTCAGGTTCTGCTTCACATGTAGCAGAACCAGTGCTGGTTCAACAATCTACAAACAGTTAATCACAAAACTCCCAATTCAATTATCATAGTAAATATCAACAGAATTATTACAAAATCACAAACTTAAAATAAAAGAAAAACCAAGCTAACATTATAAAGCACAGCATTCCAACACAAGAAAAAGTCAGTTACTAAAATACCTCAAACCAAATCAAACATTTCTCATGTACTACAGTAACTAGTATGGATGATAATCACTTTAATCAATGCATCATAGGAGCTTCCTGTCCAGGGATCTACGATGGCTGTGGACTGGAGATGACCGGGTTTAAAGCAAGTTGCTGCTTTGGTATTTGACACCAAGCAGATGCAAGAGAAAACATAGACCAACATGATTCTCTTCTCTAAGAGAAATGGCAGTCCTTTAAACTGTTTCAAACACAGCTCATCACTGATGCTAAGACCTTTTAATAAAGTAAGTGATTTATTCTGAAAGTCAATCAACTTCTGATGTAGCGTAGGGTGGAGAGGACACCAGGAAGACATGTTAGTCATCCCTGGTCAGTGGCAGGAAACAAACAGGCAATAACTCACCATAGTTCTGACATGTGGTCTTCTCCACTAGGTAACCTCCAGACATTGTGATGTTTTGTAGCTTAGAATAAGACAGTGTCTGGCCAACCAGCGTGGGATGATGATGTGTGACAGCCGATGCTAGCTTTGTCTTCCTTAAGACAAACCTAGTGTCAGCAGATGTTTCTGGAGATTGTCCAAAACACCCAAAACCAAGGGTTTGAAGACAAAGGCATTCCTAAATGCTCTTAGTGTCATGGGGCCAACATGGCTGCCTCTTACTGTGAGCCCAAAGTTCAGAGAATGTACAGTGGAAATGCACAGTCCCATTGCTCCCAGTTCAACAGCATACTGAGCTACAGAAAGCTTACATGTGATCATGGTTAGTGACTTAAGCTGGCCTGAAGGTACACAAGCTGCTAAACTGCAGATGAAGGGAAGAGCTGATGTGAGGAAGAGGAGGCAACAGGTCAGAATTTTACTGTCTGTTTTTATCTCCATAGCAACCAGAGGATCAACATATAGCTCCCCCTTTACCAGGGGATTGAAGGGGGAGCCGCCTGGTAAAGTTACATGAGTAACTTTATTACACGAGTAATAAAGTTACTCATGTATGGCTGCGAGTAACTTTATTCTGAAAATATGAGTTTTAAAATCTGTACTTGCTTTCATCCCATGTGCTCTTAAGAACTGGGCAAAAAAAGCTGATTTTAGAAAAATTATTAAAACAAATTATTTTAAAAAAACACAAAAAAAACATTTGCGTGTTCCTGTACTGACAACTGGCAAACATTCCTCCTAGTGTTTCACATGCTCCTATGTAGCCAAATAAACACACACTGGATACATTTCTCTCACTACAAACCAGTCAATGGCAGCAAATACATTCTGGACATTTTCATTTCAAACTAACATGGAGTTTAAATAAGATCAACTCTACACCAGCTGTTTGTCCATATGCAGAAATCTATATTTATCACCAGTTAGAATTGGTATACATGCTTTAATATCAAGATTCTAAACCTTAAAAAGCATTTCCATACAGAAATGTTGAATTTGGTGATCATCTAATGAACTGATTTATATTTGGGATAAATGACAGAAAAAGTAACAGGATAAAGATAACAGAGGGATGTATTGAGGACTGATGGCAGGGAAATGTTAACCTGACAAATCCATGCAAACAGCATTAAGCATTATTCCATCTGTCCTCCTTCTAACTTATGTAAATCTAAAAAGTGTTTGTGTTTAAGAGATGAAAGGAAATGTTGTTTTCAAAGGAAAAACTCTGAGCTGAGCTCAGCTCGTCTTTTAGGTTTCAACCTCCTGTCAGTTGTAGAGGATCAAAAAAAGAATCATTAAAAATAATATGTTCACTCATTTAGGACTAAATCTGAAATTAATGAGGGGATGTTCAACTGGAACACGGCTTCTGGACCCACTGGTTTCACTGGTTATATTCTGTCGAAGAGAAACCTCATTTCTATACGGAGGAGGATTTCTTGGACCAACAAAAACATCATCAGATGATGAACAACATCTGAGTGTCTTTCAATTAAAAAAATACATATAAAAAAGTGAGTAAAGAAATGAGAAGCTCCAAGGCTTTAATATCACCAGAGGACTTCACATGATGGCGCACTCTCTAGATGACACTTTGACCTGTTGAGGAAAACACAAAGATGTCCATTTATTGAAAACAGAACAGAAATATTAAGTCAGAAAAGATGAAAAAGTAGCAAACAAAAAATCCACAACAAAAAATTGATAATGAAACAGGTCACACTTCAGAGCCAAGGTTACCAAGGCTACCAGGCTATGCATGCAACACGTTTAGGCTTCGCATATTACAGAATCACCTTCTGAGCCATTTCCTCTTCAGTCCCATCTCCGTTCTCAACCTCCACCTGAGTCTTGGTGACGCTGCGGCGGGCGACCTCCTGCTCAGTCAACACAACAATGAAGACCCTTGGTTTGTCATCGGCACACACTGCCAGCACACTTTAGGAAGTAAATGGAAATCATGAGGTGGATCGGACATCTTTACCTCGCCATCCACGTTGGTCAGAAAGGTGATGATGACACTTCCTGTTCCCCAGGAAGCTTGGCTTTTCCACAGCAGGTCAGTGGGTGGGCTGTGAGCCACACCTGCATCAGCAGACCATACCTGTGGGCAGAACCACCAATGTGTCCACTATTATGGTTTACTTGGGTGGGTTGTGTTTAATTTTAAACAGGAAAGCCACTGCTGGCTACAGACAGACATGTTTGGTTAATCACTATGCTTCATATTTACTGGCTGTTTTAATGTAATTTAAACTGGGGTTTATGTCAGATTCAAAACCAAACAAAACCCGTTTCTCCTTCCATTATGCAGAAATTGCATAGCAGAATATTGTATTATGGGTACATAGGCCTGTTGCAACAAATCAATTAATCACATAATAAAATAAAACAAACTCAATCATTTTCGTTTGCATGATGGCTTCTCTCTTTCTACCAAAAACTGGATGACAAAATACTTCAGTCTGGTGTTTTGGTCTCAACTGGCCGATCTTTTGAAGGACTTTTTTTTTACAGACACATAATTTGTTTTATTTGTAGTTTCTGCTTATTAATTTGAAACAGACTAATAAACAGATATCCTAATCCTAAATATATATCCTAATATATTTAATATATTTAGCACATCTTCCAGTTCCAGTGTGAAATGTTTATTATGATTTAAGGTTTATTCATCTTTGAGAATGTGTTGTTGCAATATTATGCCATTGCCATTCTATTACTTGAAAATAGTCTCCAAATCATATTATTATTTATTGCAACAACTTCTGGGGCAATTTATGGTCCAGCAGAATGCGATATGGTGATAGGCCTGTGGGCACATTTGTTCATGTGGTTTATGAATCTGAATTTTTCCTTAAACTAGGAAAATGGTTAGTTTGGATCTTCTGTGTTTACTAGCAGTTTCCTCAGCCTACAGCAGGCAGAGAAACATTTTGTCTTCCTAATTGAGCATGTTCAGCTCAGCTCACCGTGACGGACTGGCCAGCCTTCAGAACAAACTTTGGGGAAAACTTGTAGATGACCTCCTCTCCATCATCAACCTGCCTCTTCAGCCTCCAGTTGCCCAGAGGCTGGTCCTGCAACACACCAGGTGTCAGTGAAGCCCCGACCGCTTACCCAGTGGGTCTATCCTGTGTCAGGAACCCACCTGTTCACTCTGGTTGTTGAGTGTGACGGCATTTCCGTCCATGTCGGTGGGTGATATGGTGACGGCGCCGCTGGCCATGGCCTCCTCAGACACCAGCAGCTGCTCGTCTCCCTTGGCCAACTCCGACAGGTCGGCTGCCTCCACCTCGCCTCGCTTCCTCTTGGAGGAACGGGAAGAGGACGAGCCCGATATCCTGGAAACTGTAACTTGGGCCGACGGGGTTGGGGACAGTTTCAGTCTGAACAAAAGCATGATGGTTTATTATTTAATAATCACAGCAGACCAAAACCATTTGTCACCAATTAAACCACCTATAGTCATAAAAGTTGTTAGTTTTCAATCCTAATGTTTCCTTCTGCTGACTCTGATGACCCTGGTCGGCCCTGCAGCTTTCAATCCCATCATGCACCAGGAGCCCCCAGGAACATCAGAAGAGGCCTCTGAGCAGAACTCCCACAGGACCACCAAAACCCAGAGGTCAGAGGTCACATGAGGAATGTCTTAGCCTCTTCCAGTGAACACTTGTGTTCAGTTATTCAGCTCTGTGAAATCCACAAACACCCATGAGAATCACTCAGACAGAGCTGGGTGGGGCTGGGCCTGTCGCAATAAATCAATTAATCGCAGGATAAATTAAAACAAGCTCAATAATTTAAATACAGCTAAAAATCCCTAAGTTGGCAACAGTGGGGTGACTGTACAGTAGTTAACTGAGCATGTGCAGCCAAGAGGAGTAATGAGTAGGCCTGTCACAATAACAAATTTTGCTGAGTGATTGTCTCAAAAGTTATTGCGATAATTAAACGATAATATTGTTTGAAGACCTTTTTACATTTATTTAATGGAAATTACATAATAATGCATGCGATTTCCTGCCAAAGATAGAAACACTTTATTATAAGAACACTTAACACTGGAACTGATCAACAAAATAAACAAAACAACCAAAAACAGAAATAAAATGGATTCTCAGTCTCCATTAACAGAAAATGTACTTGAATAAAAACTAAACAACATAAAGCCAAAGTGGAAATAAATACTGCATTCAACCAAAAGAGTGCAGATTATGAAGTCTGTATATTATGTTGCCCTTCGGAAATAATTAGATTTAAATAGAGAAGATGGGCACATCCGACTATCTTTTTTTTTTTTTTTACCCCTCCAGGGGGTCTTTTTGTGGGCTCTAGTGTCCCTTATATGACAGTAGGCTGACAGGAAACGGGGAAGGAGAAGGGGGAAGACATGCGGCAAATGTCGTCGGGTCCGGGAGTCAAACCGCTACAGCCGCGTCGAGGACTCAAGGCCTCCAAATACGGTCGCGCTAACCACTACGCCACCACGGCACACCCCGACTATCTGATGCAATAGTTCACACTACATGATTTTTTGCCCCGATTTTCCCCTTACGACAATCTTAGAACGTTGGCCGTTCTCTCAGATTGTCGCTTGCGATTTCGTAACCGATCATCCTGTAGTTTATGGTGTGTTAGGTAGATCGTTGTGGCCACTCGATCTAAATCAGGGGTTTTCCCTGACTGGGAGAGTTAAGACAGCCTGTTGAATGTAACAGGTAGCCAATCAGAAAGCACAGATTCCCCTCAGTGCTTTCTGAGGGGAAATTATAGAGGGGAATCCCAAACAGCTGACACCTGGCAACCCCAAGTCCAGCGGACATTGGAGATGATATGTGGAAACAACATTAATGTTTATTCAACATTTTGTGCAAAGAATATAGAAATGACAAGAGGAGGAGTTGGAGCTAAATTGCTACCGCAGTTGATAAACCCGGTAACTTTCCAGCTGTTCTTCTTTAACGTGACATAAATAGGTTCTAATGAGTTTCATTCAGTCAGGACTGACACTAGCCACATGCATTGCAGGTAGATTGCAGTAAAGCATTGATTAATACCTGGTTTTAAAATTAGTTAACTGGACTTGTAGCCATTATTTTGTGCCCATGGTTGGACATCACACGGCAGGAACGAACCCGATCGAACCGTTATACCTAGGATTTCTGTCTACTAGTTTGTGGGCTCAGGTTTTGAAAATGGGCCGACAATCGGCCGACAGCTCTAAGATCGTGTCGTGTGCGCTGGGCTTTACACTAAGGAAATGAGGAAGGGAGGGTCAGTGGAGAGCACTGGAGTTGAGCCTTTTTTCATTCAGTGTTATCAACAGAAAGAGAAAAAGGTCGGAAGAAATGATAAAGCTGATAATTAAAATGAGGTCGATAGTTTTAATTTATCGTGCAATTAATTGATTTATTGTTTATCGCGACAGGCCTAGTAACAAAGAGGGCAGAGAGAAATTGAGCTGGCAGAACTGCCAGACCTTTGCAGAGGAAGATCAGATGGGTTTCTGGTGAGCCAAACAGGAAGTGAGCTCATCCAGCATGAAGCAGTGGTGAGCTGCTGCAACCACTCAGTCCCTTTAGGCCAAATATTCAGATAGAAGCCATTTGTTTCTTCCTGTAAGAATAATCTTTTTTTGCAGATATTGTGTATTCCAGTACCTGTGCTCTTCTCCCTCCAGAAGCTTCCTGTATGCGTTGATCTCCATGTCCAGAGCCAGCTTGACGTCCAGCAGCTCCTGGTATTCGCTGAGCTGAGCGTTCATTCTATCTCTCAGCTCGGTCATCTCCTGCTCCTTGGCCTCAACAGCACGCCGGTGCTTGTCGCGCTCTGCAGACAGGATGTCCTCCAGCTCTCTGATGCGGTCCTCTGAGGCCGACACCTGCAAGCACAGCCAGTTCCTCAACACCGCAGCCTGGGAGGAGAACCCATCGCTGGCCTGTTGCAATGTGTGTGCGTTTCTAATACCTTGTGGGGACCCACTGCTACTTGTGGGTACCGAAGCCTGGTCCCCACAATGGGAAATGCTGTTTTTGGGTCAGGGGTTAGATTTAGGACTAAGGTGTGAATTAAGTCTTGGTTAGGTATGTAATGGTTAGGGTTAGGATAAGGGTAAGGTGTAGGCAGTAGAAATTAATGGAAAGTCCCCACAGAGATAGCCACGCAAACATGTATGTGTGTTTGAACGTGTGTGTGCGTTTGTTTGTAATACCTTGTGGGGACGATTTTCCTGACACATACTACATTATGGGGACCGCATCCTGGTCCCCACAAGGGGATACACTGTGTGTGTGTGTGTGTGTGTGGAGGTGAAGCGTACCTGTTTCTGCAGTGCGGCCAGCTGGTAGCCCAGGCTCTCCATTCGGGTTCGGGATTCCTGCAGCTCCTCGCGGGCCGCGCCCATGGCCTTGTCGTTGATCTCTGACGACATCTTGGCATTTTCCAGCTGGAAGCAGACCAACACCAACACTGTGGCTCAGGACTCCACTGAGCAGGCTGAACGCTGACTACTACGTTACCTTTGCCTTAAAGGTTTGCTCCAGTTCCTCCTTATAGAGAAAAATCTGCTCGTCATGCTGCTTCCTCAGGTCCTAGACAAATCACACAAACACGCTTCCATGAGGTTCTGCACGTTAACACGTTTCACTACCAAACTCCTCATCCTACACTGTTGTATTAGTTGGGAGTCAGCTCAGCGTTCTGTTCCAACAGTCTGCTCAGACCTGCAGCTAATTGCAACACTTCAGCATTTAACCAGCAGCTCAGTTTGAGAGTCATTATGGAGTAAAAGAGGTCCAGCATTGATGGGAAAATTAAGCAGTGGTATAAATAACCAAACAACCTCACTGAGCCCACATCATTCCTCCTCATCATGTTTCCTCTCTCAGGTTTTACCAGAGCTGCTGCTGTTCACTGTTCATACACGGAAATGCTGCAAAGCTGTTTTTCTTTGTCTAGAATGTCACCAAATATAAAGACAGAGTCACTAAGGGGGTGGCAGTGGGGGGAGAGGGGGCTGTTGTTAACCATGCAGACTCTCACAGTCTGATTTTCAGAGATTTGCAGAAGCTCTGGTCAGCAGCTGGGGGTTGGGATGGGGTCATGGGCTACAGCAGGCAATCATCACCTTGTGAACTCCATGTTCAAACCTCTAGAAGGGGTTAACACCAGTGGTCATTTATAAGGTCGCTTCCCTGGCAACTGAAAAATGTCTAAGGAAGGAAACGTCTGCCACACAGTTCCCCTCCAAGAGCTTCTTCTGTTGCTGCTGCTATCCTCAGACACAGTCGTCCTAAGCTCTGACTGTTTACAATAAAATAGAATAGAATATACTTTATTGATTTCCATTGGGAAATTGTTTAGTAAGAATGTAATGAGAAAATCAGCAGCAGTCATGGGAGAAGTTTTGTGAGACAGAACTTGAAAATAGTTCTAAAAAGTTGTTCACTAGAGTTCTTCCCTAAATGTTTCGTTCCTCTCTACTCCAGGTGCTTACCTGCAGAGCCTGCGCCAGTTTAGACTCGTAGTCCTGCCTGACTCCAGAGTCCACCTCCACGATCCTCTGCTCCTGGCGGTGGCGGCTCTCACGCATCTCCTGAAGGGATACACACTGTCAGACGCCTGATTCTAGAGTATTCATTTCATTTTACAATATGACTGCAATGTTGGAGCTTGAATCCATAGCCATTATGTTGTCAGGAGCCATGGGTCTGCTGTGAGCAGGTTCCATCCACTTCTATAGTTCGCTTCTTATTTTTACACTGCTTTTTGACTAGATAAATTAACTATTATAAAATCTGGAACCCTTTTAATTGAATTTCTCTGTGATCTCCCTGCATGTTTACATCAGGAAATGTTGCTCATGCCCACAATGCTCAAGGACAAAAAGACTTTTATTTGCCATCTATAGCCACGCTGCTGCGATTCTGTTGACCAAATGAAACCTGGGGTTGCAGGTATTATTAATTTAGTGCATGGTGCCAAACCAAAGGTAAAAATAACGCAGAAAATCCATTAAAGGATGACTCAAAACCACTTTTTTTCCCTCACTCTGTGTGTTGGATACATTATACACAGAGGCTTGATGTTTAGAAGACTAGCTACAGCTGCTATTAGATAATCTAACACAGCTGTGGTAAATAAACAATAGGATTGTTTTGAGACCATTTTCAAGTAATGTAATAGTAATGGATTTTTCCAGGATTAAAGGACTAATGTCTCAGCAAGATCTAGAGAAACTCATCCATGCGTTCATCTTCAGTCATATTGATTATTGCAACAGCGTCTTCACAGGTCTGTCCAACAAATCAATCAAACAGCTGCAGCTGATCCAGAACGCTGCTGCTGGCGTTCTCACTAAAACCAGGAAGATAGAGCACATAACACCAGTTTTAAAGTCCCTCCACTGGCTCCCTGTAGCTCAAAGAATAGACTTTAAAATACTGTTGTTAGTTTACAAATCACTGAACGGCTCAGCACCACAATACATTAAAGATCTGCTGTTGTTGTATCAACCTTCCAGACCTCTCAGGTTCTGGTTCTGGAGAAGCAGCTTTCAGCATCTATGCACCACAAATTTAGAACAAACTTTCAGAAAACTGTAAAACAGCTGAAACACTGACTTCTTTTAAATCTCGACTAAAAACCCACCTGTTTAGAATTGTATTTGAAATGTAATCAATTACAAATTTATTGATGGAACTTGACTTAATGTCATGTTTTGATTGTTGATTCTATGTTACATTGTGTTTCTGTGTTTGTAATGATGTAAAGCACTTTGAAATGCTTTGCTGCTGAAATAAAATATACAAATAAAATTTGATTTCATTTGATTTGAATGGTATAATAATGGACAAACACATTCTCAAAGATCAATAAACTTTAGATTCTGGAACTGTAAGATGTGTTTAATGTCCAAAATAAATAAACAAAACAACAAATAAAATGAATTATGAAGTCTTTTTAAAATTGTCCTTTAAACATAAAAAAAAATAATAATAAAAAAAAAAAAAACAGCTAGTTGAGACCAAAACACCAGACTGAAGACTTTTGTAATCCAGTTTTTGGTAAAAAAGAGAAAACGATAAATTATGGAGATGGGAATTATTAAGCTTGTTTCAATTTATCATGCATTTAATTGATTTATTGTTTATTGTGATAGGCCTAACCAACTGACAGTTCTTATCTAGATGCTGCTAGATGTTTTAAACAAGTCTTAATTTTTGGATTCTGTCACTGATGCAGAAAATCTAGTTCATTCTGCTTTCTGTACCTAAACTTTTGTTTAGTTTGTTTTGTTTGTTGCTTTCACTTGTTAAAAACAAATATGGTTTAAATAAGAAGAAAACATGAACTAGTGCTGCTCACACTTACCTCTTCAAACATGTTTTTTCTGAACTCCAGCTCCTCACTGAGCGACTGACAGCGATTCTCCAGGTCCACACGCATCAGGGTCTCTGCCTCCAGCTGCCGCTTGGCCACAGCATGGCTATCTTCAGCCTGCACGACACAACATTCAGCATTTTTATAGGTGAAAAGTTAAAAAAAACTGTTGCCCAACAGTAGAGGGCTAGAGACTAGAGAGGAGTGTTGATGAATCATTAAGTTCTAGTGAGAACAGATGGGGGTTGGTCCGGTAGGAAAAGCAAAAGAAAAATTTAGTTCTAACTACATGACTAGTGTTCTATATTGTTCTATGACTATGACATATTAGTGTGGACTGGGTAACTATGGTAATACACAGGATGAAGTACTTACTTCCTCTTAGTATTTTTGACTCCTAACTGGATGGATTTTTTTTCAGTTCTACTTTAGATATTTCCTGACCTCATTCATGCAATTTGACTGGCTGGTTGTTCAACATTTTAAACAAGAATTAGCCTAAATCAGACTTTTTTTTACAGATAAATTATGCCAATTGGACCTTAAGGGTTCTATCTTTTGTTTCAGTGACATTTTTGTATAAATTTGTTTCCTTCTTAAATCCATCCATCCATCCATCCATTATCCGTACATCCTTGTTCCTAGTGGGGTCAGGAGGGGTGCTGGTGTCTATCTCTAGCTAACGTTCAGGGCGAGAGGCAGGGTACACCCTGGACAGGTCGCCAGTCTGTCGCAGGGCAACACAAAGACGGGACACACAACCATGCACACACACACTCACATCAAGGGAGAATTTAGAGAAACCAATTAACCTAACAGTCATGCATGTTTTTGGACTGTGGGAGGAAGCCGGGGTCCCCGGAGAGAATCCATGCATACACAGGGAGAACATGCAAACTCCATGCAGAAAGACCCCAGGCCGGGAATCGAACTCAGGACCTTCTTTCTGCAAGGCAACAGTTCTACCAACTGCACCATTGTGCAGCCCTTCTTTCTTAAATATTTAGTCTAAAACCATCTCAATGCTGCTCCCTTTGGGTTGAATGTTGGCTACCAGCATTGACTTTTCCTGTTGCTACAGATGGGCTCGGCCCTGGTTCAGGTAGATAAAACCAACTCACTCAGACACACAACCCTTAGTGGTCAATCTGGAGATGGAACTGTAAACATTTATCGGAGTTTTTCAACTTTATACACGTAATTCATTTTCAATGAGACTCCAATACCACAGAAAAAACTCAGTGTAATAAAAAAAATTATATAAAATAAAAATTACATTAAAGTTCTGGCTAAAACATTTGTCAATGTGGCCATGATGAAGTCTCACAGAACAAGATAGGTGTCATGAGCTCTTAGATCCTCTGAGCAATTTGATGACTGAAGTCCCAGAATGTTCCACTGAAACGAGGAGAGCGGCCATTCCAAGAAGGCTACAGAGAGTGAGCATCTACCAGACCAGACCAGAACCTACCTGGAAGCCTGCCGCTGTCAATCAGCTCACCACTCTCTAGTTTTACTCCATAGCTGTTATTAGCAGAGACCCATACAGTACCTACCTTCACCAGCTGGTTCTTTACATCAGCAAGTTCTGAAATGAGTGCAGCATTCTGACTCAAAGCAGTGGCAAGAGTTGCTTCACTCTTATTCAGCTGCCCTTCCAGCCCGTTCGCCCTGGACAGTGCCGCAGCCAGATCGCTGTCCTTCTTTTTGGAACTGAGAGCAAAAAAAAAAAAGGGTGTTAAAGATAACTTCCTCTGCTCACACAGACCTTCACTCAGAACGCTCAAATGTTCACAATCAACTCAAACAGGTGCACACAGTGTCACCATGCATACAGATATACATTGGCTGAAGCCCTAGTTTATGTATAAAGTCAACACATTAGTGTAGTTAATCATTGCCTAATTTAGTAATTCGTTAATTGTTGGTTGGACTATACAGACTCAAAAAAGAAAATTTGCTGAAACAATCCAGTCAGAGCAGTTAGTAAGCCAAAACTATTAAAAAAATAAAACGTTTTCAGTTAGAATAAAAACATCGTCTGTTAATATGTTACACCCAGAACTCCTCAAGTAGCAATTTTAGCTTCACCTGGTTCCAATTTTGTAAAATACATGAATGAATAAATATCTCTTATTAGGCTGTCCAGTTGAGTTAATCAAAAAAAACAAAATCCCCATGTCAGCTCTACACTATGTTCAGTCCAGCAGAAAGAGCTGAGGTTTTCACATGTTGGAATGCTGCTATTGCATTTTAGAAAATAAATTGTTTATTGTTTCATTAAAAAGAGGAATTACATTATTTGTTTATTTGCATTTGCAAGTATTTTTAGCATTATAAAGTAGTTAAATAAGAAATCTACCTAATGTGCAGCCAATTTTTTATCTGATTAATTGACTCATCATCAGAATAAACTATTACTACAATAATCATTAGCTGTAGCTCTAATATAAACACATTACATTTTCATTCTCTATGTCATAAGGATCAAAATTGCAAGAAATAAAAGCTTGAAATAAATGCACTGTGATGAATTTTCACTTCTAATATGAGGAACAGCAAATATTAAACGTTTTCAAAATATTCTTATTTTTGGAGCTGTACGTGTATTTGGTGCTGCTCACTGTTTAATACAGCAGAATATGTTTATAGGGCATCTGGATCTCTCAAACAGCAGATGCAACTTTTCCAGTACTACCAGATTGTTGGGACAAAGATAAGAGTTACTAGATAAACTGCATGGACTCTGTGTTTGGAATATACCAGAGCAGAAAGACATCAACACTGTTCAGATATGTCTTTATCACAAGCCATACAATCATCACATTATTCCCCAGTGTTACTGCATGTCTTCCCTTAGGACGCTGCAGCAGGTCTTCACTTGCCTCCGGGTGGCTTCATCCAGGTCAGCCTGGACCTTCCCCAGGTCAATCTGAAGCCTGGCTCTGTCTTTAGCCGTTTCATCCAGAACCCGCCGAGCATCAGCCAGCTCTGCCTCATACAGAGCCTTCAAGCCAGTTACCTAAAACACAGAAAACAGCAGCAGTGAAGCAGCTCTGTCAGGCAAATCTACCAGGAATAGAACAGATGAGATAAGGTAAAATGGGAGTTATGTTTAATCAATAACTCCCAATAACACTTTCATTCTTTGTAGAGAAATTCTGAACATGAATGTGAAACATTATTTGAAATTCTCCGACCAACCGAACTATAGGCCAGCATTCTGTGGTGCATGCTGGAGTCAGCTGACCATGAGTCCATGCATCCTCCCAGGAAACCCTTCATCCTCTCTGGAGGACACCAGCAGGTCTCTCCCTTTAGCTCAGGCACCTCTACAGGCAGCCTGACAGGAGCAAAGGACCCACTGTGTCCACCATTAATGACAAAACTATGCAACCTGTTCAACAAGAACCAGTCTGCTGATCATTATAAGAGATATATTTGCAAATAGCAAACCATTGTGTCCATGGTAACTGAAGGTAAACAATAAACACCTCCACAATTTATTTTAGTTTTTACAGCATTACTTGTTACTAGATTTGTTGAAGTTTGTTAAATCCCCGTCAGAGTGGGCAGGCTGGCTCTCATTGATAAAACACCAAGCTCACTCGATCCCCGTTCTCATGGTGATCACTAAGGCTGAAATCAGGAACAGCAACTGGGCACAATGACCAACAGTTCTGTTTGAGGACCAGTTGGATTTCCTGATCAATAGCACCACAAAGATCCAGCCCATCCTGCATCCGACCAACGCTCCCCTCTAACCGACAGTTACACAGTTAATCGCGCCTCTTTGCTTCTCATTCAGCTGTTTTGTCAAAGCAAAGCCGCGGGCAGCGGTAGCTTCCTTACACCCACCTCTCTGGTAGTAACCTCCTCCTTCTCAGACACCTTGACCATCAATCGGTCATTCTCCAGCTCCAGCGACCGGACACGGTCGATGTAAACGGCCAACCGGTCATTGAGGTGCTGCAGGTCTTGTTTCTCCTGTAGGCGGGATATCCTGGTGGGGGATAGAGGCGTAGAGGCCGCTGGCCGACCAGTTTCTCGGCTTGGAGTAACGCGAACAGTCGCCATGGCGATCAATCCTGAGTTTGCTTCACTACGAAGTTAAAAGACAGAAAACCGAGCGTTGTCTGCTGGTTTCAGTTGGAATCTGAGGAACGGTTTTTCTAGATGCACCAAAGAAAAGCAATCAATGAGCTGCAGCAGCGTGAAACAGGAAAGCCTCGCTCCACACGGTGATGTGATTCCAAGATGGCTGACACCCCGCCAAAAGCAGAGGGCGTTTCCGGTTTTACAAGGTATGATGGGAGAAAAAATGAGGCGCCAAAAATATCTTTATAAAAATATATAATTTTTTTTCTGTTTATTGAACTATGTGTGCACTGGAGGTGGAATCCCTGTTTCCCCCCAAAATCTCAATAAGTAATAGATTTAAGGAGCTGTAATATAATATACAGCATAATATTTACATTTCCACATATATAGCAGAAGCTTCCCCAACTCTTCTAAGTGTGACATTTAACTTACAACACGACTTTATTGTCTGTGGGAATATATGGAATTTTGTTCCTACATAGAAAGAACACGTTCCTCTAATTGTTGGTATAGAAAAACAAAAATTTTACGGGTTTTGAAACTCGCCGATATCCCATGGTACTTCCAAGCCACCGGGGGGCGCTAATATTACTGCTTCCCTACGGGAGCCCGCTTATGCCCCGCCTTTTCCCATCACCAGTCCTTCCGGTTTGAGCGCCATTCTAGACAGCAGGTAAGTTACTGTAATGCCTGAGTAGTGGCTAGAATCTTATTCAAATCTTTGCCATCCTTCCCTTTTTTGTTTATCCATTTTGTTCAAACACAATCATGAACTCTGTTATTTATTTCTGTGTAATATTGCACCGTAATATTTCAGGAAGCGTTAGCTTTTTAACTTGGCACTATATTCGGTAGCGCTTGGCTAGCATACCGGGACAGCAAGTCTCTAACAGAGGGATCTCTCAGAATTATTTGACGTTCAAATTAAACCCATATGAACAGGTGTCGAGTAAAGAGGCTAATCGGAAAACATGACTCTTTGGTGTTCTGCAAACCAGTTGAATTAACTCACATTGTCGACGCGTGTTAGGAACTTTGACTTTGGACACGGCGTGAGATAATGAACACAGGCCCAGTAGCGTGTTTCTACTGCTACCTGGAGTTCATTACGGATGCTGAGGTGATAAGAGGCAGACAATGAAGTAGAGTATGTCACAAATCTGACTTCCATTAGAGTTGTGACATTAAAACTGTGGTGCATCAAAACGGTGAGTCGGTTATTTTTCTTTAGAAACCGCATATACCACAAGCTGCTCGACTATATTTGGCTCATGTTTAGCGCTGTCCTTTCCCTCATTAAGTGTTTTATTTTGATGTTTCCACGTGGTCTTTTGCAGACATGGCTATTCGTTATCCCATGGCTGTTGGCCTCAACAAAGGTCATCCAGTAACCAAAAATGTTACTGCTCCAAAACACAGCCGCAGACGCGGGGTAAGTATCTGCTTCTCTGCATACGAAGCAGGCCATGTTAAATTTTTAAAAGCTATACTTTTCCACAAATGTGCTTTTAATTTAGTTTGAAGTTGACAGTTGGGTGTTACGTTGCAGCGTTTGACCAAACACAGCAAGTTTATTCGGGACACGATCCGTGAAGTTTGTGGCTTTGCTCCGTATGAGAGGCGAGCAATGGAGCTGCTGAAGGTGTCCAAGGACAAGAGAGCTCTGAAGTTCATCAAGAAGAGGGTGAGAAGGGCTGTCCTGGCTGCTTCAGACAGGACAGCAGTAATGTTGTCTTTTCTTCTTTTTTTTTTCATTTTTGTCACCTACATTCCTAAAAGACACTTCATCAATATCATAAATGTTCCAATTCAGAATTTTACGTGCTATCTATTTAGATGATAACAGTAAGGGCACTCTTGATTTTATACCAATAGTGTTTAGACCATTTTTATCATTTTGTTATCAGTGTTGTTTGTCTTAATTTTGGTTTGAAATTCAGCCAACAGTGTAGATTCACTACTGTGGCATCACTGGATCTTAAGGTCATGTTTGACATCATATATAGAGCAGTTTATTTTTGCACATCTGCTCATGTACAGTCCCAGCAGTGTACTCTTCTCTGATAAGCCAGGTGTGTATTTGTTGGACCACCTGTATTACTGCATTACCTTTCTGTTTATAAACTATTTCAAATATGCATGAAGAAAATTTGATTAGAGAAATGAAACTCTTTACATTTTGTTTTTAGGTACTTTTGCCTACCTCAGTGCCTTCAGTTTCCTGGTTGTAGTGTGTGTGTTTTAGTTGTGATGGTTATCAGTGAAGCAGAAAACAGTCCATTCTTTCCCTACACATCATTCACTTCTTACAGAGTACAGTGTCTCTGGGGTAGAACTGAGCCGCACATTAACCGGCTAGAGTGAAATGCACCAGTGGAAACACAACATTTCTGTAGAATTTGAAGGAAAGATATTAATACAATTTGGAATAAACAAAATGTGGAAAATGTGAAGTGCTGTGAAGACTTTGGGGATGCACTGTAGCATCTTTAGGAGGCCTTTAGCTTTTCATCTGAGCTTTATTGACCCCAGAATCTCCATCACTGAGACACATGACCCATCTGACCTGAGCAGTGTGCTGGCTGCTGCTTTTACTGCTTATTTTATTGTCATTATTTTTACTTCACCATTTTGCCTATATTATTTGGTTACTCTCCAGTGTGCAATAGTCCTGTGCAAATAAAGATTGATTGATACTTCACATGCAGATGACACCTCAGATACCTTGAAAGGGGACCCAAGGAGGTAGCAGACTTGCAGAGACCCATAAGTGTTTAATTCTTAACAGATATGAAGCTGTGTGTCTGGGGTGTGTTGCCTGTTAAAATGCATCCCAACTTATTCCTCCAGTTAACTGAGATGTGAATGAACCTATCAAAGCCATTATAAATTGTGGCCTTTCAGAAAATGAAAAGAATTGTAATCTTCTCTTTTGACCAGCATAGAATCATTTTCTAAAACAATTACTTGTTTAGACTTCAGAAATCCAAATGTCCTGATCCTGACCTTAAACAAAAAAATGTCATGGAGAATGTTGTTTTTCATATACCGGTACTAAATATAATGTACAAAAATAAAAAACATTATCTCTTGATTTTCAGATTGGCACACACATCCGGGCCAAGAGGAAGAGAGAGGAGCTGAGCAACGTCCTGGCAGCCATGAGGAAGGCTGCTGCCAAGAAAGAGTAACTCGCCTAATAAAAGCTTGTTCAGTACAGACTCCTGGTTCTGTTTTTTGTCTTTAATGGTGGATGCATCTATGATCTGGATCAAACCATTGTGTAAAGGTTGTGCTATCCAGGTGATAAGCTTTAATGCTTTCACTCAAGGAATTCTGAAGGTTTCATAGAAATGTTTTAGCAAGGGTGTGCTGTGGTTAGCACGCTCCACGTTTGGAGGCCTTAGTCCTCGACGCGGACGTCGCGGGTTCGACTCCCGGCGACCTTTACCGCATGTCCTCTCCTCGCCCTCTTTCCTGTCTGCTAGTGATGGCCAAATGAAGCCTCATGAAGCAATGAAGCTTCCGGCCCATTGCTTTGCCCAAAGGTTTCTTACTCGGTGGTTCATTCATTTCTCACTAGTGACATCTGCAGTCCAAGCTGTGACAGCCTTGTCACTCAGACAGACATATTTAAAAACAATTAGTACATGCAATATTGTCACAAACTCAAACTCTTTGTCAAACTCATGTTTGGTAACAGGAGAGTCAATTAAATCCTATTTAACTAATCTTTTTTAGTTATTAAAATGATTTGTAGTCAATCCTGGTATATGTTGACTGTCAGTGGCTGTTTTCTTTTGTCATTGACTGATTTGACAGACATTTGTTTTAGTGTACTCAGAGTGCGGTGCTTGTTGGGGCAGACAGTATTCTTTGAGTTTTGATTTGCCTCCTAAAAACTAAAATTCTTCAAAAGTTCTCTTTTTCTTGGATTCCTATTGGCTCTCTGATCTGATCCCTTATATTTTTACTCATCAGGCCGGAATTTTACTCTTCCAACAGCTTTAGTCTGTTTCTGCTGTGCAAGACTGATATATTTTTCCAGAACAAAGAAGAATTTTGGAGGTGAAGGGTTTAATTATTTTTTATTTAAGAACCTTGTGAATGATCATCTCAAAGTATTCGCAGATGTCAGATTATTTCTCCTCGCTGGCTCCTTTTCAATCAAGTTCATTTGTGTAGCACATTTTTAGATAGATAAATAGATAAATCTTTATTGTCATTGTCACAAGAACAGCGAAATTTTAAAAGTACCATCAGTCAGTGCATATGCTTAAAAACAAAAAATAACTGTCACAATTCACACAATGTAAGAAATAACAAATAACTGGTAAAAAAAAAAAAAAAACGCACACAAAAAAACTAATAAATAAGAATAGCCACATTCTCACATACATCATTCATGATGATTAATGGTTGTTTTTGATTGCATTTAGTTTTGTTATTGCTGTCAGGTAGAAACTGTCTCTGAGACGGTTGGTTCTTGTTCTGGTTGCTCTGTATCTTCTGCCTGAAGGCAGCAGTGTGAACAGAGAAGGTCCAGGGTGAGAAGTGTCCTTTGTGATGTGTTGTGCTTTTCTTAGACAGCGGTCGCTGTGCAGGTCCTCCAGTGAGGGGAGAGGGCAGCCAATGATTTTTTGGGCTGTATTCACAACCCTTTGGAGAACAACATTGCAGTTTCAAAGTGTTTTACATATTAAAAAACACAAATATAATGTCATAAAATATAATCAATTGAGAAAATCAATAACAAACATTACATTTTGATGAGTGCCATCATCAAAATCATTAATACACATGAACTATAAACGGTTCCTTTTATTTCGGCCACTGCTGAAGACAAATCCTCCCCTGATGCGATCAAATACAATAACTCGAGAAGCAGCGGCTCATCACGCCTTTATTTTGAAAACCGACACGCAAAATGAAGCTGTCACGTGACCAATCAATGCGAGGCCTCGTTTGTTGCCAGTCACGTGGTTTTCAACAAGACAACACAAGCCTCGAAGCGGGGCTTCATCGGACACGCCCCCTTATTACTCGGTACAAGCCTCGAAGCCTGGTTCAGATAGCCCATCACTACTGTCTGCCTAGTGCAGTGCTTCTCAATTCCAGTCCTCAGGCCCCCCTGCTCTGCATGTTTTAGATGTGCCTCTCTTCCAGAACAGCTGATTCAAATGATTGCATGACCATCAAGTGCTGCAGAAACCTGTTGATGACCCATAGATTCAATCCAGGTGAGAAGCAGAAGGGAAACACCTAAAACATGCAGGGCAGGGGGCCTGAGGACCGGAATTGAGAAACCCTGGCCTAGTGTCGCAAAAAATACGAGCCACTACCGCCGCAAAAGGTTTTCGGAGAAAAAAATGGGTAAAAAAATGTTTTAGCTGTCAAGTATTTTGGTGTAACATTGTCTTAATCTTCTGTCTTCATGAAGTTTGAGGGCAGCAGTCTCCCAGACTGCTCAAACGAGTTGGTAAAGAAAAATGTTGCATCCATGCATGTTACAGCCTTCAGAGCTGCACCTAATGATTTAAATCAGCAGGTTCTGGAGTTATCGTGCCCGGTTAGCATGGTGAGGAAATCCGGCCATTTGATTCAGGTGGGTTTGAGCCGGGATGATAATTATTAGGCCCGAGCAGCGAAGCGCTGGCGAAGGCAAGGCCTATTGTTTTAGCAAGATTTCTCGATTTTTTTAAAATTATTTTTCCGCCACTTCGCGCGGCCTTTGGAGGCTTTATCATATTCAGAAACTCACCAAAATTGGCCCCCAAGAAAAATTTTCGGATTCCGGTGTAATCAAGTGAGCGTGGCCAAACTACTCCACAGCGCCCTTAACGTAAGATAGGGGAAACCGTAGGTCTCAGAGATCTGAAACTCGGTAGATAACCCCTCCCACCCTCAGAAGTACACGAACTTGGCGTACTCGCCAAAACAAAGGAAACGCTATAACTTTAACATAAAACAGTCAATTGGCACCAAACTTGGCATGAGTGATCCTGGTTGGATCCCTGAGGATCCTATGTCGTAATTGTCTGACGTCATCTAAGCCCCGGAGCAGGAAGTGACTTTTTTACGGAAAGCTCCATCTCTGGCTCTCTTGACCTAATCAAGATAACCTTGTGTCATATAACAAATAACAAGTTGGTTTCACTTGCTTTAAAGCGCCAAGAGTTTTCAGTGGAGGGCGTGGTCGTGGCGGCGCCTCCGCGAAGTAACAAGTCACTGCGCTGCCATACGTTTGGCTCTAGATTCCTCATGTTTCGACCGCGCTGCACCAAACGCACTGAGATCGATCCTTGTCCGTCCACCCCCGCCCCTACACACAGTATTGGGGGTGGAGGGGAGGTCGCTGTGGAGGGATTAATAATTCCCTCCACAGCGAATTAGCGCTTTATTTTATTTTATATAAAAATAAAATAAAGCCATGCTTTATCCCAGAATTATGAAACTTGGTACATATGTGTATCTTGTCAGGACCTACTAAACATTCTCTTGGAGCCATGGTCCAAACCCAACAGGAAGTCAGCCATTTTGGATCAAATCCACCATCATGTCCATTTCTCCTCCTACAGCTTTCAAGATCCAGGCTTCAAACTCAGTCAGCACAAACTTGAGATTTTGAAGGTCAAAAGTTATCAAAGGAATTTTCCTATGTCAAAGCATGTGGGGGTGGCCAAGCCTCAAATATGGCTATTCACCATGAAACATCAAGGTGGAATAACTTTCCCACGTAAGATCTCAGCTGCACCAAACTAACTGAGATGAATCCTTGTCCACCCACCAACAGGAATCCGGTCAAATATCTATTGGGCGTGGGCTAAGTACTCCACAGCGCCCCCTAGAATGTTTTTAAAAATCAGCCTCAAGCCATGTTTTAACCCAGAATTATGAAACTTGGTACACATGTGTATCTTGACAGGACCAACAAAAAAGTATCTTGGAGCCATGGTCCAAACCCAACAGGAAGTCGACCATTTTGAATCAAAGCCGCCATATTGTCTTTTTTATTGACGTAGTATCTGAGTGAACTCGTCCTACAGCTTTTGAGATCTAGGCTTCAAACTCAGTCAGCACAGTCTTGAGGCATTGAAGGTCAAAAGTTATCAAAGGAATGTTCGTAAGTCAAAACATGTGGGCGTGGCCAAACCTCAAATCTGACCATTCGTGGTGGCATAGGGGATAGCTTGACCTATGTTTGGAGGCCTTGAGTCCTCGACGCGGCCGCATGTCTTCCGCCCTCTTCTTCCCCCTTTCCTGTCAGCCTACTTTCATATAAGGGACACTAGAGCCCACAAACAAAACCCTGGAGGGGTAAAACAAACAAACAAATCTAACCATTCACAATGAAACATCAAGGTGGAACTAGAAAATTTCGGAAGAAATTTAGCCGGGGCCTGCCAAGGCGTGCCCGTCGGTTTGGGCCAAGGCGTTCTCATGCTACAAATTAGCATCGATGCTAAAGAACGCTGCAACGTAATCAATAGCATGTGGAGAATCACAAGAACGTTAAGTAAGGTGGACGTGCACCATTCAGTATGATTTAAAATGTTGTCAAGGCTTTTATTTTGGAAGTTTTGTTAAACTTCATTTCAAAGGGCCAAACTAATCCCATGCGTAATAGTCCTTGGGTTAAAATAGTTATATAATGCTGAAAACGCAAGTAGTTGATGTAAAAATATTCAAGGCTTTTATTTTGACATTTTTGTTAAGCTTCATTTCAAAGGGCCAAACTAATACCATGTGTAACAGTGCTTTGGATGAAAAAGTCAAATAAAGCCAAAAAGAGCAATTACATGATGTAAAAATATTCAAGGCTTTTATTTTGAAAGTTTGTTAAGCTTCATTTCAAAGGGCCAACCTAATCCCATGTATAACAGTCATTGGATAAAATCAGTTATACAATGCTCAAAAGAGCAATAATCTCATGTAAAAATTCTCAAGGCTTTTATTTTGAAATTTTTAGTATGCTTCATTTCAAAGGGCCGAACTAATACCATGTGTAACAGTCCTTTGGATGAAAAAGTCAAATAAAGCCAAAAAGAGCAATTACGTCATGTAAAAATATTCAAGGCTTTTATTTTGAAATTTTCAGTATGCTTCATTTTAAAGTTCCGAACTAATACCATGTGTAACAGTGCTTTGGATGAAAAAGTCAAAGAAAGCCAAAAAGAGCAATTACGTCATGTAAAAATATTAAAGGCTTTTATTTTGGAATTTTTGTTAAACTTCATTTCAAAGGGCCAAACTAATCCCATGTATAACAGTCATTGGGTTAAATCAGTTATATAATGCTCAACAGAGCAATTATCTGATTTAAAAATATTCAAGGCTTTTATTTTGAAATTATTATTATGCTTCATTTTAAAGTTCCAAACTAATCCCATGTGTAACAGTGACTGAGTTAAATCAGTTATATACAGCCCATAGCAGCAAGTAGTTCTAAAGGCCAGTTCAGTCAACCTCTGTTTCAACTGAGGGTTCCACTATAGTTAGAACTACAGTGATGCGTATTTGTAGTCCTAATCAGCAGCCAATAGCCTCTTGAGTTCCGTTGCTATGTTAAACTAGAAAATTTCGGAAGAAATTTAGCCGGAGCCTGCCAAGGCGTGCCCGTCGGTTTGGGCCCGGCGTTGTCACGCTACAAATTGGCATCGATGCTAAAGAACGCTGCAACGTAATCAATAGCAGGCTGAGAATCACAAGAACGTTAAGTAAGGTGGACGTGCACCATTCAGTATGATTTAAAATGTTGTCAAGGCTTTTATTTTGGAAGTTTTGTTAAACTTCATTTCAAAGGGTCAAACTAATCCCATGCGTAATAGTCCTTGGGTTAAATCAGTTATATAATGCTGAAAACGCAAGTAGTTGATGTAAAAATATTCAAGACTTTTATTTTGGAATTTTTGTTAAACTTCATTTCAAAGGGCCAAACTAATCCCATGTATAACAGTCATTGGGTTAAATCAGTTATATATTGCCCAACAGAGCAAATATCTGATTTAAAAATATTCAAGGCTTTTATTTTGAAATTATTATTATGCTTAATTTCAAAGTTCCAAACTAATCCCATGTGTAACAGTTACTGAGTTAAATCAGTTATATACAGCCCATAGCAGCAAGTAGTTCTAAAGGCCAGTTCAGTCCTGATCTGTTTCAACTGAGGGTTCCACTATAGATAGAACTACAGTGATGCGTGTTTGTAGTCCTAATCAGCAGCCAATAGCCTCTTGAGTTCCGTTGCTATGTTAAATAAGTTTCTCACCAAGGTGTGAACTGTTACTGACAGAGCCTGAGACAGCCTAGAAAATCCTGTCGCATGACTTTGCTCTGAAGCACCGTGACAGAAAACCGTACGGTCTAGATAAATTTCGAAAACATTTTACCGGAGCAGACATGTGTATCAATGTGAGGACCGATTTTGATACCAATCGTGCGATATTTGTGGGCGTGATGGCGATTTCAAAATTATTTTGGGCTCAAAAAATCTCTTCATTTCTCACTCTAGCCGAGATCTAAAGGCCCTGGCTCTCACTCTAATTTTCGGAAAAATGAGAAACTTTGGGTCGCTTAGAGACAAATTGTGGACAAACCGTAATTGGTATCGACGAGCCGTCTTCACTTTTGAAGAGATCACAGACGTATCTACAAAATGAAATTTGAATGGCATTTCTACGTGAATTCGTGACGACACAGAAAATCCTCAAAAATAGGGTATTTCTAGGATTTTTCCCATTGACTTATAATGGGGTTTTTTTCGTAGATTTTTGCAAATTATGTCGCCATGTTAACCCCGAGTCCCACCAAAAGTAATAACTCCAATGGCGTGAATTTTCTGCACGTTTTGATACCTCTTTTGTAGGTGTGCACGCAGCGGTATGAGCCGCATTAATGGTTACGGAAGAAAAATAAAGAATACTAGAAAATTTCGGAAGAAATTTAGCCGGGGCCTGCCAAGGCGCGCCCGTCGGGTTTGGGCCCGGCGTTGACACGCTACAAATTGGCATCGATGCTAAAGAACGCTGCAACGTAATCAATGGCATGTGGAGAACCACAAGAACGTTAAGTAAGGCGGACGTGCACCATTCAGTATGATTTAAAATTTTGTCAAGGCTTTTATTTTGGAAGTTTTGTTAAACTTCATTTCAAAGGGCCAAACTAATCCCATGCGTAATAGTCATTGGGTTAAATCAGTTATATAATGCTCAACAGAGCAATTATCTGATTTAAAAATATTCAAGGCTTTTATTTTGAAATTTGCAGTATGCTTCATTTCAGAGGGCCAAACTATTCCATTGTGTAACAGTGCTTTGGATAAAAAAGTCACATAAAGCCAAAAAGCGCAATTACCTGATGTAAAAATATTCAAGGCTTTTATTTTGAAATTATTATTATGCTCCATTTTAAAGTTCCGAACTAATCCCATGTGTAACAGTGCTTTGGATGAAAAAGTCATATAAAGCCAAAAACAGCAATTACCTGCTGTAAAAATATTCAAGGCTTTTATTTTGAAATTTTCAGTATGCTTAATTTTAAAGTTCCAAACTAATCCCATGTGTAACAGTGCTTTGGATGAAAAAGTCATATAATCCTCAAAACAGCAATAATCTTATGTAAAAATTCTCAAGGCTTTTATTTTGAAATTTTCAGTATGTTTCATTTCAAAGGGCCAAACTAATACCATGTGTAACAGTGCTTTTGATGAAAAAGTCAAATAAAGCCAAAAAGAGCAATTACATAATGTAAAAATATTCAAGGCTTTTATTTTGAAATTTTCAGTATGCTTCATTTCAAAGGGACAAACTAATACCATGTGTATCAGTGCTTTGGATGAAAAAGTCAAATAAAGCCAAAAAGAGCAATTACGTCATGTAAAAATATTCAAGGCTTTTATTTTGAAATTTTCAGTATGCTTCATTTTAAAGTTCTGAACTAATACCACGTGTAAGAGTGCTTTGGATGAAAAAGTCAAATAAAGCCAAAAAGAGCAATTACGTCATGTAAAAATATTCAAGGCTTTTATTTTGAAATTTTCAGTATGCTTCATTTCAAAGGGACAAACTAATACCATGTGTAACAGTGCTTTGGATGAAAAAGTCAAATAAAGCCAAAAAGAGCAATTACATGATGTAAAAATATTCAAGGCTTTTATTTTGAAATTTTCAGTATGCTTCATTTCAAAGGGACAAACTAATACCATGTGTAACAGTGCTTTGGATGAAAAAGTCAAATAAAGCCAAAAAGAGCAATTACATGATGTAAAAATATTCAAGGCTTTTATTTTGAAATTTTCAGTATGCTTAATTTTAAAGTTCAAAACTAATCCCATGTGTAACAGTTACTGAGTTAAATCAGTTATATACAGCCCATAGCAGCAATTAGTTCTAAAGGCCAGTTCAGTCCTGATCTGTTTCAACTGAGTATTCCACTATATATAGAACTACAGTGATGCGTATTTGTAGTCCTAATCAGCAGCCAATAGCCTCTTGAGTTCCGTTGCTATGGTAAATAATGGTCTCAGCAGGTGTGAGCTGTGAGTCATACATGCTCAAACACACAATTGTGTGTTTGAGCCAACACGTTTTACTGAAAAAAAGCATTGGAAACAAATCCTTCCTGTTCGGGAACCGTAATACATATTCGAAAAGCGTTTGGAGCGTATGAGAGGGCAATGTGTCTTCTGCGATAGTCCCGAGATTCATATCTGTACCTCACTCAGAACATTTACAGCGATAAGAGAAAGAAATGTTGTGCCCAGATCTGAACCGAGATCGGCTGTCACTCTAATTTTAGGAAAAATGAGAAACTTTGGGTCGCTTAGAGACAAATTGTGGACAAACCGTAATTGGTATCGACGAGCCGTCTTCACTTTCGAAGAGATCACAGACATATCTACAAAATGAAATTTGAATGGCATTTCTCGGTGAATTTGTGACGACACAGAAAATCCTCAAAAATAGGGTATTTCCAGGATTTTTCCCATTGACTTATAATGGGGTTTTTTTCGTAGTTTTTTGCGAATTATGTCGCCACGTTAACCCCAAATCCCACCAAAAGTAATAACTCCAATGGCGTGAATTTTCTGCACGTTTTGACACCTCATTTGTAGGTGTGCACCCAGCGGTATGAGCCGCATTAACGGTTACGGAAGAAAAATAAAGAATACTAGAAAATTTCGGAAGAAATTTAGCCGGGGCCTGCCAAGGCGCGCCCGTCAGGTTCGGGCCCGGCGTCGTCACGCCACAAATTGGCATCGACGCTAAAGAACGCCGCGACGTAATCAGTGGCACGCGGAGAACCGCAAGAACGTTAAGTGAGGCGGACGTGCACCATTCAGTACGATTTAAAATGTTGTCAAGGCTTTTATTTTGGAAGTTTTGTTAAACTTCATTTCAAAGGGCCAAACTAATCCCATGCGTAATAGTCCTTGGGTTAAAATAGTTATATAATGCTCAAAACACAAGTAGCTGATGTAAAAATATTCAAGGCTTTTATTTTGAAATTTTCAGTATGCTTCATTTGAAAGTTCCGAACTAATACCACGTGTAAGAGTGCTTTGGATGAAAAAGTCAAATAAAACCAAAAAGAGCAATTACATGATGTAAAAATATTCAAGGCTTTTATTTTGAAATTGTCAGTATGCTTCATTTCAAAGGGCCAAACTAATACCACGTGTAACAGTGCTTTGGATGAAAAAGTCAAATAAAGCCAAAAAGAGCAATTACATGATGTAAAAATATTCAAGGCTTTTATTTTGAAATTTTCAGTATGCTTCATTTTAAAGTTCTGAACTAATACCACGTGTAAGAGTGCTTTGGATGAAAAAGTCAAATAAAGCCAAAAAGAGCAATTACGTCATGTAAAAATATTCAAGGCTTTTATTTTGAAATTTTCAGTATGCTTCATTTCAAAGGGCCAAACTAATCCCATGTGTAACAGTTACTGAGTTAAATCAGTTATATACAGCCCATAGCAGCAATTAGTTCTAAAGGCCAGTTCAGTCCTGATCTGTTTCAACTGAGCGTTCCACTACAGTTAGAACTACAGTGATGCGTATTTGTAGTCCTAACCACCAGCCAATAGCCTCTTGAGTTCCGTTGCTATGTTAAATAAGTTTCACACCAAGGTGTGAACTGTTAGTGAAAGAGCCTGAGAGCCTCAGAAAATCCTGTCGCATGACTTTGCTCTGAAGCACCGTGACAGAAAACCGTACGGTCTAGATAAATTTCGAAAACATTTTACCGGAGCAGACATGTGTATCAATGTGAGGACCGATTTTGATACCAATCGTGCGATATTTGTGGGCGTGATGGCGATTTCAAAATTATTTTGGGCTCAAAAAACCTGTTCATTTCTCACTCTAGCCGAGATGGGCTCTCACTGTAATTTTAGGAAAAATGAGAAACTTTGGGTCGCTTAGAGACAAATTGTAGACCAACCGTAACTGGTATCGACGAGCCGTCTTCACTTTCGAAGAGATCACAGACGTATCTACAAAATGAAATTTGAATGGCATTTCTTTGTGACGACACAGAAAATCCTCAAAAATAGGGTATTTCTAGGATTTTTCCCATTGACTTATAATGGGGTTTTTTTCGCAGTTATTTGCGAATTATGTCGCCACAATACAGAATTATAAAGAGACACTTTGTTGGGAGAATAGTAATAGGTTCCTGCCATTGCTTTGCATGGCAGGCCCCAATAACTTCCAACATAAGCTCCCAGCTCCATCAAACTTCATTTGTATCATCACAGACCAGAGCTCATCACATTCACGTGGTCAATTGGTGACATCGGCCCTGAGCAGTTAGAACAGTCTTTCTTTCTGTTGGAAGAAAGACTGTTCTAAATCATACATGTATTATCCTATTTGCAGTAAACTTGTTAGGCTTGACCTTTGTTGGCTTCTAAAGAGCCCAATAGCTTGAAATTGCAATTCTGTTCAACTGCGCTTGTGCATCGTCAGGGAGCGCTGCAGAAGACATCAGTGTGTGTCGCCTGGCAGGCGGCTGCGGGAACTGCACGAGAGCGTTGGTGGTGTCAAGAGCTTGGTGTTGCTGGAACCCCCACGGTTGCCACAAGGCCGGAGGTGCGCTTCGCTGCAAGGGCCTCCAACGCCCTTTGCGGCTTTAATTGATCATGTAACTGAAGCCCAATGGTCTTGGTACGGGGTCAAACTTGTTTTTCTTTGAATGGAATTATATTCAGTCAATATGACACAGGTGTATGGAGCAAAAACGATGACACTGTGGCATATATAATGTACGGCATATATTTCACACCCGAATGTATACTTTTATTGTGAAGGGGAGAAGGTGAGGTGAGAAGGCACCAACAGTTTTACTTCATTCTATTTTTGGTTTTGATTGGAAGACATTGAGAATAAAACAAGACTCAAATTATATTTTCGTCTTTTTCTGCTGACTTCCACAACGCCGTCTCTTTTCAATTGATATTGAAAAGAGAATTGGCTTCTTAAAATAAAACATTGTCCTCATGTATGCTTCACCCTTTATCAATGACAGGTTTCCAGTGTCACTGCAGTGTTCTTTCAGCTCATTATTTTGGAGTTGGGTTAAAAAGATTCCCTCTTCACGGACCTTCCATTTTTTAAAAATATGAATGTAATCATGTTTTATGTTGAGTCTCTCTCTATATATATATATTTATTAATCAGGCTCTTTGCTGCTCTTCCCCCGCTCTTTCTGCTGCTATACTGATTTAACAGGACCTTCTGCTCCAGCGGAGCTTCATTTTCTGAAGTTTTATGTATTTCAAGTGTCTCCATTGGGTGGCTTGATTTTAGTTTAATTGTAGCCCTTAAGTATTTTTCAATTGACAATTTTGGCCCATTTGACAAAAAGTTTGGACACCTCTGATATCCAATCGTCCAACCTCTGATGTCTAATGCTCAATAGTTTGAATTTCTGCTTTGGAACCTTCATTAGCATGTTCATTCATGTCCAAAGGAATTGGGAATATAATTTATGTCATTTTATAGTTTCAATGTGAAAACTGAGTTCTGTCCGTTATATATTTTATTAGTTGTTCCCTCTGTAATGTTTCAGTGACTTCAGCTAGAAAGGCTGGTGATTGAAACATTTTAAATCCACCCAAAATGAAGTCACCCTGATTTTAAAGTTCAAATTTTATCTTTCCAAGGAATGCAGCGTCGTTGTGACGTCGAACCTGATGACCCGTTAATCTATTTCGTCCCGCCCACCTGTGACATTCTGCGTGTGATTGGCTCGTTCTCGCTGCTATAGCTTGTAAATTGGCTGAGGCTACTGTCTGTTCACTCAGAGCGTGTTTAGCCAATTCCATTAGTGGAATCGGATTTATCCTGTAGTCCAACTGTTCATGGTTCATTGTTGGGCCTGTTGGTTCCGCTATTCCAGGACGAGATTTAGTTAGCTCGGCTAAAGTTGACGGCTGTTTAGTGGGGGGTTTTCTCTTTTTTTTTTTTTTTTTAAGCAAATTCTGGAGAATCCGTGAAACGCTAAGAGGAACCACTCCCGAAATGTCTTCGGACGAAGACAGGGCCAAGGAGATACTAAAGGGTTTTAAATTGTATCCTTTTATCAGCTGTGATGTAAGGCTCAGGATGCAGTAAGCTAGCAGGTAGCTCGGTTAGCTGAGCTGCTGCGGCTCTGCTCACAACTCTTTTCACCATGGCTCATCTGTGGAAATGGTGGCCTGTCGGCAGGATGTGGGGCTGCTTCTGGTGGCCTTGTTGTTATCTTGAATGAGCTTGTTGGGTTGAATGAGCCCGAAGTGGCAGTCACAGATCGCGTGTTAGATCCACCTTGAAGGCAGATCTGCAGAACTAACAGTCATGTCGATTCCTGCTGGGGTTTGTTGACTGTCTGAACTTCTGAGTCCATGTGCCTCTGAAGCGTGAAATATAGCGTTCTGTCAAGTGTTGTGGTAAAATCTTTAAATCGGCCTGAAATGTCTGAATCTTAGTTGAGGGAGGGTTTTTTTGGGACGCTGGGTAAATAAACTTAGTCTTCATAAAGCGCTCATATTCATGATGAGTGACGCGGAGAGGAGCAGCTTTTGCTCTGGGCTTTCAGATAGAGATTAGGTGTCCATCCCAATTCTAATCCGGAAAATTTGAATAGGAGTAGAGTCTGCTGTTGGTGCGCAGAGAACACGGAAAGTCTGAACAGTAGATTTCAGTATGTTAGGGCTGCTGGATGTAAATTCTGAGAGACTTGTTGATGAGATACTTGCTTACAACTAGGATACTGTTGAAGTTGTAGTTTAAAATGTTTTTATAACGATGAATTTGATTTACTGTCAGATGTAGAATATCAGATGGACAGTCCTTAGCTAATTTCTGGGGAAAATACTTAGTGATATTCTGGTAATAGACATGCAGTTTATATTTCTATTTTTGTTCTCTCTGAATAAAAATAAAATTATAGAGAGTTGATGTTTATATTTGCTGGTGCTCTCCCTTTAATTCCATTCCAGCTTACAACCTGTAGCAGCATGACTGCAGTGACAGCTCAGGATAACCCAACCTGATTAACATGCTGCTGAAGCCAGATTTACTTTGCTGGTAGCTGCTCTTCAACTTGTCAGACATCCACATGTGGCTGAGCTGCAGCTGTCTAAACACTACTGATAACAATATCAGCAGTGCTCGGCAGCACTACTGATGGTGTCTAGCACTACTGCTAGACAATTATAATAAGGTAATAAATACCTTACTATTTCAGAATAAGATATGAGCCATATCTTATATAATAAAGGATATGAGCCATATCTTATTCTGAAAGATATGGCTCATATACAGGGAGCATAGAAGATGAGATGGTAGTAGTTGTGGTGGAATCAAAGCCTGCAGAACAAATGAACTGCAGTGTTTTCAGTATACATTTTTTACGGGGGTCTCTAGGAGCTCATTAGATTTCATGTGTAACTCCTAATGTATCTGCAACAGCTGCTGGAGAGGAAGCAGGGAAGCTGGAAACTAACCTCAAATAAACCAAGAATGATTCTTCATAATCTAAAGTCATGTTGTTGAGCTCTACAGAGCTCTGCTCATGAACTGATGTTGGAGGCAGGTGTGCTGCAGTAGAGGGACAAGATTTTTTAGAACTGGCGTTTGAGAGCCCTGCTCTAGACCGTGTTATCGTCTCAGGCTCCGGGATGGACTGCTGCCTATCCCCAGTGATGATTGGCTGACAGATCAGGGTGCTCTGATCAACCAATCATCCTGAAGTGTGCAAGTAATTTATTGGTTTGTACAAGTAAACTGAGAATAAATTCTGATAAATGTAAGAAGTAGCTGAAGAGAATCAATTTAGTAGATAAATGATGAAACCTTGAGGCAGAAATGTGAGCCTAAACAGAGCCCTTTGGTTTGTAGGTAGAAGTTGTTGCAGCAGCATACTACCTCATGTTCAGGTCTCTCTCACTCGACAAAACCAACACAGCCTCAATATCAGTGTACATTATTATCACTATAGATAACCAAACTACCATATTTCATGAGCAACAGAAAAAGGTCATGGAACCTGAGTCCAGATTTACTGTCTTTCAGAGCAGATGAAGTAGGCTGGATGATAAATAACAGTATATATTGCAATAGACACATGATCAATATCAATAGATGAAACATGCAACAAAATATTCAGTATATAGAATATTCACTCTCTTCATTTGTGGTTTATGGAGGATGAAGAAGCATTTCCACACAGAGTTCAGACCTGAACCTCATTCAGAACCTTTGGGAAGCTTTGAGCAGTGGTCAGTTTCTCCCATCATCAGTACAAGACCTTGGTGAAAAATTAAACAAGATTTCTATCAGAGAGGTAGCATGTTTCCTCTTAACATTCCAGACTGTCTTTGTCGAAGCAGGAACAGTTGGAGAACATTTTGAGTATTTGCCAGAATTAAAATATGAAAACAAAAAAAACAAGGAGAGAAATGAGCCTGTAAAAGCTGGTAAAGGGCAGGCTGGAGATGCTATGTGACGAACAAATGAGAGGGTGGAGCTCATTAATGAGAGTAGATTCTGAAATCTACCAATCAAGACATGCAGAAGGAAAAAGACTTTTATTTCGGTAAGAACTAGTAGTTGTTGAAGTGAACTAGCTGAGGCTAGGGACATCCTATCATCATGGACTCATTATTATTTAACCCTGGGACTGAGCCTGGTTGATCAAATGAGTTACTTGGATTAGGCCAGTGGTGGATGTTTGGAATGTGGGATTCTTTGCCAATCTCTCATTTGAACTCCAAGCCAGAGAAATCACTGTGAAAGCAGAAATGGTTTCTAAGAGTTTTGGATTCCTGTTGTTTTTGTTTTTTGTTGCTTAACGTTTTCTCAATAGAAACTGGATGAATCTCCGCGATGCAGAGACGGGGAAGGTGCTGTGGCAAGGAACAGAGGATCTGTCTGTACCAGGGGTAGAACATGAAGGTATGTACTCGGTACATATTTTATTAAATGCATAAGTTTGGTTGCTAGGCTAAGATAGGAAACGTGATTAGCAGGTAGCCTCAGTCAATGAGGTTGGGATGACATTCGAAAACACACAGGACCCTCTGAAGACAAAGTTATTTTGTATCTTAAAATTTGACCGGTCAGTCGGCCATTTTACACGCGTATCTCTAGTGAGGTCACTGGTGCCTGTCACCTGGCAAGAGGTGGGGTTACCCTGAACAGGGGTTACCCTGGAATAATTAGTTGCAGACAAAGTAATTAGTCTGCAACTAATTATTTCGAGTGGGCTGTGGTATGGGAGATGCAACTAATGTAATACTAAAAATCACAGCCAAATCAACTTCAGAAAACTTCTGAACTTGTGTCTTATTCCAATCCTCGAGAGCTAAAATAAACTGGAAGGTCATTTTTAACAGGTCTTTAGGACTTCATGAGTAGTTTTGTCCTTTATTTTACCAGGTAGGTTGATTGAAAACAAATTTTCATTTTTAACAACAGTCTGTTGAACCTGGTCCTTGCGATTTGTTATGCAGTCCTGTTGGTGGTAATGCACATATCATTTTTATGTAAGTTTTAATAACTTGTTTTTATTCATTATAAATTATTCATGATAAATTCTGAATTAATTCAACACCACTTCCCACTAACTTTCTTCCACATGGTACATAAACAAACTGCTTCTGGTTTCTGGTTTCCAATGTGCTTGTCCCTCCATCTTGACCAGATAGTCAGTCTTAGGATTGCTTCTTAAATGAGCTGTCTTTAGATTATTGTGATTAATTAATTTTTTGACAATTTGACTTTTTTTTAGCTCGTGTCCCAAAGAAGATCCTGAAATGTAAAGCTGTTTCCAGAGAGCTGAACTTCTCTTCCACTGAGCAGCTGGAGAAGTTTCGGTTGGAGCAAAAGGTTTTCTTCAAAGGACAGTGTCTAGAAGGTAAGCAGTGATGGTGCTGCCGGCGATAGCAGTATCCTCCACTTATTTCATACAGACACTAATAAGTTACATATTCATGTTTCAACACAGATTATGGCAGCATGTGGAATTAAAGCCCAAATTAAATTATAAGATAATTTATCTTTTACGGTGCCAGTAATGCCGAAATTAATAGTAAATAATAAAGACATTTTATTCTGATTTAGTAATGTAATTATATTAGTTGTTTTACTACCCCCACGCCACTAGAGGCAGTATCAGGCCCGAAAAGGTGCAACTAAGGAGCAGATTTAGAAGTTCACCGAAAGCTACAGAATTTCTTGAGCTGTGATGAAGTTAATAAAAGAGAGAAGTTCAAATACATTCTGAGAGTGAAAATCCTTCCTAAAGGTGAAGATATATCACAGATTTCAAAAGAAAATAAAAATGGGAGGCCACGGATAATATAGGAAATGGCGCCTCCTTCATTTCCGGAGTGCAATGGTCCCATTTCCAAATAAGGTATGAGACTGACAGTGGTCCGTCCCCGCCCCTTTCTGTTTGCTGCAGCGAGGTCCTTCTCGCAAAATGAGTAAGAAACAGAACAGATGTCTTTGGAAAGTTTCTTTGCGAAGGTGAAAAGGCCCAGAGAAGAGACAGGAGAATGGATTTATCCCAGTAGGTGATTCCCACATTCCAAGCTCTGCATGATATGCGGCGACTGGTTCGCTAATGAAGGAATGAAGCTTCAAACTGCTTCGCCACGAGGAGACCAAGCATCCTGTGCATAAGCAACACTTCAGGTGTCATTGTTTCTCATCACTCCCAGGTGGGACCGTCTCGTTGCAGAGAAACAAGCGAAGCATTCCCATTAATTTGTCGTTGTCGTGAGTTAAAATTTTCATGAAAATAAAATGTTCGTTTTTGTTGCGCATCTGAATCTTATTTTGAAGGGATGTGTAAACGTTACCATAGCGACCAGAGTCAGAGAGCGTTAGGGCAGTGGTCAAGACAAGAGTAGTACAGCTTATGAGTAGTACAGCTTATGAGTTATGATAAAGATTTATCTTATCTTATCTTATCATTTAGCCTCACGGCTTAATTATATGATTATGTTTTTACTGTTTTGATGTTTACAATGAAAACAATGGCCACAAAATAATGGATAAGTAGCTTACACTAATTTTAAAATCTTGCCGTGTGAACCAGGCTGTAGTACAAAATAATGTTGTGTTTTACTAGTCACAAATACAATCTACCGTACATGTAATGCACGTGGCTAGTGTCAGCGTCAAGCCCTGACTGAATGAATAGGCTTATTGTTTTAACCTCACGTTAATGATGGATAGCTGAAAAGTTACCAGGTTTATCAACTTCCAGTTTCCCTCCAGCTCCTCTCCTTGTCATTTCTGTTGATATTCCTTGTACGAAATGTTGAATAAACATTTATGCTGTTATTTTCCACATATCATCTCTGATGTCCACTGAACTCTCGGTTGCGCGATGTCAACTGTTTGGGATTTCCCTCCTTGCTTATGTCACCACGCTTTCTGATTGGCTACCTGTCACATTAAACAGACTGTATTCACGCTCCTGGTCAAACCCCACACACTGCGATTGTCAGGACAAGACAATACTGCAATAGTCGGGACAAGACAATTCAACATGTTGAATATGCCCGATTTTAGATCGGAGCGGTAACACACTGCAGGATGATTGGCTACAATTATCGCAAGTGACAATCTTAGAACTCAGAACGTTCTAAGATTGTCGTAAGGTGAAAGTCGGGGCAAAAAATTTTAAATTGTGCGATGTGACCTATGCTTTAGTGGGCACACCAACATGCAGAAGCCTTGTCTGATGTTCCCTCCCTCCTCCCCCCGCCCCATAGCACTCCCTGCCGGGCCACAGTAAAATGGCCAAGCCTTGACCAAAGGTTGGGGACCACTGCTGTAGATGGTTTTGGCTAGCGCTGCTCCACCAAATCCTGACGGCTCTCCAGTGAGACTCAGCACTAGAAAGTACAAACACCCAGTCAGTTATTTCTGTTCTGTAGGCTGTTGCATCATAGCTGCCATTTATGCCCAGAAATATTAACTGAAGAATATAAGCATGTTGGATGCAACTGCTACCACATGTAGTAGTAAATGAAGCAGCCTGGTGTAATCCAGGGGAAAGAACTCCAGAAGGGGTGACTAAAGGAAGGCTGGAGGAGGCTGAGTGAACTGAAATGAGCTGGCCGTGTCTGCGTGTTGGAAGGCGGTCCACAGGGGCTCGCTGCTGGGAGTGATGTTCCAGGAGGGCCCTGGGGCCACCATGGTATCCACATCACAACATGTTATGTTGCTGGTTTCCAGTAGATGCAAGAACAGGCTTTATGGAGCATGAACACTGTTAATGACTGTTGTAATATGTGGGATTGTTACTGTTAATGAAGGGATGATGGAGCTCTTTGGGGTTTTCTCTCTGTGTGCAGAATGGTTCTTTGAATTTGGTTTCGTCATCCCAAACTCCACCAACACATGGCAGTCTCTGATAGAAGCAGCTCCTGAGTCCCAGATGATGCCAGCCAATGTCTTAACGTAAGACAGCTGTCTTCTCTTCTTTCTGTTTCAGTTCAGACATCACTCATTCTGAATACGATCATGTTGTGTTTATGCCTTTTGAATTTTGCTACTATTTAAATGCTTATGGTATTTGTTTTTTGCCTTGGAGACAGAATTACTACATATTTCCTTTTTATTTAAATCCGTTTCTTTTTTCATCTCTCTCCAACGTACACTAAGATACCCTACGTGGCCAATATACTATTGGATAATTACTGCATTTCAGAAAATTGTCTTCTAATTGCAGTAAGTTATTTAATCCCAGCTGATGCGAACATTAGCTTCTAATTTCTTAAACAACCATGTAGAAGGATACATTCTGTGGTTATGGAAGGATGTTTGTCTGTTTAAGAAGGAATCACTGGCATCAATCAGAGGAAACATTTAAGGAGATGCAGAAATGAATAAACTTGGGTTGAGAACCGTCCAATGTATAATTAAAGACTGGAAGAATAGTGAGGAACCATCGTCTATGAAGAAGAATTGTGGTCTGAAAAATATGTTGAACGATTGTAACTGGTGATGACTTTTAAATGCTTGATGGCATCAAATCAAAGAAAAACAACAGTAGAACAAAGTTCAATGTTTGATAGTTAAAGTAAGAGCATTTCTATATGTACAGTGTGAAGGGAACTCAAGAGATTGTGGTGAACAGCCATAAAAAAAACACTTACAGGTGAGGTTATCTGGAGAAAAAAAATCTTCATTCTGCAAGGAAATCTTAAGATTGGACTCTATAGCAATCTCAAAAGGTCATGTGATCTGACGAGTCCAGATTTACCCTCTATCAGAGTGATGGGCACAACAGGGTAAGAAGAGAGGCAGATGAAGACCTATAACAGGACTCCAGACTAATTGGGGCCAATTTTTTTTCATTTGTTCCAAACCTGCTCTGCCATAACATATAGATGAAGCCAAACATTTATGTAAGCTGATCCTGAACCACCTGGCCAATAAATCTGCTGAGCTGGTCACAAGTTAAAGAGACAAAACAGAAAATTCTGCAGAGTGTACTCATCCAGTTAGTCGACTTAGCATTAGCTGCAGGCAGAGTGAGTGGAGGGTGGAGGACTTAACTCCACCTGCGATTCTTTCTCTCCTTGTTCTACAGAGAAGGAAAACGTTTCTTCTCATGTTCTCTCCTCCCTCTCACTTTTTTATCCTCAGCACATAGGGGTCAGGTCATCAGTTGCATTTGAATGCTGCCAGGACTCTCACACCAAGCTACATTAAAAACCAAGGATGTTGCAGGTGTGGTCTTGAGTCCATCATGTCTGAGACGGAGACAGCACCAGGACTCATGTACCAAAACATCGCCTTCATGCTAAAAAGTTTGGAGCCATTTAATTTAAATGCTTAAGAAGAGATTTTTAATAACGAGGAGGTCTGTGAAACCTGGAGCACTGCCACACCTGCATGGAGAACTGTAGCAACAGTGGTTGGATCTGAAACCATGAGAACCAAGTTATTGGTCGGATTGCTGCTGTAGAAATAAAGCTTTGATTTTCTTAGAGCAGAACGATCTCATTTACACTTTCATGTCTTGTGTTTCAGTGGTAATGTGATCATAGAGACAAAGTTCTACGACAATGATCTTCACGTGAGTACTTCCAGGGTTCGGCTTTTCTACATCTGACATCTGAGCCTTGACCTCTGACCTTCCAACCTGCTGATGTCCTGCCAAGATCCAGAAATAAACCATGGAAGTTAGCTACAGTCTGTGGCCGTCACCTGTTATACAGTCATGGATCAGCATGTTTAGGCTGAGCCCTCTGTGCTGCCACCATCACTTCAGTGAACTTTGTGTTTTGTTCCATTTTCTTTTTGGAGAAGAGAAATTAAGAAGAAAAAAAATCCCTGATTCTGAATTACGTCTCTATGTTGTTCCTTCTAATCCTTTGCTTGATCTGCAGGACCACTAATTCAGGTCAAGCTATGAATAAAAATGAGCATTTGCTCAGGAACACAGTGACAGACATCTGCCTTTATATTGAAGAGAAAGTCAGAGAAAATGCTCATAATGTTTTCTAGTTCTAGTTTAAAGCTGACATGCACTCCATTAAAATTAGCCTAAACTATGAAAGATAAGCCAAGATGAGTTCAGTTCTTGGATTACATTTTAAACACACACACATACACAATGTACTACACAACTCATTATAAGACACACATTCTCATTTTTCTTAAAGCTGTCCTCCATTACCTCCAGAAGAGGGCAACAGCTCTTATGTTTCCATGTTGTGTTGACTAGAACTAGTGGCCCTGTACCTGCTTTGCTTTGTTCACCAAACTCTCTCTTGTGAAATTAGTCACTTCTTATTTAGCACCTGTTTGTCCACTACTAAAGGGGGGGAGGGGGGTGAATTGTGTCACTACCCCCCTCTTCCCCTGTGTATACATCAAATCTCTGAGGCGCTGATAGAGACTGACAGACGGTGAGATGGCAGTCCTGATCTGAGCATCGAAACTGTCTGGAGAACATCCAGGGGACTGGGCCCAGGTCAGGGTTTGTTCTGAAGAGGACGCCCGTCTCTGGGCTGCCTCTTGAGGGGGGGCATACTTCTGACAACACTTATACACTACAATAGTTGTAGGTTTCAGAGAAATCAGCTTGTAACACAGTCAAACATACAAAGCACTGAATTATCCGGATTGTCTCGAGTTAACTTTAAATACTGTTGAGATGTTCTTGGAAGGTAGTTTGTGTGACGTTCACCAGCAAACCAATAGTTTTTTGCAGTTATTTTGCTCCTTTGCTTTAATGTCAAAGATCAACTTGATTCAGAGGTTAAACTTCTTAATTTGTCTGATGTAGATAATTCATCAGCTTGTTTTTGTATGTAGCTATGTCTTCTTCCATCAGATGGTACCAACTGTTAATGTCCTGTCTGCAGCCTGGCTCTACATTCTGATTTGGACATTGCATCAATTCATTGTGTTTCTGTTTTTCTTAGCTTTTGGAAGAGCTGTGTAAAATAGCCGCGTGTTTTAATATGACAGGATTTATGGATTAAAGTCATACAATGTTGTAATAACATGATGTGTGTGTTTGTTCCTTACTGTGTTGTTCTCTGAATATAATTTTGTTTTAAATTCTAAAACAATTTCTGTATCTGGAAGCGTATCTGATCTGCTTAAATATTTCTATGATCAGCTGTACTGATTAACTTCAGTTTTATGTGGTCCTCTAAATATGCACTCCTTGAACTGTGGTTCATCTTAGCTGTTCTCTAAATTGATAGTGTTATATATTTTATAATACTACCACAGTTATACAAATATAGTAGTCATAACTGTGGTAGCTGTAACATCACAAGTTCGAATCCCTGCCTGATGACCTTTGCCGCATGTCTTCCCTCTCTCTCATTACCCACTTTCCTGTTTGACCTCTCTCAAATAAAGACCAGTAGAGCCAATTAAACCTATAAAAACTGATAATTAACTGATCAGTTCCTACCTTCAGACAGTCAAACTGAATGCACACTTCTTATGTCTCAGGTTTCTAATGAGAACTAGCAAACCTGCTGTTTGTCAGAACAGCCAGTTTGCTGTTCTGAGACAGATGAGCAGTAATAGCCTGAAAAAAGAACAATGACTCAAAAAAAGTTCTGGCAGAGTTGAATTCTAATGTTGGGTCCTATCCACCTTCCGATTCTGTTGCATTGTTTCTACTTACCAACATTTTTAGTGTTTGTTGTCAATCTTTGAAACTTAGTTTTGTTTATGAGGAACCCAATGAGAGGCTAGATCCAGGACAGGAGCTGCGTTCTAGTTTCAGGGACCTCCATGATGTCATTTCCTGCTGGCAGGAGTGAAGATAATGCTCCTGTTGAGGTTCCTGAGCTGGTACCAGTCTGGTTTTGGACCAAGTAAGGTGCCTTTCAGCTGTATTGTAGCAGATAATTTTTCATGTTTAAGCCAGATATTTACAATTTCAAATTATGATTAACAAGCCTCTTAGTTTTAGTTTCAGAGATATTGATGATGACTTGGACACATTGAAACACTGAACATTCATTCTCAATTCCCTTAAAGATACAACTTTCTTTAAGTCATCAAATTACTGTCAAGATAAATATTATATTAGTAAACCATATCAATGTATGGAGCCCCTAAAGGAACATTGAAAAAATAAATAAATAAATGAACTTTCTCGTGCGCACCACATAAAGTTTATTTTTTGTTCAATGCCCCTTTCGGGACTTGATCCGACAGATCAGCCTCACAGTGTAGATGTTCCATCGGTTCCCTAGTGCTATTACATTTCTACATCGTTAGGGGGCAGCACAGTGAACGGTATGGCGATTTCGTAAGAGGAAGAACTTCATGTTCCATTAAGCTTTGCGGTCTCGACCTTGGATATTACACCATCAAGCTGCAGCATGGGGGGCAAGGAGCCGAATGTGAGTACTTTAAATAAAGGTGACCCAACCAGTGTGTCCTTTCTTTTCTTGATATGTTATTAGTGGAGGTGCGCTGCTTACTGAGGGAAGGTCCACTCCATTAAAGGAGCCTTAGGTCGGCATGTTGGACTAGCTGCCTCTACTTTGCTAGCGTTAGCCTCCATTATAGCTGCATATGAGTTTGGTTTGGTCTGGAAACAGCGCCGTGCTCCTCAGAACTCTGTTTGGACGAACACTTCCAGTGTTCAGCCTGCTGTTCTCAGACTGGTTGTTTTACTCTAAAATTACTTTTGACAGGTTACTTTTCCTCTTAACTGACATCTTAAAACTTCTGACTGGTACTTTTATAAAATTATCAATTTAGCTTCATTTTAACACCTTGATGATCAACTCATTCTCATCACCTTTATTCATACAAACATGCAGCGCTTCATTCAGCACCTGAGGGACCTGACTGGCCGGATGTCTTCGTCTGGGGGCAAAGGAGCAGGACTGGGACTGAAGCTGCTGCTGGGAGCTGGAGCCTTAGCATATGGCCTTAAAGAAGCCACCTACACAGGTACATTGCCTTAACTGCCATCGGGCCGTTAAGGCAGGTCAGGTCAGGTCAGGGCCTAGGTTGGGCCCCTGTTCAAGCAGAACTGTTTGTCTTAATTTTCCACAAACAACTTGAGAGTAGCTTCCCCATCAGCTGGAATATCATAGAAAAGGAAATTTATTTCTACCTTGATATGTAGATGTTAATGTTTTCAGCCTTATTCTCATAGGGAACATGGGTATTGGTCATTGTGGTTGAGACACATTAGTGCTCCATAGTAATGGAAAGTTCAGCGAAAGAAAAAACATTGATGCCCACTAGGCCTGTCACGATAGCAAATTTTGCTCAACGATTAATTGTCTCAAAAAACTATTGCGATAAACGATAATATTGTTTGAAGACCTTTTTACACTGATTTAATGGAAATGACGTAATAATGCATGCGATTTCCTGCCAAAGATGGATACACTTTATTTTCATAAGAATATTTAACACTGGAGCTGATAAACAAAATAAACAAAACAACCAAAAACAAAATTGATTCTCAGTCTCCATTAACAAAAAATGTACTTGATAAAAACTAAACAACATAAAATCAAAGTGGAAATAAATACTGCATTCAACCAAAAGAGTGCAGATTATGAAGTCTGTATATTATGTTGCCCTTCAGTAATAATCAGATTTAAATAGAGAAAATGGGCACATCGACTACCTGATGCAATAATTCACACTACATGATTTTTTGCTCCTATTTTTCTCCTTGACAATCTTAAAACGTTGATCTTTCTAAGATTGTGTGGTGTGTTACGGTAGATCGTCGTTGCCGCTCCGATCTAAATCAGGGGTTTTCCCCGACTGGGATCTTTAACTACACCTGTTGAATGTGACAGGTAGCCAATCAGAAAGCGCGGATTCTCCTCAGTGTTTTCTGATGGGAAATTACAGAGGGGAATCCCAAACAGCTGACACGGCGCAACCCGAAGTCCAGCGGACATTGGAGGTGATATGTGGAAACAACATTAATGTTTATTCAACATGCAAAGAATATAGAAATGACAAGAGGAGGAGTTGGAGCTAAATTGCTACCGCAGTTGATAAACCCGGTAACTTTTCAGCTGTTCTTCGTTAACGTGACATAAACAGGTTCTAATGATTTTCATTCAGTCAGGACTTTACCCTGACACTAGCCACATGCACTGCAGGTAGATTGTAGTAAAGCATTGATTAATGCCCGGTTTTAAAATTAGTTCACTGGACTTGTAGCCATTATTTTGTGCCCATTGTTGGACACCACACGGCAGGACCGAACCCGATCGAACCGTTATATCTAGGATTTCTGTCGGCTAATGTGTGGTCTGTCAGGTTTTGAAAATGGGCCGACAATCGGCTGACAGCTCTAAGATCGTGTCGTCTGCGCTGGGCTTTACACTAAGGAAATGAGGAAGGGAGGGTCAGTGGAGAGCACTGGAGTTGAGCCTTTTTCATTCGGTGTCATCAACAGAAAGAGAAAAGGCCGGAAGAGACGATAATGCCGATAATTAAAACGAGGTCGATAGTTTTTATTTATCGTAGGATTAATCGATTTATCGTTTATCGCGACAGGCCTAATGCCCACATCTTCAATAGGATTGTCAAATAATGGAAAGCCTGGAGGAAGAGTGGAGAGAACCAGAATCTATTGCCGGTTGTCTCCAGTCAGAGAGGGTTTGGTTCTGGTTCTGGGTCGGGTCCACTGGGTTTTCTGAAGTCCAGTGAACTCAGCTACCCATCAGGATGGAGATGCTGATCTCATTTTCCAGCAGGATTTGGTCCTGACCCAGAGTACCAGGTCCTCCTCTATCTCCATGGTGTCACCTCCAGCTGTTGAACTATTTCACTGTGAGGAGAAGAATGTTTGTTTTGCTAAAGTGAACAGGAGCAGATCACACTCTGACCTGTTAGGATCCACTAGAATAAAAATTAGGGTTGGATTAACTCAAATAAACCAGTTTTGAGGTTCTGATTGTTTTTTGTGTTTTTGTCAGCAGTGTGTTTTAACTGAAACTTGTCCTGTGTGTGTGTGTGTGTGTGAGCAGTGGAGGGCGGCCAAAGAGCCATCATCTTCAACAGGATTGGGGGGATGCAGATGGACACCATTCTGGCTGAGGGGCTTCATTTTAGGTACACTCTGCTGCCCTCTGCTGGCTGGTCCTTCCAGCCAGCAGAGTGTTGTTGTTTGCTGCGACAGATTTCAAACAGCACCGTTCTAATGTCCATGCTGCAGGATCCCGTGGTTCCAGTATCCAATCATCTACGATATTAGAGCTAAACCTCGCAAAATCTCCTCACTGACTGGAAGCAAAGGTGATAAACACTAAACACACACCTACACACTGCTACTCAGGTACATTTTGTGTTCTTCAGCCAAGTAGAAATATTGTGAATTTTGTTACTAAAGTTAATATAAAATACTGTTAGGAAGCCGTACTTGTTCTACATTAAGAGCTTATTATGTTTTATAGTGTTTGATAAATATGAAATCCATGGTTGGATGTAAAAAATCTTATTTTTGCATGTGTTGTCTAATGTAAGAACTGCTAATTATAGTTTAGTGGAATTCGATTTAGAAATGGTTCCAGTACAGTCCAGCACTACTCTGCCTCTGTATACACACACAGTAACATTTTAGCTTTATTCATGTAGCAAATTAAAAAGTAAGCAGTGTTATGGAGTGTGTTGTAGTAACAGTCTCTCTGAGGTCAAGCTGTAGAAATTTAAACCATGAAGTTCATGGAACGTCTCTGCAAATGTACCTCAACACCGTTATGTAGGATAGCTTTACTGTTTCCTGCTTTTCTTTCACTTCATTAGAAATATGAGAAGTATGGATATTTGTGTTTGCGCAGATCTGCAGATGGTGAATATTGGAGTGCGGGTGTTGTCCAGACCCATGGCGTCCAGCCTGCCTGTAATGTACCAACAACTAGGGAAGGACTATGATGAGAGAGTTCTGCCTTCTATCGTCAATGAAGTCCTCAAATCTGTAGTGGCCAAGTTCAACGCTTCACAGCTCATCACACAGAGAGCACAGGTGCTGCTGACTCCCACACTGTCTGCCGTTTCATATTGCAGCACCGATAAATCAGCCCCAGTTCCCTTCATTTTGGGGGTATCAGCTGATCAGCTGATACGTGCATGAAGAATTGATCTGATCCTCACATGTCTGAAAATATCTGCTGTACTCTTTGCTCTGCAGTGAGAGGACAGCCTTACTAACTAGGTCACGTCTGCATGTTAACAAGTCGCTGCACTGTTAGTTTAGTGCCTTTATCATTATATTTAGTAACTTTTCAGAAAACAAAATTGGTATTGGTAGGCCTGTCGCGATAAACAATAAATCAATTAATCGCACGATAAAGTAAAACTATCGACCTCATTTTAATTATCAGCTTTATCGTTTCTTCCGGCCATTTTCTCTTTCTGTTGATAACACTGAATGAAAAAAGGCTCAACTCTGGTGCTCTCCACTGACCTCTCCCTTCCTCATTTCCTTAGTGTAATGCCCAGCGCACACTACACACACTAGCTTAGATCTGTCAGCCGATTGTCGGCCCATTTTCAAAACCTGAGAGACCACAAACTAGTTACTACAGTCTACCTGTAATGCATGTGGCTAGTGTCAGTCCTAACTGAATGAAACTCATTAGAACCTATTTATGTCACGTTAAGGAAGAACAGCTGAAAAGTTACCGGGTTTATCAACTGCGGTAGCAGTTTCGCTCCAACTCCTCCCCTTGTCATTTCTATATTCTTTGTACAAAATGTTGAATAAACATTAATGTTGTTTCCACATATCATCTTCAATGTCCGCTTGGACTTCGGGTTGCGCTGTGTCAGCTGTTTGGGATTCCCCTCTATAATTTTCCCTCAGAAAGCACTGAGGGGAATCCGCGCTTTCTGATTGGCTACCTGTCACATTCAACAGGCTGCGTTAACTCTCCCAGTCAGCAGCCTCGACGATCTACCGTAACACACCATAAACTACAGGATGATCGGTTACGAAATCACAAGCGACAATCTTAGAGAACGCCCAACGTTCTAAGATTGTCGTAAGGGGAAAATCGGGGCAAAAAATCGTGTAGTGTGAACTATTGCATCAAGTAGGTGAAACTGTTGTTGGTGTGTCCAGGTTTCCCTACTGGTGCGCAGAGAGCTTGTTGAGAGAGCAAAGGATTTCAACATCATTCTGGATGATGTGGCCATCACAGAGCTGAGCTTCAGCAGCCAGTACACTGCTGCTGTGGAGGCCAAGCAAGTTGGTGAGTCTGGACCTGTTGGCTAACATTCTACTGACACTGGAGAGAAGTGAAGCCACTAATGCGTGTTTCTATACAGTCAGGACCAAAGGTTTTCAGATGTAGGTTCAAAGTTCTTTTCCACTTTGGCCAACATGAGTCCTGAATCTGTGCAGCGAGCTAAAGATGAGGGTTTTGGTATTGAGACCTTCCAACCTGTAGGGTTTGGAGCTCATCGCTAAACATAGATATTTTAAAACCACAGAAAACATGCAGAAAGCTGCTTAAATATACAAGAGTTTAATTGTAATGCCAATAGAGATTTTTTCAACTGTAATGTTATACATTTTTAATCTGCCTTTTTCACAAAAAATATAAATAAAAACAGAAACATATTTTTTTCACAACTGATCCTCCACTTACTTAGATTAGCATTTATCTCTTCAGAGTGTCTCCCTTCCAATCACAAATACTTGCTGGTTAAATACAAATCATTTAAACTCTGATCCTGCCAGGGTTATGAATACTGTTGGACTTAACATGATATGAAAATATTCAGATTTAGTGAGCAGTGAGCACTTGATTTCAATTCCTAAGATTTACTGGAGTAGAACACCAAGCATTGAAGAAAATGATACCAAGAAGAGAGGAGTTGATCAAATACTGCTTATGCATCTTTAGCCCAGCAGGAGGCGCAGAGAGCACAGTTCTACGTTGAGAAAGCCAAACAGGACCAGAGACAGAAGATCATCCAGGCAGAGGGGGAGGCAGAAGCTGCTAAAATGGTAACTGAATGTGGACTGAAGCATATCCAGCTGTGTTTGTTTTTAATATGGAGTCCAACACTGGATGTTAGCTCAACATCCACAAGTCATCTTTAGTTGCTGTTAAAGCTGCAGTGTGTTACTTTTATAAAAAAAATAGTGTTTTACATTATTTGTATTTGTTCTGTCACCATATTGACTGAATAATGAAAATCTGAGAAACAATCTAGCTCTTCCACCTCCTCCCAGTGCTACTATCAGTCAAAAACAATCAGTCAAGAGGAGGGTCTTAGCGCTGTCAATCATGTTTGTGTACACACTGCTCATGCTCAGTTCTATTCCTCTCTGCTACACTAGTTCCCCACAGCAGATCCTGTCATCAATGCTCAGGCTAGTTAGCATAGCAACTGATGATGTCAGATAAACAGTTTTTCTGGAGTAGTGAGCTGTTGTCTGCTGGTAGCACATTTAGCAGCGCATACACCAGCACAACCTTCCTCTTGTCTCTGATTGGTTGTTTTTGACCAGGTAGCAGATGCTAATAGTAACATACGGAGGAGGCGGAGGAGCTTGATTTATTTGCCCTTCCCCCACAGATTATGGATCTCATATTATACTGTCATGACTAAGTAACAGTTTTTACAAACATGTAAGAAAAATTTTTTTTATAAAGGTTACATACTTTGACCTCCAAGTGCTTAATAATTGGCCTTTGACTTGATTAGTTCAGTCAAAGGCCAATGTTACCTGAAGGCATTTTCAACAATCTTCTTGATCAGAATGGTGATATGTTTACATCTCAGTATGTGAAAGGTCAGTTTTTGTGTGTTTGTGACCTTGCATTACACTTAAGCTTATGTTGACTAAGCACTAGTTGGTTTCTCTCAGTTGGGCCAAGCTGTGACCAAGAACCCTGGTTACCTGAAGCTGAGGAGAATCAGAGCAGCTCAGAACATTGCTAAGACGGTTGGTATGATCAGCCTCTTCAGGAGCTTTGCTGATGATGAGTTATGCTAAGTTGAGTGTCTGCTTCTAGGTGTCTGCATCTCAGAACAAAGTGTACCTTAATGCTGACAGTTTGGTTCTGAATCTCCAAGATCAGACGTTTTTCAACAGGTAAGTTCCACCGCCAGACTCAGCTTTACCTATCTGACTCTTTATCATACCTCCCTTTTCATTCTGAATGATTTCCAATTAACAAAAAGGCAACAAAGTAAAACCTGAAGAATCTTTAAGGATTGAAAGTGTGTTGGCATAGCAACATCTTTATTTCCTTTCACCTGGCATCACAGATGTTCTCTGGCTTTAGAGTTTAAATGCTGAGGCTCATCTTTGAAAGTTTAATATGTCGTTAATGAAGTTGCTAGCTGATGCCTGACCTGTTGGTCTCTCCCACCTGCAGCTGCTTTTTGATTTCATCACCCGTCAAACATCTTAATCTAAGATTCAAGGAGCAAAATCAGAGATTGAAAACCCTGCATTTTAGTTTATTTTATGCTGTTCTTTTTCCAGTTTTTCGACTGTTCTGAAGAAGTGAGGAGGACATGACCAGTAGCAGCACAGCAGACGTCTTATTAGACCCACAAAATCATCATCCATCAGTCTGGACAAGTGGGAAAGAACTGACTTTGTTTTATCTCCTGGAGATTTAGGAGTTGCTTTTATTACCTTTTGAAGTATGTACAATTATCTATGTGTAATAGAATAAAACTGGATTATGCACACTACCTCAGCCTAGTGCAGGAGCCTTATGTTAACAAACCTGTTTTAAATGACCGTTGCTTCTATCAGCAGTATTGGTAGGTTAAATCATTTTTACTCACTCTTTTTAATCAAACTAGGCTGCCTCATTTTTCAGCTTTAAACACATTTTCAATAAAAATCTTTGTCACATTCAGAGTAATCTTAATAGGCTGGTAGTTGAATTTTATACAACCTGAATTCCAGAAAAGCTTACATTCTTTAAATTTGGACAAAATGAAAACTAAGCTGATATTGTATTCAGTCAGACGATGAACAGGTTGAAACTGAGATTATCCATTAAATGAGTTAACTTCAAAGGTGAAACCTGCTACAGATTTGTACATGGTTGGAGAGGGCAACAAATGACTAAAAAAGAAAGATTCAGCTGGGAGAACATCTAGCAGGTCATTAGATGTATTGATACATCTAAAGTCACTAGGTGGCAGCAGTGTTCAAACTATTAGAGGTAATCTATACTAAAATACTGGTGTTAATGGAATTGAGAAGACGAGGGATGTTCTAAACACATCTACCACCATAGAGAAAAGGTGAAGTTTGACAGTGAAAAGAAAAACAATGGAGTTTAGTAAAGCAAGTATGACAGAGTTTTAGGTCCAGACTAAGATATTTTTAACTGAAAGAATAAAGTCATATTTGATATACTACAAAGTCATTAAGACAAGAAAATGTATTATTTATAACAGATAAAGCAATTATGTATTAAAACAAATGTATAAGAAAAAAGCTTTGATAGAGTGATTAAGATCTGACGTGACCAGCTGAGCAAGTCTGGTTTTTCCTTTGAAATAAGCAGTTCTTTAAATAACCGTTTCAAATCCTGTGGCTCATGATTTGATTCTGATGTGTTAAGGTTAAATATTTTCCTATTTGTAAGACCAATACCCACATTAACTTTACAAGACCCTCATTATTCCTCATTTACAACTTTGCTGTCATCAGAAAAACTCTTAGTCTGGCTCTACTTCGTCTTAGCTCTCAGAAAAAAGCCAGGATGTAAACAAAGCCTATTTACTGGAAGGTAAAATGTTATGCACTTTTCATCTCTTCTGACAAGCTGAAATATAAGCAATTTTGCACAAATTATTAAATATAGTCAGATTCACAATAGTGAGCCTCTCCCCTGGTCAGATAGCGGAGGACCTTATAATGTGGAGAAACAATTCATTACTTTAAACTAAATGTCACCAATACCAAATACAGGTGTATAGATTTTTACAAAGTCCAGTCCAGAAGCTCTAGTTGTCATTAAGTGGGTTCAGTCTCATGAGTCCGTGGTTGACATTCACAAGAAGCTGACATTCACCAAACATTCTGATAAGGTCGACCAAAAAGTTAAGTTTAACTTCTTTTGCAAATGAAATCAGTTTGGATTATGTTAAAAATTGGTTATTTTCGGTAATTCTCTGATAGAACATGTCCTATCACCTATCCATAGGAGACAAAATCGAAACAAATCAGAAAAGTGACCAGTGAAATTCTTGGTGTTAAATTAGCTGAATTTATAGAAACACTTTTAAAAAGTCACACAGAATAGATGCAGTGCTGCCCTGAAGAACTCTTCAGGGTGGATTTGAGATCCTACCATCAACTAACATTTTAACTAATAATTATTAATTACAAAAGCTACTGATGCAATTCCCATCACATCAAATGTCATTTTCAGATTTTTTTTTAGATTCATTCTCATAGTTGAAGTGTGAAAATTACAGATCACTGCATGAGGGAAACTTAGAAAATCTGTGGTGTGTCAAATACTTATTTTCCCTACTGAATGAATGCATTGTTGTTTTTTCCTGACAGGTTATTGAAACGGATGTGTACTCTTCTCATTAATCATTGGGGGGAAAAAAAATCATCCTTGGCATTTTCCTGTTTTTTTACATTGCCCATGGTATTTTGACAATTTCACAATGAACTCCGGTGTTGGAGGTTGGAAGGCCTCCATGCCATCATTCACAGACTCGAGACAATGTGAACAACGTTCTCCTCTGAGGTTTATAGTAATATTTAGTATTACTCCATCATCAATCATTAATCAGCTGAGGGCATTATTCATTTTCAATTCAATGCATAAATATGTGTATACTTGCTGTGTGTTTATTAGGTTGGTCTTTAGTTTTGTATGCCATTTTTACCAGAGCTCTCAAGACATGACATGTCAAATAAGAAAGGTTAATTCATTCAAAAGATAGCAATATTTTCTACCCATAAAGTTCTGACTATGATAATTAAAGAGTTCACATAAGAACACCACAAAACAGTTGAAAAGAGAGAGAGCTTTTTATGTCCTGAAACAACTTCTTAGAAGGTTTTGGGAATTCCACTTTTACAAAAACAACTCTGGATTTTAGCACCAAACAAAGGCAACAAATATCTTTTAAAAATGTGATAAATTTTGAAAGAAAAAAAGATTTGATCCTTTTTGCTGAACCATCAGGTGAGTTCATGCCTCATGTAGGGATGCGGCTGCGCAGGTATTCCAACACTGCATCCGTTCCCTTGGCAACAATGGCTGCTCTGGGTGTGCGGAAAGGATTCCCTTCCAGACTCAGGCATCTGAGGTTCAAACAAAGTTCGAGTTGACAAAGAGTAACATTTTACGTTTATTTATTATTTTAGCTAAAAATAATAATTCAATAGCAAAACATGTGAAAAGTTTCCCAATAATGCTTCTTACCTGAGGCTGGTACACAGGCCCAGTTCAGGAGGGACGCTGAGCAGGTCGTTGTTGGACAGATCCAGGGTGGACAGACTGAGCAGCTGCATCAGACGGCTGGGATCTACCCCACCCACCTGGTTGTTCCCCAGCATCACTGTCTCCAAGGATACAATCTGATACAAAGCTTCAGGGAAGGAGTTGAACCTGTATGACAACAAATTAATATCCCCCATCTTGTTTTTTTACGTTCATTAGATGTAGGTCTTTGTTAAATTATTTTAGTAATAATTCTATCAAGTCCATTACACAGTTAGAACCCCCCAATAGATGTATAGTTGCTTCAAAAGAAAAGCTCATGTTTACTTGTTATTTATCTCTGGAAACAAAAGTAATTTAGTAGAAGTGTTTGTCTATGTTAAACATAGATGAACATTTCTAGACATACTTCTTCCTAGAGCTACCAGCTCAGTTTGGCCATACAGGTGGGAGCTGATAGAGGATTTTCCTCTGTGTTCACACCACAGCATGTCAATGAGATCAAGACCAGGGCTTTGACTAGGCCCAAGCCCTTTGTTAATCCTCAATAAGTCTTTGGTGATTCTGGTATGTTTGGGTCATTATCAGGTTTCTGGGTCGAGTTCTGCTTCCACTTTTTATTTTGTAGAAGCACCTTATGAAACACCATACAAGTGTCTCATGACTCAAATCCCTGACCAATCAGTGACCAGGTCTTCTGTCGACTTCTGAAAATCGGTTCAGATGAGAGAAACGGGGCCGGTACCGGTAGCTAACTGAAGAGCCGACAGTCAGGCGCACTTGAGTTTTAAAATGGGGACTACACTCATTCAACTGGTGGCCCTGATGTCATACACACACACCCACCCACGCACGTTTCTGCACTGCACTGCATGAACAGAGTATGGCGGCAGTCTGCTGCTGCTAAATGGCTTTAAAATAAAAAAATTAAAATAATTAAAAAAAAAAGACCTGTTGTAGTTTAGCACAATGCATCGTAGTTTGGAAAGGTTCTTCATTTCAGAGGGTAAATCAGTCAGCTGGTTGTTCCTGAAACAAGGAAGGCACAGACTGTTTCTGGTATGGACACAATACATCACTTCATTATACATGAGCTTCACTGTAAAATTCAAAGAGTTATTTTATTGTTCTACTGCCTGTTCAGAATCTCCAGATGTGAGGCTGACCTCAGTACCAACAGGAAACTACAGTAGCTTTGGAGCTAATCAAATTGCTCCCTGCTCTTTCAACTCATCGCCATGGTCACAGTCATCATACTTGCATTAGGTAGCTTCCTCACTATCTGCTGCTAAAGGGTGCCAACCTGACAAGCCACCTTAAAGGGCAAGGATTATGCATTTCCCAGGCACATAGTCCCATTTTATAACATAATCAACTGTTACCTTCAGTTGTTATGAAAATGCTGTATTTATATCAAACATTCAAGACATGAGACTTCACAGTTTAATGCCTTAAAATTGGCCGTTTACAACCGTTCTCAGGAAAGAAATAAAAGGAACGCTAAGAGCGCCACTCTGGTTTATTTGTATTTATATTCAGGTAGAATATGAGTTCTGAGAACACTTTGAATAGATTCAATAATAAATATCAAAATTAATTACTCCAAAATGTTTTAGAAAAGTGGGAAGGAACCACAGCTCTAAATGTGTCATAAAGACATAAACCAATAGGAATCAAAAGTTAAGGACAAAATAAATTCATGAATGTGCAGACCTGAATCTGAGTGGACTGTGTCACTATTGACGTTTCATTTCCTGGTAGCTGAACAGAACTACGATGTGAGCGTACCTGAGGTCAATGTGTGTGAGCTGCTGGAGGGAGCAGATGTCAGCAGAACAGCAGCTCAGCCTGTTAAAGCCCAGGTTGATGTCTGACAGCGAGGAGCGGAGCTCCAGCAGTCTGCACACAGCAGGAAGGGGTGGGGCTTTATTACATCAGGCAGTTTACCCACAATCCTCTCTGGTGCAGTGATACGCACCGGAGTGGGAAAGCTGTCAGCTGGTTCCTGCTGAAGTTAATAGAGGTGACGGCCTGATGATCTGCAGCATCAAACACCTCGTCTGGAACACTGGCTGCCTGTTTGTTACTGAACACACACAGTAACACACACTTGGGTAAAACACAAATATTAATAAATTCTCCAGTAAAACTGTGGTCCACTAGAAAATTAGAACAAAAACAAGATTAAACACATTAGACATGCATCAGTTTTCCTTTAAGTCATTTTACCTTGGTGTTAACTCATTCATTATTTTAGTCCTCCAGAAGTTCAGACCAGACTGGGCAGAATCTGCCCAGATTCTGCCCAGTCTGGTATTATTAAATGTAAATTTTTACATTTAATAATACTTTTTGCCCTGTTTTATAGTAGAGCTACTTCCCTTATTTCTCACTATTTGCTTTGAAAACTGTTTCCTATGAACTGTTCCAGAAAACCCTCCAACTCTGGTCTCTGCTATACGTTCCATGAAGAAGGAAAGATGTTTACCTTTATATACCAGGAAAATCCATTGAGATTAAAAAGCTCTTTTCAAAGGAGTTCTGGTCAACAGGCAGCAAATGTTATACAAGAAAAATAGAAAGCAAAGGAGAGCAAAGAGCTGAAGAGTTCAGGTCAGAGTGACAACATGTTGGACCAGTTCCAGTCAGCTGCAGCAGAATTCAAGCACATACCTGAACAGAACCTCCTGCAGCTCTGATCAGACCTTTGGCCTGGACTGCCTTAGCAACAGTAACTAGAAAACACACCAATAGGACAAGACCAGCTTTCATTGTCAGTGAGTGAAAATAGACTCACCTGTACTCCAACGTCTTCAGAGTTTTGATGTTGTGCGTGTTGACCAGACCTTCAGACGGTAACGTCATGGCAGTGGGCTCAGCCGCTTCCTCAGCCTCCTCTGCACATTGATGGACAAAACAACAAGTGACTGGAAGAAATTTGGAAATATTCCATAAAAGAACAAAAATCATTTACATGCATGATTTACTAAATCAAATAGTTCACAGATGACAACCAGATAATTATTATAGTAGTTTTATTTCTAACAGGAGTTTGAGTGGGCCATACTAAACAGGTTCCTGCTCCTGTTATCAGAGACTCTAAAGAACTGAACTTACATATTCTCTGTTTTTACTGAACACAGCTGTTCTTTACTGAAGTGATTGTCCGGACCCTCTCGCCTCCATGCGTGTCTGGACTAACAGCTATTTGTAGAACTGATTGGACATTTGAAGCTCATTGCAGCAGGATGAAATGAGTCTTTAGTTTTAAATATTTCTGCAGTTAAAAACAGAAACAAACCTTTAATTCTTCCTCTTAGATATTTCAGAAGGTCACCAGTTCCTTTCTGTGACGAAATGACACTATAGATTAGTATTGAGTTAATGTAGAACATGCTTATCAGAAACAATGATAAGTAATGGGTGTGAGGTATTGAAGGTGTTAAGACAGTATACACTGAATATTCTAACAGTAGTAGTAGTCTTTACTTTATGTGTCATTCACCCTTACAGGTGCCCAGAACACATGGGCTTACAAGACACAATAAAACATATACAAACAAGCAGACAGACATAAATATTCTTTAAACAAAAAGCATCCTCTTTCTAAGGTGCCAAAATAAACTGTGCTAACTGAAACAAAAAATACTTAAATAACGCATTTTGTCCTCATCCGTTACATAAAAGAAATCTGGATAAACATCAAGTACTTTAGTAAATAAATAATTTCTCAAGGTCAGGTACAAGGGACAATAAAACAAAAAGTGCACTTCACTCTCAATTTCCCCCAAATCACACAATAAACATCTTCGGTCTTCCTCAGGGACTGAACGAAAACGTCCAGCCGCCAAAGGCAAAGTGCCACATCTGAACTGGTAATTTTCGAATCTGTATTATTACAGTGAATGGCTGTGTTCTATGGGTGGAAAAAAATTGTGAATTTTTTTCTTCAAACTACAATAACATTAATAATGTGTGACTATGGCGACATTCAGGTCTCTCTTCCTGTCCCAGTGGAGACGACAGGTCTGGACTTCCTGTAGCTAGCAGCGTGGTTCTGCTGAGCACTGAGTGGAGGCAACCGCCGTCTGGAACAACTCCGACCACAGCTGGAGTCGTATTGAAAAGTAAAACCTGATAAATGTAAAATTAGCATCTCAGAAACTAAAATCCGGCTGAGGTGTGAGCATCATGGGTTGTTAGAGTACATCTGATTGGTCAAACATAATATCCATATGCAGAATGTAAACATCTTCCTGCACAACAAGATACTGAATTAAAGCAGAGCTTTGTGATTGGGACACACCATTATTGTAATGATAATTAGAATTCAATATGCTGTGCTGCTTTCAGCACTGAAGTATAAAACATTCTGTAAAGGACTGAAAATAAAACATCTCAGCACACAGCACCTGACTCCACACACAAAACCTAAACATGAGCATCTTCAGACATCCAGACAGGGTCAGTGAGAACTCAACACAGTCAGCTGAACATGAATGAGTTCCACGCTTTTGGAATGCTGTGATGTCAGCTTTCAGTTCCTGCACAGACCCAATAGAAACAGTGTGTGTGTTTTTGAGGTGTAACCTACAGTCAGAAGTTCCCTCCTGATTCCACGGAGAGGGTTTCCCTCCAGCAGCAACACCTTCAGGTTGGGCAGCAGGCTCAGAGAGGCGGGAAGACTGCTAAACACACCACAGTTCCAATGCAGATGGAAAACACAGCGGCCTGCATGCTCAGAGCGGAGGGTGTGTGTGTGTAAACGCCTACGTGCTGATGTCGTTGTTAGTGAGGTCCAGCCGGGTCAGAGTGAGCAGCAGGGTGAGTTCTTCAGGAAGATTTCTGATCTTGTTGTCTCTCAGTTCTAGAAGAGTCACAGCAGAGAGACAGGACAGCTGCTCAGCCTCCAGCTGCTCCAACCGGTTGTTCCCAGCAAACACTTCCTACAAACACACACACACAGAATAGTTTATTGCAAACTTTGTCAGTACACAGCTAGACTGGGTCACGGGTCATCCTAGAAAGCATAGTTGTGGACTGATTGCCATGGTTACCCTGAGAGAGGGTGCAGGCAGCTGCGGCAGTCGGCGTAGCTTGTTGTGTCGCAGGTAGAGCTGCTCCAGAGCCAGCATCCCGGCCAGGCTGACGGGAACGTCAGTCAGCTCATTGTGGCTGCAGTCCAGGAGCTTCACGTCTGCCGGGCCGAGTCAGAACACAAAATGCTTCAAACATCTACATGATACCTGACAGCTACTTATATTTAACAAAGCAAAACAAGGTTTTCATATTTTATAACAGAGTAAGCAAAATTAGTAAATACATACAATACATTTCAGAATTTGTTTTGGATACATTTTGATAGAATACATGGAATTAGCAAAGCAGCGTATCTTTTTTTATTTTCACACAACCAACTTAAATATACCATCTCAATTCTCTGTGTGTTTTGTTTAAAGCACGTGAAAAAGGTATGACTGGGTTTACTAATTAGACTATGGCTAAAGTGTGGTTTCACACCAAACCACACTTGTTTGTTTTTTATCATGCCTACTGCTTACTGTGCTGTCCATGATTAAATAAACTTCATTTGAACAGATTTTTGAAAAAAATAACTGAACATGACAACCAATAAAAGTCAATGTGTGATTACTTATGTGAATTTTCATCAAACAAGTGTTCATGTTTAAAAATCACAAATTATTCTATGACAACATCAGCGTGAACAATGCAGGCTAAGCATGCAGTCTGCTTGTGGCCTCAGAGCTGCTCTTACTTGCCAGCTGGCCCAGGCTGTCAGGCAGACTGCTCAGCTTGTTGTGACAAAGGGATACTTTCTGCAGAGCTGAGAGACGGCCAACACTGGAGGGCAGACGCTTCAGAAGGTTGTTGGACAGATCCTTCAAGCAATAACAAAAAGAACACAGGCATCAGTAAATGACAAAACACAGCAGAGCCCACACAGAGAGTATCAATTATGTGAACTATAGCTGCCATTGTGAAGCAACCTGGTTAACAAGTAGTTTTGTTTGAAGAACAAATGCTGTGAAGAAGTGGTTTGTTTCAGTCTGAGTGGAATGTCAGATCCCCATTTCAGCCAACAGAAGGAGCTCATTCCTACAGCTTCTAGCTGCTTTCAGGGATTTAGTTTATGACAATACGCTCTATGGTCACCTATATGCTCACCTGATCACGATCAAATATCGGACTGAATCTTTGATCCATGTTGTCCATCTCTGTGAGTTGAAGGTAAAGCATGGTTGCTGGTTCATCCTGACCCAAAACCAGCAACAACAACCAGACAACTGCGTTCAGTTGAGCTCAGCACGGGCCAGGATCATAAGGTATTCAGAAAGCACTTCACACATGGTTTACACACCTCTGTGTGTGTTAGGAAGTGACTGATACAGACTGGGTTCTCAAACATAACTCAATATGTTATGTTTGTGATTGGCTGCCTTCACAGCCAATCACAGAGCTGCTTGAATCAGGGACCTGGGAGAGCAGCGCCTCATTAGATACCATGACTCCTTGGCACTGACCTGCAGCTTACAGGAAATGATGTTTATACACTCTTAGAAAGTATTAAATACACCTTCTAATAACCTCATTTTGTTCAAGGTTCTAATATTGGAAAATAAATTGTTGCTGTCCATCAATGTGGGAAAGATACTGAGGGCATTTCCAAACAATCTACATTTCATCACTCTGTTTTCTTTTCCATTTACATCATTTACTTTGATCAAGGAGTCATGATTAGTGAAACTGTCACAACTTTCCTTTAGGACTGATGAGGAAAGCTTGTTAAGATGTCAGTAGCAACCAACCCATGAGGTGATGCACTGAAGGTCATGAAGGACAGTCACCCCTTCATTTGGTTCTGTCACTTTTCCGCTGAACTGCAGAGGACCAGACCAACTGGGTCCAGTCATGCCTGTGTCTCACACAGGCCCATACATCTCTACTAGGTAGAACAGACTTCCCTCATTTCCATTGCTCCCTCTGATCTGAACCAGAATGTGGATGAGCTGCCCTAACAAATGAAGAGGCTGAGTTAGTCTGGTCTGTTGACAGCAGAACAAACAGCTCCATCACAAGATCCTCTTTCATATCAAAGACAGACGTGAGTGTGTGGTGAGTTACCAGCTCTGTCAGGTTCCCCAGCTCTCCTATTTCCTCTGGCACAGTTTCCAGGAGATTCTGCTGCAGTGTGAGGGAACGAAGGTTGTTCAGGGAACACACCTCTGTTGGCAGCGATGACAGCTTATTATGGCTGTAACAAAAACACAAAGTTAATTTTGATTTGAAACCACTCAGACGATAGTTTTACTCAGAGATGAATCTCAACAATAAAGCGGTGATCATGGCAGTCAGCTTCAGGCTCAGTGAAAAGAAGTGCTTCATCTATTCACCTGCTGTGTTCTCTCATGCAGAGAGGACACATCAAGTTTCTGTGATTCTTTTCCTTTATTTTGTCCAAACACATGAAAACACACACATTATTCAGAGACAATGTCCTGCTCCTCTTTGTGCTTCTCAAAAGGTCTAATTGTGAAAAGGAAGATAGACTGCTGACTGTGATGTCTCCACAGAAAACTCACCATGAAACTGACAAACTGTACCTTAGTCGCAGCTGCAGAAGCTCCTGCAGCTCTCCAAGAGCTCTGGGTAAACTGCTCAGCTGGTTGTCATGAAGCTGCAAGAACAATTTGGTGAATAAAAGCTTGGTTGAACCTAAAGAAAATCAATTTATCCCAATAAAATACATCAGACAAAGTTTGTACAGATATAAAGTGTCAAATTGACAGTCCAGTAAGAGATCGGGGAGACTCCAGAATGGTTGTCATGGGAGATTCAAGGATTCCTCAAATATGCATGAAAGAATTAAAGCAACTCTCCAGGAATGTTTTTGATGAGAGAATATTGTTACAAAATGATGGAAAGTTCAAAGAAACGCCATTTCAAGGCAACATCCATCCATTAATACAAGTTGGGTGTTTTTAACTTTTACCTTGATCCAAAATTCTCCACAGAAATGTGATTTCTCACAGGGGGTTCATATAAATGCTGGTATAGGTGAAGCTCCCCAGCAAATAGTCCAGTTTGAGTGAGAGTTGGCACTGAGCTTCAGAGATGCTGCCACAGCAATGCACTGACGGGCGTCTGTGGTTGGTGCTCACCTGCAGCTTCCCGCCCTCCTCAATGCATCAACTATAAACCTGTCTTTCAAGAAGGACTCCGCTCCACTGGTGCACAGTGGATCGGACCGCAGCAAAGACGCATGCAGTCTGGAGTCACTAGTATATTAAAAAAAACTATTTAAAATGAAAACAAGCAACACTCAGACAGGTGGCAGGACAGGTAAAGCCCGCCAGGCTTATAATACACCGGGGGAAACCCTGATTTTGTTTAGCTGAGAAAAGTAGAGACAACTTCTTCTTTCAACTTCTTTCTACTGGGTACAATTTTTTCATAACTTGATAACTTGCATCAACTGAATTTTTTTGGCTTGTTGGATCTTATGCCCCAATCTTTCACAAAATGAACGTCTTTTAATCTCTGCAGTTGGTGTCGGAGTTGATTGTACTTACATCCAGTATAGTTAGTGCAGGTAAGAGTTTGATGTCTTCAGACATCTGTGTTAGTTGATTGGATGACAGCAGAAGTTTGGTGAGGTTGGTCTGTTCCCACCAGCAATCTGATCCTCCAAACGATACGTTCTCCTGGGCTTCCGCTGGTTCATCAACGTTAAGCCGATACACATTCTGAGGAACTGGGACACATGATGACTCAAATCGCTGAAGATACAAACATAATTCACTTAGAACACCACAGTAGTACATGCTGACTAGTTTAACCAATGTTAAAGAAGATAGGATGAGGGCTTAGGTAGACTGTTGAGCCTCATCTGTGTAGTTTAGTGATTTGTGGATGGGAAGAATAGAAACATAGAATGGATGAGTCCTTTATTGTCCCACAGTGGGGAAATTCAGGAACAGCATTAACGTATGTAGGTTCAGCAGGACACTTATTGGGTCTTGCGGGACTTGTATGTCAATCCAGGGTTCCATATAGAACTTTATGTCTAATATGCCTTTGAAATCATTTAAAGTTATCTGTAACACATGAATCAAAGCATGTTAGACTTCCTCATTGATAGACAACAATAGACCACAGAAGAGGAAAAAGAGGCACCTTATCTGTCACAGATAAGAAGAGATATACCTATACCTATACTTATACTTAAAGCAACAAAATGACCACAAATTATGTGGCTAATAATAAAACAAATAAATGTTAAGATTTGGAACCTGACTTGATCTGTTCAGGTTCAAACTGGTAAAACGTTTTCTTCCTATGTAAAGAAACCCTGCAGATTGCATAGAGTCACTGACTGGCAGCATAGCAATAGTGGACAGTCACTAGCATTGTCATAAAACAATTAAATGTGGTTTACTGACCATCAGATTTCACTCTTCAAAGACTTTATTCGTGATAATCAGATTCATTTATTTTGTCTCACAGAAATCTGGCTGCAGCAAGAGGATTTTGTTCATATAAATGAGTCAACTAATTATTCAAAATTTCACATTCCTTGAAGTACTGCATGAAGAAGAGGAGTACCAACCATCTTTCAGACAGATTATTCACTAACTAAGGTTAATGAATAAATAGCTACAAAATAGCTACAGTTATTTTGAATATCTAACCCTAGGCTTTTCCTCATCCAAATCACAATTACAGCTAAACTCAATTAGCTCAACCCATAGGAGCTTTCTAGGGTACGTATGAGATGGAGTGTGAAGTAATAATAGTACTTCTCTATTACCCTTGCCTGTCTGGTCATGTTTTAATAATATTTGTGATTAATGTAACCGAGTCCTCCAAACCTCTGAGAAAATTTAACTGAAGCAGAGATTGACCTGTAACAGCTTTTAAAGTATTGTTCTATTTCTCATTTCCTCGGTATCTCAGAAAAACACCATAGAGGTTAGGAATCAGCCCTTCACTGCAAGAGCATTGGTTGCTCAATAATTTACTAATTAGACATTAAAACTAGAAACAAATCAAAACATGGATTCAGGAGCAGGTTTGAATGGACGTTGTGAAATATCTACTTGCATCTGAACAGCTAGATCAGATATTTCTGTTCTAGCTGTGTACATTTAAAATCATGTCAAATATACATAATTAGGTGTAATGATAATCACAGTAAATGAGTTTGCAATCACGGTGCCTAATTCTATGGCCACTGATTACTACTACTTGGCATACAGTTTATGAAGTCATCATGTACAGCTCTGAGTTATGCATGGTGTATATGGTAATTGCTCTATACAGCTGGTCTTCTTGCCACCACGACCCTCTGCGCCCAAAACACGTAAAGTTGGCAAGAGAACATTAGAGTGGTTGTGGAAGTCAGCAGAAAAAGACAAAAATATAATTTGAGTCTTGCTTTATTCTCAATGTCTTCCAATCAAACCAAAAATAAAATGAAGTAAAACCGTTGGTGTCTTCTCACCTCACCTTCTTAAAGTATACATTCGGGTGTGAAATATATACACTGCTCAAAAAAATAAAGGGAACACTTAAACAACACAATATAACTCCAAGTAAATCAAACTTCTGTGAAATCAAACTGTCCACTTAGGAAGCAACACTGAATGACAATCAATTGCACCTGCTGTTGTGTAAATGGAATAGACAACAGGTGGAAATTATTGGCTATTAGCAAGACACACTCAGTAAAGGAGTGGTTCTGCAGTTGGGACCACAGACCACTTCTCAGTACCTATGCTGTCTGGCTGATATTTTGGTCAGTTTTGAATGTTGGTGGTGCTTTCACACTCGTGGTAGCATGAGACGGACTCCACAACCCACACAAGTGGCTCAGGTAGTGCAGCTCATCCAGGATGGCACATCAATGCGAGCTGTGGCAAGAAGGTTTGCTGTGTCTGTCAGCGTAGTGTCCAGAGGCTGGAGGCGCTACCAGGAGACAGGCCAGTACACCAGGAGACGTGGAGGAGGCCGTAGGAGGGCAACAACCCAGCAGCAGGACCGCTACCTCCGCCTTTGTGCAAGAAGGAACAGGAGGAGCACTGCCAGAGCCCTGCAAAATGACCTCCAGCAGGCCACAAATGTGCATGTGTCTGCACAAACGGTTAGAAACCGACTCCATGAGGATGGTATGAGGGCCCGACGTCCACAGATGGGGGTTGTGCTCACAGCTCAACACCGTGCAGGACGCTTGGCATTTGCCAGAGAACACCAGGATTGGCAAATTCGCCACTGGCGCCTTGTGCTCTTCACAGATGAAAGCAGGTTCACACTGAGCACATGTGACAGACGTGACAGAGTCTGGAGACGCCGTGGAGAGCGGTCTGCTGCCTGCAACATCCTTCAGCATGACCGGTTTGGCAGTGGGTCAGTAATGGTGTGGGGTGGCATTTCTTTGGAGGGCCGCACAGCCCTCCATGTGCTCACCAGAGGTAGCCTGACTGCCATTGGGTACCGAGATGAGATCCTCAGACCCCTTGTGAGACCATATGCTGGTGCGGTTGGCCCTGGGTTCCTCCTAATGCAGGACAATGCTAGACCTCATGTGGCTGCAAGATGAAGGCATTGAAGCTATGGACTGGCCAGCCCGTTCCCCAGACCTGAATCCGATTGAGCACATCTGGGACATCATGTCTCGCTCCATCCACCAATGGACCAATGGTGCAATGTTGCACCACAGACTGTCCAGGAGTTGGCGGATGCTTTAGTCCAGGTCTGGGAGGAGATCCCTCAGGAGACCATCCGCCACCTCATCAGGAGCATGCCCAGGTGTTGTAGGGAGGTCATACAGGCACTTGGAGGCCACACACAATACTGGGCCTCATTTTGACTTGTTTTAAGGACATTACATTAAAGTTGGATCAGCATGTAGTGTTATTTCACTTTAATTTTGTGTGTGGCTCCAAATCCAGGCCTCCATTGGTTAATAAATTTGATTTCCATTGATGATTTTTGTGTGATTTTGTTGTCAGCACATTCAACTTTGTACAGAACAAAGTATTCAATGAGAATATTTCTTTCATTCAGATCTAGGATGTGTTATTTGTGTGTTCCCTTTATTTTTTTGAGCTGTGTACATTGTATGTGCCACACGGTCAGAAAACAGCGACACCTACAGTCTCAGAGACGTCGCCGCGAAGGATAATCGCTCTTCATTTGACGTTGTTGTTCCTTTCTTCTACATAAATAAAAATAGACAACAAGGCATGTGTGCTTACCTTCAGTCAAGCCTCGGCCGGACAGATTGAGCTGGCCGCTTTTCCTGGCTGTCCTTAGCAGCCCGTAGGGAACAGCTGCCTCCGGTTTTGGGGTTCGAAAGCCCGCCAGACTGTCCACATTACCCGCCCTTTTGAAACGGGACATCTTCCTCTAAAATGCAGACAAATGAAATGTGCCTCTCCTCTGCGTAATACCCACACCCTGTAACCGCCTGCCTAAAACGACAACACAAACTTCTCTTCCGCCCCGGATCCTTCACAATAAAAGTTACCCAAACTTACGCGCAGGTCCCGGGTTGGAATGAAACACTAATGAAAATGGAGGAGAAAATTCATCCCCTAAACTCTAAAATTGCTCTCATTTTAGAAAACGAGATGTTTAAGTACTACATTTAATTAGTAATCTAGGAAAAATACTTTCAAATGGTCCAAACAGTCAATTGAGACTAAAATCAATGAGTAGCCATAGAAACACCGAAAATGGCCCTAAGAGTCAACAGTTTATTTGCAGACAGAAAAACTATTAATTAGGCTTTATCAGTTTCAGAATGACGCAAAATGTTAAAGATGCAAACAAATGGTCTCTACATATGTTCCTAGTGTAACACCTGCAAATCTGGTTAGTTCCTTAAATCCTGTCCTCTGATTTCAAGTTACTCATTTCCAATGAATGTACAATATAAAGAGCAATAAATAAATAACAAAAAAACAGGGTATTGACTTTATGAGTAGCTAATTGGTGTAATTATAAATTATAAAGGTAGATTAAACTTTCACCCATAAAGACACACGCCTGAATCAAATGAAAAGTTTTAGCTGAGCTAATTCATTTGCTAACATATGTAACACCCTGCTTTGTAAAGTCCCACTCTTCCTGGGTGACAGAGGCCGAGTTCTCATCATCCCAGACCGTCTTGACTTTAACACCAAGATATACAGTATTTTACAGCTTTTCATATGCATGCTTGGCGTATGGGTGTCATGTTTAGCATGGTTGACGCAGGAACAATGTATATGGACTTGGAATTAGCGTCACTAATTTCAAAAATTTGTGGAATTTGGCAAATATTAAAATGTCAAACACATTTCAAACCTATTGCTGAAATGTATATTTTAGAGGATTCCCAGTGACTTAGAACAAATGGAAACCGTGGGTGGCAGGCGGTGAGGTAGCTTTATTCTGCTTACCCTGCATACTGCTCCACCCAAATGGTGACGGAGGCACCACCACATGGACAACTAAAGGAATCACTGACATGTGCACTCTGTCCAAAAAGGTGAAGAAATATGAATCATACAAAATCAGATGGTTCTCTGAAATTTTCAACATTTGATCAGGTGAATATAACCGTGCAGATTGATGAAAACTACAGACAAACACAAGGGTGCCCAATGGTGGTGCCCGGTGGCAAAAAGACAAAGCTGGTGTTTTCAGTGGCTTACTAGATTTGGTAGCCTCATTGGATGTGTTTCTATTTTCTGTGTATTTTGATTTAAAAATTTGTGCTAGTTTTAGGTTTTTCCAATTTAGTTTGTAAATCCTTTACTTTTAGTTCAGCTCCTCCAATGTTGTTTCTGTGTAAATTTGTCTGCTTCTCTCAGTTCCTCAGTTCCAAATACTCCACCCAGATTAGACTCACCTGGTTTCAACAATGCTCCTTACTCTTCCTCAGCATTGAAGTTCCTTTGTCTGCCTTTGTAGTTATGTGTGTATAATATGTAATATTATGCACACACATTTTGTGCTGATTCTGTGCCTTAAAATAATTTGAACAGCTCCTGGAGAAGTTTCATAATTTATAAGTTGATGCAAAAATAATGTTTGTTTTAGCCACATAAATTATCATGTACATGCAGAAAACAACTTATTGCCAACAACAGCTTAGAGTTGCTCATTCATATACATACACTATATTGAAAAAAGTATTCACTCACCTGAATTGACTCATATATGAGCTGACATCCCATTCCTAATCCAAAGGGTTCAACATGACGTTGGTTTGCAGCTAGAAGAGCTTCAACTCTTCTGGAAAGGCTGTCCACAAGGTTTAGGAGTAGGCCTGGATGGATGGATGGATAAATTAAAACTATCGACGTCATTTCAATTATCGGCATTATCGTCTCTTCCGGCCTTTTTCTCGTTCTGTTGATGACACCGAATGAAAAAAGGCTCAACTCCGGTGCTCTCCACTGACCCTCCTTTCTTATTTCCTTAGTGTAAAGCCCAGCGCACACTACACGATCTTAGAGCTGTCGGCTGATTGTCGGCCCATTTTTAAAACCTGACAGATCACACATTAGCTGACAGAAATCCTAGATATAACGGTTCGATCGGTTCGGTCCTGCCCTGTGGTGTCCAACAATGGGCACAAAATAATGGCTACAAGTCCAGGGAACAAATTTTAAAACCAGGCATTAATCAATGCTTTACTACAATCTACCTGCAATGCATGTGGCTAGTGTCAGGGTAAAGTCCTGACTGAATGAAAATTATTAGAACCTGTTTATGTCACGTTAACGAAGAACAGCTGAAAAGTTACCGGGTTTATCAACTGCGGTAGCAATTTCGCTCCAACTCCTCCTCTTGTCATTTCTATATTCTTTGCGCAAAATGTTGAATAAACATTAATGTTGTTGCCAAGTTGGCTGGACTTCGGGTTGCGCCGTGTCAGCTGTTTGGGATTCCCCAACGTAATTTCCCCTCAAAAAGTACGGAGGAGAATCCACGCTTTCTGATTGGCTGCCTGTCACATTCAACAGGCTGCGTTAAAGATCCCAGTCGGGGAAAACCCCTGATTTGGATCGGAGCGGCAACGACGATCTACCATAACACACCACACAATCTTAGAAAGATCAACGTTTTAAGATTGTCAAGGGGAAAAATAGGAGCAAAAAATCGTGTAGTGTGAACTATTGCATCAGGTAGTCGATGTGCTCATTTTCTCTATTTAAATCTGATTATTACTGAAGGGCAACATGATATACACACTTCATAATCTGCACTCTTGGTTGAATGCAGTATTTATTTCCACTTTGATTTTATGTTGTTTAGTTTTTATCAAGTACATTTTTTGTTAATGGAGACTGAGAATCCATTTTGTTTTTGGTTGTTTTGTTTATTTAGTTTATCAGCTCCAGTGTTAAATATTCTTTTGAAAATAAAGTGTATCTATCTTTGGCAGGAAATCACATGCATTATTACGTCATTTCCATTAAATCAGTGTAAAAAGGTCTTCAGACAATATTATCGTTTATCGCAATAATTTTTTGAGACAATTAATCGCTCAGCAAAATTTGCTATCGTGACAGGCCTATTTAGGAGCATTTATGGGAATTTTTGACCATTCTTCCAGAAGTGCATTTGTGAGGTCACATGATGTGACCTCACATCATGGACGAGAAGGCCTGACTTACAATTTCCGCTCTAATTCATCCCAGAGGTGTTCTATTGGATTGAGGTCAGGACTCTGTGGAGGCCACTCAAGTTCATCCACACCAGACTTTATGGACCTTGCAAAAAACAAAGTCCATAACATATCGCAAAGGTAATCAGGAACCTGATTGGACTGGAACCTGTATATGGGTCGTGCGCTTTACCCTTGTGTCACCGCCATGCCCACGTTCACAGTTTTTAAGGGTCAAGATTCACACAGAACAAGTCGTTGCAGTACATGCTGGTGTTAATTAGGAAAAACCAAGCTGATAAGACCACAGATGTTACAACACAGAAACAGCTTTTCCTTGGGAGTCCAACATGATTTAATAGCCATGCTTTTGTAATGTCTGAACAGCCTTTTTCCTGACAATGACTCAGAAACTCATTGATCATGTATATAATGGCACAAATATGATGAGAGGTCCTCAAGCTTGAGTACAGCAAAGACCGGTGAGCATTTTTTAATATGCCCATTATGTGCTATGGTCAATGACTAATTTTATTATGCTATTGTTGATGAAACTGTTGAAAGAATATTGCCAAGAGTTTCACTTGGAGGAAGGAACTTTAGCAGTAGGGTTATCAAGCCTTATTAGAACCAAGGTAGTGCAAACCATCTTCGTTTTTGAAAGGTGGTTGGGAATTTCTGTACAGGGTCTTTCTGGTGTTTTCATTTGGGGTTTTCAACCAGTCTACTATGGTCGACTATGTCAAATATAGCACTGGGATTGAGAAAGACTGAAATGAAAAGTTCATTCTAAAGCGGATGTTGTAAAGGACCTTTATTAGAGCTGTCTCTGTGTTGTGATGAAAAACAACTTTTTCTATAATTTCACTAAGAGTAGGTTTCATACAGGCTGTTCATGAGTGACTTGTCTAGAGTATTCTTCTTTTAAAGTAGCTTAATCACTGTTATTTTTAGTCATTGATGAAAGATACCTAAAAGCATTGACATATTTACAATGTCTAAAGGTTCTAATGCCATTCTATGTGTAAGACTTAAAAAAATAAATATTTGGCAGGCTGTCAAGGTAGTAAGTGGTTGAATTCAAGTGATGTATGACGTCATCCAGATTCTTGTGAGTGATTGGACAAAACTGTCATGATTTTTCTCTGTGGACACAGAGGTAACACATCTCCTGCATAGCATCGGAGCACTAACTGAGTATGAGTATCTTTTTTTTTTTTTTTTTTTACCAAGACATAAGTTCTAGATTGTTGGTGTTCAGTTGTAAATTAGTCAAAACATTTACTGATGCCATCTCAGTGCTATGATGTGGTTTACAGACTGACTGGAACTCAATGAAGAGATTATTTTTGCTAAAAATATATGCATTTGTTCATAAACAGACACATTTGGGACAAGAGTTTATTAGGTTAGCTGACTTGGCAGCTATAGACTAAATTGAGAAATACACCATGTTTGACTGAAAGAAGTTTAAGAAGTTTGTGGTGTGTGTATTTCTAGACACATGCACACACACATGCAAACAGAAGATTATTTTTGACCTTTAATTTTCCCTCTTTATATCCTGTGTATGTTCTGAACAAACACTGCCATGTTTGGTCCTGATTGGCAGAATGTTTACTCGTTTTAGAGGTTAATTGTCTAATTAGGTGAGTGGGTGGGAGTCTATAGTTGATACATTGGACCACTAATTATAACATTTGTATGTGTGTGTTCAGTGGGTGGCATGCTGTTTCAAATTTCTGAACCCACAATAAGTTTCACTCCTGTCCCAGACCAGCATGTACCATGAGAGCAGTACTGAAAATAACAATGAAGAGCAATGTCACCATGAAAAATATTGGCCGCTTTAGGGAATCCTTAAACAGTAGTGTGACATTTAAGGAGGAATCCTGACCTTAGCTGCATTGGGCTGTGGCTGTTCTGATCCTTAGACCGCAAGCAGTCAGCTATAAGACTGTTATCCAACTCCCTGTAATTAAATGGTGACTTACTGGCAGCAGTCAGAAATATATTGCCAGGACCTTGGCAGCTATAGTTACTTTACTACCAGGATACTACTGCAAGCCACTAAAAACACCAGACTCTTCAATTGTTATCAATCCTTTCATTCATCATCAATCCCACAGGTGTAGGGTCAGGTGGGTGAGCTGGTGCCTATCTCCAATTGTCACAGAGTCAGATGTGAAGGGCACTGTGGACAGGTTGCCAGAAAGAGATAAATAGGGCAAACAACCATTTACACACTCATACCTAAGGTCGATTTAGAGTAATCAGTTAACCAGTCATGCAAGTTAGAGAGACAGATGAAACTAACATGCACATTTTTGAAAGATAAGATAAGATAAGATAAATCTTTATTGTCATTGTCACAAGGACAACAAAATTCAGAAGGTGCCATCAGTCGGTGCACATACCCAAAAACAAAAAAAAACTGTCTCACAATTCACACACAACGCAAGAATCAACAAACAACTGGCAAAAAGAATTTTTAAAAAATAAACAAAAAAACCCAAAAACCAATAAATAAGAACAGCCACATTCTCACATACATCATTCATGATGATTAATGGTTGTTTTTGATTGCATTTAGTTTTGTTATTGCTGTCAGGTAGAAACTGTCTCTGAGACGGTTGGTTCTTGTTCTGGTTGCTCTGTATCTTCTGCCTGAAGGCAGCAGTGTGAACAGAGAATGTCCAGGGTGAGAAGTGTCCTTTGTGATGTGTTGTGCTTTTCTTAGACAGCGGTCGCTGTGCAGGTCCTCCAGTGAGGGGAGAGGGCAGCCAATGATTTTTTGGGCTGTATTCACAACCCTTTGGAGAGCTTTCCTTTGAGCCGTAGTGCTGCTGTTATACCATACGCAGATACAGTAGGTCAGTATGCTCTCTATGGAGCACTTGTAGAAGGACACCATCAGCTTCTCCTTGATGTTGTTCCTCCTGAGAACCCTCAGGAAGTACAGTCTTTGCTGGGCCTTTTTTATCAGCTCGAAGGTGTTCATGTTCCATGTGAGGCCCTGCTCAATGTGGACCCCCAGGAAACGGAAATCAGCTACCCTCTCCACACATTTCCCCCAATGGTTAGTGGTGTAATGTCCGTTTTATTCCTCCTGTAATCTATTATGAGTTCTTTTGTCTTTGAGTTATTGAGGAGCAGATTGTTCTCCCTGCACCACACCACCAGCTGCTCCACCTCACCCCTGTAGGTGGACTCGTCGCCTCCTGAGATGAGCCCCACCACTGTGGTGTCATCAGCAAACTTGATGATGGTGTTGCTGTGGTGGGCAGAGGTGCAGTCGTATGTGTACAGACAATAGAGCAGGGGGCTCAGCACACAGCCCTGTGGAGAGCCAGTACTAAGGCTGAGGGCAGTGGATGTATGTTTTCCCACCCTAACTCTCTGCTGTCGGTTGGTCAGTAAGCTCAGAATCCACATGCAGGTGGAGTGAGGGAGGCCCAGGTCCCCCAATTTGTCCACCAGTCTGTGAGGGAGGATGGTATTAAAAGCAGAGCTGTAGTCTACAAAGAGCATCCGCACATAGCTCCCCTGCTGCTCCAGATGTGACAGAGCAGCATGGAGGGCCGTGATCACAGCGTCCTCTGTGGATCTGTTGGCTCTGTAGGCGAACTGGTGGTGGTCAAAGCCAGGAGGGAGAAGTGCTGTGATGTGACCCCGGACCAGTTTTTCAAAACACTTCGTCACCACAGGGGTTAGTGCCACTGGCCGGTAGTCGTTGAGGCAGGAGATGTGAGGTTTCTTGGGTATGGGGACTATGGTGGAAGATTTCAGGCAGGATGGGACTGTAGACAGGGCTAGGGACTGGTTGAAGATCCTGGTGAAGACTCCAGCCAGCTGATCGGCGCAGTCTTTCAGGACACGTCCAGGGACGCCATCAGGTCCAGCAGCCTTCCTTGGGTTGACAACCCGCAGTGTGCGCCTCACCTCGTGTTCCTCTACAACGAGGGGTGTGGTGTTGTGGGTTGCTTGGTGTAGTGTGGCTGCCTCTGTTGGCTTCACCTCAAAGCGGGCAAAGAAGAGGTTCAGCTCCTCTGCCAGCGTGGCGTCGCCTTCCGCAGCTGCGAGGTTGGTCCTGTAGTTGGTGAGATGCTGGATTCCCTGCCACACCTGCCTGCTGTTGTTGCTGTCAAGGTAGCCCTCTATCCTCCTCCTGTAGTCAGACTTAGCCATTCTGATGCCGCTCTTCAAGTTAGCTCGGGCTGTACTGTAGACGGTCCTGTCCCCAGACCTGAAGGCGGTATTCCTGGTCTTTAGCAGTCGCTGGACCTCCTGAGTCATCCGGGGCTTCTGGTTTGGGAAGACCCGGATGCGTTTATCCACAGCTACAGTGTCAATACAGTTCTTGATATAGCACAGTACACTGTCCATAAAAACCTCCAGGTCCTGATATTCAATAACATCCCAGTTTGTCCTGTTGAAACAGTCCTGCAGCTGCTGAAACAGTCCTGCAGCTGCTGGGAGGAATATGGGAGGAAGCCAGAGTATCCAGACAGAACCCATGCATGCTCTGGGAGAACATGCAAACATGCAATGTTAACTTGCTCAGCTATGTTTCTAACATGAAGCCGCAACAGTAGCTAGTACTGCCATTTCATTACATTAGATCAAATAATCATCCAATTCTAGCCAACTAACCCATGTTAAATAGATGTCATTAAATCAATGTTGTTTTGTGGTTGAATTCTAATGATTGAAATGCCAACAATGCTCAAACCCTGCAGGTTTTAGGCATTCCCCTTCTTCTTCTTGAAACTTATTGGCGGTTGTTTAGGTGAGCATTACCGTCACCAACTGGTAAGGAGTTTTAGACATTCCCCTGCTTCAGCACACATGATTTCAATTGATGGCTGATTAACGGGGTTTTGCTGAATTGCAAACATCTGAATGAGGTATGTTGAAGCAAAAGAACATGTAAAACATGCAGAGCAGTTTGACTTTAGGACCAGGTTGGGGAAAAAACTGGTAATCAATGTAATTTTAAATCACTTGTTTTTCATCTTTAATTTTGATGTGCTTCCTGATATGCCTTGCAGTTTCTATCTAGTTTTTATCTATTCCATGTACTTATAACAATCACCAGGAACAGACTCATCAGGATCTATCCGAATAGGAAACCCTGGATGACTAAGGAGGTCCAGGGCCTCTTGAAAGCCAGGAACACTGCTTTCAGGTCTGGGGACAAAGCACTCTACAGTTCTGCCAGAGCCAACCTGAGAAGAGGCATCTGCCAAGCTAAGGCATCATACAGAGGGAGAATAGAGAAGCAGCTCAGGAGCAACAACACCAGGCAGGTGTGGCAGGATGTCCAGCACATTACAAGCTACAGATCCAGCAACCAGCCATGCACGGAGGGAACCACTTCCCTGGCAGAGGAGATGAATATCTTCTTTGCCCGCTTTGAGGCGACACCTACCACAGCTCCATCACAGCTGCCTGTCCACAGCAGCTCTGCTCTCATAGTAGAGGAGAGTGAGGTGAGGCAGGTGATGAGGAAGGTGAACCCAAGGAAGGCTGCGGGACCTGACGGTGTGTCGGGACGGGTGCTTAAAGACTGTGCAGCAGTAGCGGCTGGTGCTAAAAAAACTGAGGGGGGCGCACACAAACAAACAAATGAAAAACAAACAAAACAAATCTTAAAAAATAGCACTATTTGAACATGAATTTTGCCCTCTTTTCCTTCTGCCCTGCAAATTTCTCAATTACATTCTTGTTAAAGTCAGTCATCTCCGTGACTAGTCTTTTCTCCATTGACAACATGGCCAATGCATTCAGCCTGTCCTGAGTCATTGAGTTTCTCAGAAAAGTCTTGATTCTTTTCAGAGTTGAAAAGCACCTTTCAGCTATGCTAAGTTTCCCCCAAAAACTTAGCTTCATTGCATTGTCTAGGTGGCTGCGGCTGTTTTCGTGCCGTTTGCATTTTTCTGAAAGATGTTTTAAGTCTCTTACCCCAGTTGTTGTCCACATTTCCTCCGTGCCAGAACTTTGAAATAGCAAACACGGAAAGCAGTAAAATGCATTGCTTAATGCATACGTAAACGTGAATCGACCTAACGAACTGCAGCTGCGCTAATGAGTCGAATCGGGGATTGTCCAATCACACAATGTTTTAAAAAAAATTAGCCAGTACTGACGCTCTACCAGTAATGACACAACAAAATGGGTGTGTCCGGGACGCAGAGCGCTGCGCCCTGTGGAAAACCTTAAACAACCAATTAAAAGTCAGCCTCAGATCACCTGCTTGCCAAAAGTTGATGCGCCTACATACACTCTCATTAGGACGGCGCCCTGCACATAGGAAGTGTGCACATCCATCCATCCATCCATTTTCTGTTCACCCTTGTCCCTAATGGGGTCGGGAGGGCTGCTGGTGCCCATCTCCAGCTACGTTCCGGGCGAGAGGCGGGGTACACCCTGGACAGGTCGCCAGTCTGTCGCAGGGCAAGGAAGTGTGCACAATGTGAGCAATTAGAATTATGTATTTACTATTTTAATAAATTCTAACATGTCTATTGGACACACAGTATGAATAAATACATTTCTAAGTATTTTGCAGTTCAGAATAGAAATCATTTATTATCTAAACAATTTAAAGGGGGCGGCGCCCAAGCGCCCCCTACTGGCCAGCCGCCACTGCTCCAGAGTCCAATCTTTATGCTCCCTAGCAAACTGAAGCCTTGTTTTCTGGTTAGCCTTACTTAGAGGTTTTCTTACGGCTACACAGCTGTTCAATCCCAACCCCTTGAGTTCCCTTCGCATTGTGCATGTGGAAATGCTTTTGCGTTCACAATTAAACATACTCCTGAGTTCTGCTGTTTTTTTCTTTGATTTGATTTGACCAAACGTTTAAGTAATCGCCGATCACGATCATTCAGGATTTTTTTCCGACCACATTTCTTCCTGGAAGACGATGGTTCCCCACCATCCTTCCAGTTTTTAATGATGCATTGGACAGTTCTTAACCCAATTCTAGTAGTTTCTGCAATCTCCTTAGATGTTTTCTCTGCTTGATGCATGCCAATGATTTGACCCTTCTTAAACAGACTAACGTCTTTTCCACGACCACAGGATGTGTCTTTTGCCATGGTTGTTTAAGAAATGAGGAGTTACTCATTGCATCAGCTGGGGTTAAATAACTTGTTGCCAGCTGAAAGATAATCGCCTATGCAGTACTTATCCAATAGGAGGCTTGTACCTATTTGCTTAGTTAAATCCAGGTGGCGACTTTTTTTTGGCCAGACAGTGTATTTTGCTATCTGGAGTAGGCTTGTTAAATGCAAAATGTCTGCCAAAGATTTGAATGTGCTTTTTGAACCAGATGTGCTCCAAAGTGTCCTGTCCATAACTCTTCCATGCACGGTCAGCTCTGACCAGGAGCATTTTGCTAACCCTCATCTCTGACAGTATCCATAGACCAGTGTCTTTGTTAGTCTCCTAAATGTGAATCACAAATCTACTGACTCATCTTGCTCTTTTGACATTTTCTACACCTGCCTCAGTCTATAAACTTGCTGGTTCTCATTGTTGATTGTTGGATTCATTCTTTAGCTTCTTTTTTGCAGTCATGCCTGTTCCATGTCTGGATCTCTTCATGGCATATTTTAACTCTTTATGTTTTCATTAATTTAAAAAATCCTTCACTTTACCTTTTCTGTCTCCAGTTTTACCTGCATTTTTGTCACACTTGATAAGTACAGCATGAATGGACCAATACTTGGATTTGTCTCTAGACATATTTTACTTTACTGTCCAAATCATATCATAATTTAGAGAAAGCTAACTCTTTCTTCTAGAGTGTCCCATTGTCTTTAATTAGGAGATAGGATTCTCTGAATATACCAAAAGCCAGTTTAACTTACCTTTTCAAAGTTGATCTTTAAATAGACACATCCGGTCATGGAACCAAATCAAAGAAGGCCCTAACTGGCAGAACCACAGAGATGGAATTCATTTGGTTTCAATGATAGAAACAGCTTCATCTGAGCTGCCTGACAATATTTTATCTTTCTATCCCTAAAGTATATATTAATTTCATTGGATAGGTGGGGAGTTATTTTTTTACTCCTTTTTACTCTTTCAAATATTTATTTCCAACAACAAGAAGAAAACAACTGGAAGATGTCAGAACCTTGTTATCTTACACAGATAACGTGGTACCTGGAAACATGAGAGGTTATGTAGGGTTTCATACAGTGAATCATGAGCCTGACATACTGTCTCATGATTCCCCCAGCAAGTTTTCTAGGAGAAACCCTGTTGTGTGTTTGTACTATAAATGCTGAATTAGTTGCATGTTTAGTGGTTCTCATTGAGATTGACTTGAGCACATATGTTTGTGAACAAAGAATAATGTGTGCCATGTATGTTTGTCTCACACATGCTCACCCAATACATGTTTTGCCATGTGCTTGGCTCTGTCTGTGCTGCAACTTGATAAAGTAGAAATATTCAATATTGTCCCAAAGTGAGAAATTCTGGTGTAATAACAGTAAAGTAACAAGTAATCAAAGCATGTAGAATCATGAAGGTAAAAATATAACATTTAAAAAGCAAGAATATAAAATAACAGTGCAGAGTAAGGTCAAAATTATAACATAAAATACAGTACAGTTATTAAAAACAGCATGCTACAATCCAAAGGAATATGCAAAAAAGTAGACACGTTTTAAAAATGTACAAAGTGTGCATGTATATTTGTGCACCAAAAAACAACACATTGTTTACAACAAAATTACGTTACTGAAACCGCCTGCTAACAGACAATTCTGTATTGATTTGGATAAATAACAACCAATCACAACCAGCAAATCAAAAATACTGCACAAGACTAATATTATGAAATAAAATGTTTGGAAATATTTGTTTCAGAAAATGCAAGAATGTTGTACCCTAAGAATATTTAGTTAAGTATGCAAATATTTACTAATCATTGTCAAGTTTTGGTGATATTTCTTTTAGTTTATTTTACTTTTAAATGTTGCCAGCATTATGTAGCTTGTTTGATTACTTCTTGATTACTTCATTAGAATTAAACTGAAGCACAAAAAGAAAATTTTTCTTTTTCTTGTGTTTGTCTTTTTTTAAGACACTATAGTTGGTGTTTAGGTATTGTCAACAGCGTCTTCTAATACCACATATTAATCCAGTCATATTTTCAAATTTCTTATCAACTTTTAACAAAATCTTAACACAAACACACTGGGATTAGCATGTTTTCTGGGGAAACCCCTGTGTATGTTTTAAGATGTTACAAAGGAAAATTGTTTTCAAATTTTAACATGATCTCTGAGTCACCGTCAACAGTCACAAAGATCTTGAGGTAAAAGAAACATTTCAACATGTTTGTTTTCTATAACTGTTTGGAAATGATTCATTTATTGCAGTGTGTGTGTCAGGGTCAGGCTATAGAAATGAATGAAAAATGGTGGTCAATGCAAAGTCCCTGTGAAGATACAATGTCATACTGTGTGTGTGTGTGTGTGTGTGTGTGGGGGGGGGGGGGGGGGGGGGGTGTAGGCACTCATCTGTAGTCGTCCTTTCCAAAGGGACAGCCCACTCCTGAAAAAAGGGCTTGGCTGCTTTTTCTTGAGTTTTCTTAGTGGCTATTTCTCTTTGTTCCTCTATCACTTTCAGAGATACTAAAACATTTCAAGCTTGTTCCTATTCTGAGATTTTCTATGAAGATGCAACTAAAATTGGACAAGTTTTGAGGTGAGCTGCAGTCTACATATTTATGGGATGATCAATGATCATCTGATTGAATGATTGATTTCATGTTGATTTAGAAATTTTGAAAGACCCATGCACTTTTATTTTTGATTGCTCTTTACTTTTTAAAGGTTTCCATAATGCATAGAGGATTGGTTTAATCCTGTGAGAAACAGATGCTCCAAAGCTTAATGAGGTAGGGAACCGCTGATATAAAGAAATAAATGCTCTGACCATTGGAACATGACCACTTGGTGGACTGGAATTTGTGGAAATCCCTGCCTTATCAGGACTTCTGCAGAATCTCAGCTAAGAAGATTTTGAAGCATTTATTTATTTCATTAGTTTTTCCATGGTAGTTGTACTGGCTGTGTCTTAATCTACACTAATCTGGGCTTTGCACATAGTAGAACCTGAGATAAAGACATTTCCGAGGAATATCTTTCATCATCATTATTCATAAGTGGATCAAGTTTTCCTCCTGTACCATATCTTGGAATTTGGACTCCTTTTCTTCACTGTCATGGAAAAATCCTCTACATCCCGAAGGTGCAATAAGACTGAGAATCCGGTGAAGTGGCAGTTATGCTACGACGTCAGCGCCAGGACATGGTGGATGGTAAGTCCATCTTTTTAAGGTTACTACTGATAAACAACTTAGTAATTCTTATCTGTTAAAAAAAAAAAAAACAAGAATCCCGCTTACAAATGTGATAGTGACTGTATGATAAAATAACAGAACAGAGCGAATGTTTTTTTTCTTTATTAGACATTAATGCTAAAATGAAATGAAATGAAAATATATGAAAGAAAATATGTGAAAGCTTATGCTTAGGATAAGGCTTTACAACCTGTTTATAAGCTTCTATATATTTTTTTTGTGTTAACATTTCAGCTGGGTAAAGTCTATTGATTTTACCCAAACCAACTGCTGTTTTTATTTAAAATGAGTCTCATAGTGACATCACAGGAGTACTGCAGAAAATAATTTAATTTCACATAAATTATTACCCACATATTATTTAACAACAGATACATTTTGCCATTGTTCTGTCTTCAGTTAATGCAGAATAAATCAATCTAGCTGAGACCAGTCTAAATCTTTGTATAAATTGGTGTGGGTTCTAAATATTTTTACTGTTCTTTCATATTCTCACAAGTTAAATAAAAGTTTTACAAAGTAAAATTTCTTAAGTATTTGATAATCAAAATAATTTTCATCTAGACCATTTTAAAATCTGTAAACTGTAAAATGTCAACTTCAGTGTATTTACTACATCTATATTTTTTTTTACATCTGGGAGCCCACTCACAATTAAAGACACACTGAAGTAGGCAGCAAAATGCTTAGAGAGCAAAACTGAGATCATTTTTCTTGATTATCGTGCTGCAACAAACAGTGACTCACAGTGAAATGAGCTTTTTTGTCAAAAGCAAAAAACAATCCTGGGTCAAGACATATCGCAGAAAGGTTCATTTACATTTTTATGCATTTGAAAGAGAGGCTACTTCAGGAATGCAAATGTGTCTCACTGCATATATATGGTATATACACTATTTTGCCATATATTACCCTATTACTATGTTGCCAAAAGTATTTACTCAACTGTCTTGACTCACTTATGAGCTTAACTGACATCCCATTCATAACCCATGTCTTTCAATATGACGTTGGTCCACCCTTTGCAGCTAGAACATCTTCAACTCTTCTGGGATGAACAACAAAGTTTAGGAGAGTTTTTTGTCCATTTTTCCAAAAGTGCATTTGTGAGGTCACATACTGATGTTGGACAAGAAGGCCTGGCTCTCAGTCTCCGCTCTAATTCATCCCAAACGTCTTCTATTAGGTTGAGGTCAGGACTCTGTGCAGGCCAGTCACGTTCATCCACACCAGACTCTCTATCCATGTCTTTATGGACATTTCTTTGTGCACTGGTGCATAGTCATAGTGGAAGAGGAAGAGGCCAGATCCAAACTGTTCCCACAAAGTTGGGAGTATAGAAATGTCCAAAATGTCTTGGTATGCTGAAGCATTCAGAGTTCCTTTCACTGAACTGAAGGACCAAGCCCAGCTCCTGAAAAACAACTCCACACCATAATCCCCCTTCCACTATACTTTACACTTGGTGCACTGCAGTCAGACAAGTACTGTTCTCCTGGCAACCGCCAAACCCAGACTTGTCCATCAGATTTCCAGATGGAGAAGTGTGATTCGTCACTCCAGAGAACATGTCTCCACCGCTTTAGAATCCAGTGTCGGCGTGCTTTACACCACTGCATCCAACGCTTTTCACTTGGTGATGTATGGCTTGGATGCAGCTGCTCCACCATGCTTTGTCAACAATCGTCTGGATCTATGACTACCTCACAAACAGACCACAGTTTGTGAGGCTGAAGGACTCACAAACTATGGTCTTTCACAGTTTAAAGGACTAAACAGTTGTATGGCAACATAGAAGCACCACAGCGGACTGTACTCTCACCAGCTCTTTCATACTACACTTCAGACTTAAAGCACAAGTCAGACTCTAGTCTTCTCCAGAAATATTCAGATGACTCTACATTTGTCAGGTGTATCAGAGATGGACAAGAGGCTGAGTACATCATCTCATTTTTAATGTGAACAAAATCAAGATGATTGTAAATTTCAAGAGAAACAAGGTCAAATGTCAAACACTACTGTATATCCATCATTAGAGAAGAAGAGGATTGTCGGAGAAGTATAAATACCTCAATGTTCTCTTGGACAACAGATGTAGATGCATTCTCCTCATGAGAATCTTTGAAATGCATGGTTATGAGATACAAATATACATGAGATACAAATATTAATCTAAATTGTGATGTCTCTCAGATTTTGCTATCAGTGTGCCATAATGTCAAAAGCCTCTGTTTTTCTGTTGCCTTTCTGGAACGCTGAACAGCAGAGCATGTGGAAATATGCATTTATAGAAAAGAAAAGATTGTTTCAAAGAAGTCAAAGTGAAAGTCATCCTATTCTGTCCATAATGCTGTATTTACCTGATTTTCTTTTCAGTATTTTTCAGATAAATACTGAAAAGAACTGAATTAAAATAAATCTACGCCATCATTTTTGCAGAAACAGTTGCATTTTGTATACTATGGAACCTTTTAAATTTTTAATGGTTAATTTGGTGTTGCATTTTAAGTCTAGGTAAGCAATAGAATAAAAGTGAAGTGCTTGCAGGCAGAGTGCCTTTTTAAACCTCCATCCTCTGAAATGTTTGTCAAAGAACTCTTTGGGTGGCATGTCGTGTGTAGGAGGCCGTCAGTCAGTAATGATCTTTGTAATGTGAGAAAAAGATGAAGGGTCTCAGAGTGCAGAGGTAGACAAACATGCCTCAAGGCCAGGAGGAATTCCAGGACAGGAACTTCTCACTTCTAAAGGTCAAAAGCAACACTCACAAAATGTAGGTATTTCTTTTATTACACTTAAATATAAATGCACTGAGTTTGAAGATTGTGTCTATGATAAGATACACTCAAAGACAGCCAGATGGAGAAGAACAATTCTGTCAGAGGAGACAACATTAATGCAAGGCTGTCATGATTCTGGTTTTTGCTCTGAGTTTTCTTGTTAATTTTCTTCAAATTTGGTGTTAATTGCTGCAGCTGTTTTTGTTTTTTTTAATTATCTCCCTGCGTGTACTTAAGTTCACCTGTATTTTCATGGGATCCTCTATTGTGTTCTGTTGTCATCTCCGAGCCAGTCTGTGTTGTATTCTCCTAAATGGTGCTGTTTCTTGTTTCATTAAAGAAGAACCTTTTTTAAAAAAGGTTTTATTGGCTCTAGTGGCCATTATTTGATAGTGAATTGACAAAAAAGAGGGTAATGAGAGAAAGGGAAGACATGCGGCAAAGGTCGCCAGGCCGGGAATTGAACCTGCGACAGCCACGTCGAGGACTAAGGCTTCCATATGTGGGTTGTGCTTAAACCCTGCGCCACCACAGCACCCAAAGAAGAACCTTTTGACGTACCTGGTCGTCTATCTACTCTGTCTCGTGACAAAGGCAAGCAATGAGCTACAGTGACACATATCTAATAAATAAAGTTAATGAAGTTAAATCTAATCTAGCCTCTCTTATTTCAGGTCAGTTGGAATTACCCAAATTCAAATTACATTTACATGAAATGTAGTCCACCTGTGTGCTCCTTCACTCTTATAGGACACTCTATGGTCCTGTCACTTCTAGAAGAAACTATTTATAACGGCCATTTCAAATCCTTTTTACAAAGTCCACCCACATCTGTCCTTCTCCTTTTCTATCCTGGATACCAAACCTGCCCTACCCTTCCTCATCTCTGGTTACTCACATCCTACCTGTGTGGCATAACCATTAACAACATTGATCATCACACCTTCAGTTTCAGTCTTGAGACTCATAAGCCTATTTAACATTCTTTTCACTTCCAAGACATTTTTAACAAACTTTTCCTACAGGATAACTCCTACACAATTTCTCTTTCCATCTGCACTGTGATAGAAAAGTGTGAATGTTTCTTCTAGCATTTGTACCTTTCTACCTGAACACATACTGTATATGTGCCTTCCTTCTTTGCAATGCTCTAGCTATACCTGACATAGTTACAACAATAAAACTCTCAGTTGTGTACTCTTGCCTTTCCTCTTCTCTTTCTGCCTACAAACAGTCCTTCCGCCTCTTCTCCATCAATCAACAGTAGTCCAATTTCCAGTGACACCCTGTAATTCAGCAGCATTGGTGGAGGTCGTTGTTAGCCTGGGCTTTGACTGATGTAGTATGAGTCCATGTTTGTGATTTGGAAATTTGATTTGGCTTAGATTTTACATCAGATTTCCTTCCTGACAGAACCCTCTGTATTTATCTGGATTTGTGATTGCCACAAGGATTCACTTGCTTGTGACCCCTTGCGGTGGCATCTCTCAAATTTATTTTTAATAATAAAAATAGTTGTAATAATAATATAATAGTGGGTTTTAGATTAGACAGCTCTCTGCTAATTAAAATTTTACAGTTCCATTTGTTCTGCATCTGAATTGAGATCTGTTAAATATGTTTTCATCATCTTTCTATGCTTATTCTCAGATTTTGAGAGTACTTTTCTGAAGGTCTATTGCAGGGGTATAATTCTGGACTGACTGCACAGAGAGAGTGTATGGAAGTAATATAGACCTACAGACTGCCACCACAGTCTGTAAAAATTTTACATTAAATATTAAAACTTTTAATATCTTTTAAAACAAACTTTTAATTGTGAACACTTTCCAGATATGAAGCTGTTTTCTCCATTCCCACAAACCATAGGCATGAGTTGTGCAACCACCATGTTTTTCATTTCTTGATCCCGACATATCCTAAGTACAAAGTATGTAGCTGATTTAAAGTTTGCACAATTATCTAAAAGTATAACATGCATAAATGACAAATTTGAGCCGAGCTCAAAAATTCTAACTGGGTCACTGTTAAAAAATTCTGTCAAACTATACTAACAGTAAAAGACTAAATTTGTCAGTCAAAGTGCTTAAAAACACCACAGATTTGTGGTTGCGAAACAGAAAAAATGGTTGAATAAATAACAGTGATTCTTGAGAGGAGGGAGAAAACAGGTCCTCCGGATAAAGCACAATATTTGAATAAAATATACACAAAATATATATTTTTAAAAATATCTGACTAAACTAAGCTGGGCCATGTGAGCACAACAATGTATGTTTTCCTGGTGTTTGCTGAATATTTTTCATATTAAACTTTGTAGTAGGTGGATGGTGTCTTTAAAATTCCTTGTCTTGGAGCAGAACTCAATACATTATAATAGTTTAAAACAAATAAAGGCATAATAAGATAATATATTATGACAATTAAGTATAAATATTCAATAAATAATTATAAAAGTATCAATAAATTTAATTAAAAATCATTTTTATATATTTTCCAACTCAATTGAATTTATCCCAAATTTTTGTCAACACTGTCAGACATAAAAAGAATGTAAAAAACCAGGCATTATTGGGGGGCATCAGAACTTCTGAGGACCCCATTACCTCATTCTTTCTCTTCCTTTGCTAAGAGGGCTAGCAGCTTTGGTTAATATATATTATTCTTTAGTTTTTTTCCTTCAGTTTTTTTCCTAAGTTGTTCTTCACGACCATGATGTGTCAACACCATAACTGACAATTTACAAAATTTTGATGAAATTTTCTGAAATAAATGCTTAATTTTAGTATACTGTAAAGATTGCATGGACCTGATGAGCTACAATATGGCCTTGAAGTGAAAAATTACAATAAGGTCCAGTGTTGTATAGTAACGAAGTAAAAATACTTCACTACTTTACTTAAGTATATTTTGGAGTACTTCATACTTTCCTGGAGTATGAAAATTTTTGATGACTTTCACTTTTACTTCACTATATTTCCGAACTTAATTGCGTACTTTTACTCCGATACATTTTCAATGTGTGGTTTAGTTACTCGTTACAAAAAAGCGAGAGAGAGAAACAAAGTGTTTTGACCCCACCTACTGATTGGCAAGTAGCAAGCAGGCTACCGAACAAAGTCCGTAGCCTGCTTGCCTGGGCTTGTTCATCACCACCAATAGGATACACCTGTTTCGCTTCTCCCATTAAACACAAAGCAAGTCTCGCAATCAGCAGCAGCCACATGGAGGAGGAGACGGAGACCACAACGACTGCAACTATGTCGGACACGGCTCCAGGGGAACCACCAGCTGGTGATGAGAGCCCATGGCCTTATTTAAACACAATATACTCTTTCGTGGGTGTTAAAGATTCGTCGTACCGCAGTTTATGTTATTCCTGCCCGAAGATGTGGAAATTCTATCTTACAAAAACTCCCCGTCCAACTTGAAGAAACACATCGAGGTAACGTCTTATGAAATGGTTATAATCCTCCTGTGTCAGTAACTATAGCTTGGTCACTAGACACTACTGTATTGTGAAATCTTGACCATAAATGAACTTTGTTTGGCATCGTTTCAGTTCCACGCGCGGTGTATTTAGCTTAGGCTTAATGTTGACTGTAGCAGGCTACCTAGACTCCTCTGTTCAAGGGGGAACAGAAGCCATAGCGATAGCAATTTAGACTAAATTTAACGAATATAGGAAAGGCATGCAAGTTCAAAACCAGGTTTACAGATGCCAATAAGCTGCATTTCCCTCCCAATTCTTTTTTTCTTTTGCATAATGACCAGTTGTGTGCACCACCTACTGACTGTAGCATTGACTGATTCACTGATTTGTGAAGTAGAGTAATCGTAACAGATCTTTTTCTTCATGTTGGCCGCATTTTCTGTACTATTTATTTTTCTCATTTTCAGCACTGACCTTACTTGAAGGGAAAACTTGAGGCTTACAAAAACTTTGTATTTTCTGTCCTGGAGGGTTTACTAAGAAGCTGGTTCAGTTGTAAAGCAGGTTAAGTTAACCTTGTGCTATAGGTAAAGCACCTAATTTTCTTAACTAAATGATGCCTGCAGGTATATCTATTAGCAGGTTTAATTTTGCCTGCACTTGGTTGGGTACATTATTATCAGTTCTGTGTCAACTCCGTCATGCACTGTCAACTCCATGAGCTGAACTTTATGTTGTTCTTTGTTTTAAATAATATTTCTTTTGTTCCTTGAGAAGCATTTGTCTGTAAAAGTGAGTAGAAATATCACTAATAGGGTAATTAAAAAATAATTTTATATATATTTTTGTCAGATGGTCTTGACAAAGTTCTGGGTCAGGTCCATTAAAAATGTAATTTTCAAAAAAATGTTGCAACTGGGAACCTGCACCTTAGCATCGTTACATTTCCAAAACATTATTCGTCATATTTGAATACATAAGCTTGAGGAATAATTAAATTTGTTTTGGGGAAAATTTAAACCCATTTTATCCCAATTCTCAAGAATCACAGGGTAGGGATTAAAAATGAACCAACAGAGTGAAAAGTCAACACTCTTCTGAGTGTTGGGTTAGGCAGCCTACTCCTCTTATGCTCTTCTGATGAAATTGATGACTGGGTTAGAGTACACATGCTGCGTAACATCGGCTCAGCTTCTGAACATTTGAATGGGAAATTGAGAAAATTCAGCGATTTTTGAAGAAAAAATAATCAGAATTGGTTAAGCTAAATGAACAATGAGGCTCTGCCTCACCTGCCTCCCCTCACCGCACGTCACTGATGATAGTTAAGATAGTGGTCATACCTTGAGATTGGGGAAGTCTGGTGACAAAATCTATTGCAATGTGTGACCAGGGATGCTTTGGAATTTCCAATGGTTGAAGTAGACTGGCAGGTGTTCAATAAGATGGTTGAAAGTGGGTGATGAGATGGCGAGTAATCTGGGACCAGATCCAAATTCTGATTCTGGTAACTTTAGACGATAGAACATAGAAAAGGTAATTACGTGGAGCATGAGCAAACATAGAATCTCAGGAGGCTAGAAGATGCCACAAAGGTCAACACTCTGGCGTCAAAGTGGAGGCAGACTCCTCTTATGCTCCTCTGATGAAGTTGATGACTTGCAGGTGTGTTGGGGTAGAGCATGCAGGCCTTGCTTCCGGACACCATCTGGTGGAAGACTAGCAGAGGTGCAGGAACAGCAGGTCCCAACAGTCACTAGGTTCCATGTTGGCTTTCTGGCTGTTTGTCCAAAGCCTTTTATTCCTTGTTGACCATGCCCTCCACTATGTCATGACGTCTAAGGGCTGATACTGCCTCCCACATTGCATTAGCTGGTTTCCATTTTCAGCTAGCCACCAAGGTTAGTGTGTTGCTGCTCAACACCTCATCTGGAGACTCTTTCAGTGTCATCAAGGACAGCAACATGATCATCGCTTCAGAAGAACAGGCTCAAGGATTTCTGACTAGGATGAAACCCTCTGCTTATCAGGAACAACCAGTTTCAAAACAAACTGATACAACATCGACTAAAGACAGAGCGACTGGTTCCCTTCCTCCTTCTCCCCTCCCTCTCTGCTCACCCACTCATTCACAAGATTCACAAGATACACATGAAGAAATGTCTTCTGGAACGGAGTTTCTTAAATTTACAGATGGAATGAATTAACAGGTTTTACTTGGGATGTCTCTCCTTAGCGCTCACGTAGCAGACCTCACTTCATTTAAGCCACCTGACTCTAACTTCTGATTAAGAACAGGGCTGCCCGCACTGACGCGGCTCAGGGATTACGTCACACGCAGCGCCGTGCGTAGTGCCCTAGTGCCCTTATATTTATTGGTCCAATGAAGGTCATTTAAAAAACAGGACATTTCCTCACTTTCTAAAAAAAAAACCCGGGACAGGACGTGAAATACGGATATGTCCCGGGAAATACGGACGTTTGGTCACCCTACCATAAGACATCTTTACAAGTAGTTACTGTAATTTGCATTGCATTATGGGTATAGTACATAGTATTACAGTAACTTACTGTATGTTTTGAAGTTGCAGTAATTTACTGTTTACACATTGCAGTAGTGGTTCTGTACTTATAATATACAGTAAGAATTATATTTGATTTCCAACGGTCATCATAGCTGCTTCATCGTGGTTCCCTGTTTCTGTATTTTTACTCCTTTAGTGGTTAACATATTTTTAAGGCAGAAAGAGAGAATGTACTTTTGTTTTTTTCACATCCTAGCTAACATTAATATGCAGTTTATCTAGCTACGTCATCAAGGGTGGCTTCGCTTCCAACCAGCTTTTTCTCTCCAAGTGCAAGTGCAGCTCTGTCTCCGTGCTGTGGGCTCACACTGCTTCAGCTCTTCAAGACAGGTAAAAAACCACTTCTTAGAAAACTGTTTAAAGCCAAAACCTAGTCTGGAAATGTACATTTTAGATGGAGTTAACGTAACTTATAGCATCATGCTACAATGCTATAACTTAGCATTATAGCATGAGCTGGTTTGTGCTGGTTAGCCTGGTAAAATAACGTTACCTTTACGTTACTAACTCTGGTGTTTTATATAACTGGTATATTGCAACCTTATAAGTTACGTGTCTGTAAATGAGGTGAAAGATAGAAAAATATGATGGTGTTATTTTTTGAGCTGGTTCGAAATTAACGTTAGCTAAGGTGCTAATTTTACCGTTGAAGGTTTTAGCTTGACTTTTGCCGCCTCGGGCGGCTTTGGGTTGAGATGAGCTCAGTGCTGAGTGTCTGTTAGCATTGTTGTTACATCCTTTGTCGAACAATATAACCTTAACTGATAATTGATCCTCCCCCCCTGTTTTTTTTTTTTTTTACATCTAATGACTGTTCATTTGTTTAAACCATGACCTTGCAAATTTTAAAAGTGCAGATTAGCTACGTAGGTCAGCAAGGATGAATTTCTAACTTTGTTCTTTTTTTTCTTTTCTTCAGATGACCTTTTTTTTTAACTCCCAAGCTTTTTCCCTCCAAGTGGCTGTGCAGTTCTGTCCTGCTGACTGCTAACATAGCTTCATCTCTTCAAAAGACAAGACAACAGGTAAAAAGACAACTCTTCAAACATATTTGAAGCCACAAAATAGTCTGGAAATGTAGAGGAGCAGCTAACCTAATCTATAACTTTGAGCTTGCTACAGCTGGTTAGCCTGCTAAAGTACCATTACATCTCCAACATAGTGTATAAGAGTCTGTAAATGAGGACAAAGGTGAAAAACATTAAAGTGGTTTCTGTTATTTTTTGAGTTTGTTCAGCCACAGTGGCAGGTGGACAAAAAAAGTTAATTTCCAACCCTGGTTACACATAAGGACTGTTCACATGTTTAAACCATGCTCCTGCAAATTTAAAGTTAAGTCAGTACTAACAGGTGCAACTATGTACAGGTGTAAATTCTGCAGCATTTGTACTTCAGAATTTACAGAATTTTGTAGTCATGTGAAGAAACATCAACACACAGCTAATTATCGGTTTGCATGTGGAATAGAGCAATGTCCTGCTTCCTTCAGAACATTTTCTGCATTCAGGTCCCACATGCACAGGAGTCACCGCCATTGCGGAACTGGAACTGGAACTGTACTTGTGGAATGTAATGCTTTAAAAAATGCATTTAGCCCCACAAACTGTCATTCACATCCGCTGTTTCAGAGTGGTAGCAGGATGTAGGGGTAAAGTCTAGTCTAGTCTCCGGGATGAGGTTCTCAAAAACCTGTTGTAATCTGGGTGAACTGGCCCTTTAAATATAAATTACTAGCAGTAATTCATATTTAAGAGAGTTTTCCTTTTATGTTTTAAAGGTATCTTCCACCAAGATGTCTGTTGAACTGGAAATGACCTTACCCACTACACCAAGGGTAATCATGCTTGGTAAGAGGAATATTTTCTATCACTATAATTTTTTTGTAGCAATGTATGTAATTGTTATGGTAGTCTGTACTTTTACTCACTAGCGTTAGCCTGACAAGGGTTTGTCTATTTTAGGAAATAGCTTGATGTCTACAACCCGGTGGATGGTCAGTATGGAGGAGAAGGTATTTTTCGAGCCTGAGCAACTACATGACTTTGCCAGCGTCCTTGCTGTCTTTTTTGGGTCATATTATGTCTTCAATCTGGAGTATCAGGAGTCGGCATCCACCACGCTGGAGATGATACAACGGCAAGTACTCTACACCAAGCCATTTATGAATGAAATTTAATGACAGTTTGACTGATGATGAAGAACCATAGCTGATTGCTGTATTATGTATCTATGCAGTTTTCAGTTTATTAGGCACACCTTTACAGTAATCCGTCAGCACCAACAAAATGACTAAGAAGATTGTTGTACTTCATCGTCCCCTTGGGGACATTTGTAGTACGCAATCTTTTTTTTTTTTTTTTGTAATTCAAATTTTTTATTGATTTTCTGAAAATTATCTCACATAAAACACAAATACAGAACAAAAAAAACAAAAAAGGCTGGTGCACCCACCCCCCCCAATACCCAGGGTACAGTCATATATTATATGTATATTACAGTGTCAATTCAAAAACATTCAGTAGTTGAGAGAAAGGTAATTGTCTGGGAAAATCAGACTTCATCCAGATACATTACTCGAAGCCATAGTTCTTTTCAATGAGTCCCAAAAGCTATCCCATTCCATGTCCCTGTTCCCATCCATGTTGTTGAGCATGACTTCATAAGAAGCTGTATCCGTCATTGATTTAATCCACTCATTTAGCTCGGGACACTTTGTGGTCTTCCAATGTCTTAAGATGATCCTGCAGGCTGTCACCAGACCGACCATCACAACTGCAAAAGCTCCTTTTGGGGTGTTTGGCATTTGAGATCGGTCTCCCAGTAAACACAGTTCTGGAGTCTGAGAGATCTCTGAGCCAAGCCATGCACTCAGAGCCTCCAAGATTTTAATCCAAAATGGTGAAACCAGAGAGCATTCCCAGAAACAATGCAAATATGTGCCCACTTCTTTCTTACATTTCCAACACCTATTGTTTGACATTATTTTCATTCTATGTAACCTCGTAGGTGTATGATAATTTCTATGTAGCACCTTATACTGTATAAATTTGCTTCTGGCCTCTTTCACATATTTACTGCTCTCTGACATTACCCTCAACCATCCTTCTTTTGTATACTCTTTTCTCAAATCTTTTTGCCATAGGAGTTTAATATTTGACGATTCACCACTCAGATTACAACTTAGCAGCTTATAAAATTGAGAGGCAGTGTGTCGTTCACGCGGCATCTTAATATAATTCAATATATCATTTTCTACAATCTTTTTAAATTTTGAGGTAACACAATGTCTCATCTGTAGATATTTCCAAAAATTTGCTTTACCTTCCAAATTAAATGTGTGAGTAAGTTCATTGAAGTACATGAATTGTCCATCTTTGTACAAATCACCAATGACGCATATGCCACGTGAATGCCACTGCCTCCAAAACACAGGTGTTTTACCAATACATATCTCAGGATTATTCCAGAGAGATGCATACTGCTCTACCTGATGTGGGAGCTTTAACAGTTTGTGTACCTTTGACCAAACTTTACAAGAATGAACATAAACTGGGTTTGTTGTGTCGATCTTTTGAGATAATTTGTGTTTAGGGTCAAACGGCAAACATATATCCCTTTCAATATGTAACCATTCCTGCCCATTCTCACCTTCCCAATATTTAACTAATTTTGCCATTTCAAATGACAAGCAATAGAGCTTAAGATCTGGAAGTTCTAGGCCGCCCTTTTCCTTAGGAGCATATAATTTTTCTAATTTTGTTCTCGCTCTTTTACCTTCCCACAAAAAATGTTTAATTAAATTTTCATACCTTTTAAAAATATCGAGTGGAATTGTAATAGGAAGCATCATAAGCAGATAATTAAACTGAGGGGCGGTAATCATTTTTATAACATTAATCTTACCCCATAATGTTAGTTTTATCTTCCCCCACTTTTCAAAATTTGTTTTAATTTTTGAGAGCACCGGATCAAAATTTAGTGAAGGTAACGCTTCCAACTCCCTACTGAGCCTAATCCCAAGATACTTCATACCTTCAGGTACCCATTTGAATTTAAAATCTTTAACCATGTGTGAATTGCATAAAGAGGATAATGGCATGGCTTCAGATTTAGCCCAATTTATTGAGTACCCTGAAACCGTCGAATACATCTGCATAGTGTCCATCAGGTGCGGCAAAGATGTAAGCAGATGTGTTATAAGTGATAAAATATCGTCTGCATATAAAAGCAGTTTGTGTTCTTGTTGTCCTCATAATATTCCTTTGATGTCCTTATTTCTCCTAATGCTCACTGCTAAAGTTTCAATAAACATGATGAATAATAATGGGCTGAGAGAACAACCCTGACGGGTCCCCCGTGATAAGTTAAAAAAGGATGAAATGGTGCCATTGGTTATGACAGCAGCCTTTGGTTCTTTATACAATATTTTGACCCATTTAATAAAAGAGGGTCCAAATCCAAAATTTGAGAGAGCTGAAAAAAGAAAGCTCCATTCCACTTTATCAAACGCTTTCTCCGCATCTAAGGAGATAGCAACGACTGGCTCCTCCTTTGACTGACTCAACCACATCAGATGTAACAATTTTCTAATGTTATCAGAGGAGGAGCGGGTTTTCATAAAGCCTGTCTGATTCTGATGAATAATACTAGGAAGTACTTGTTGTAAGCGCACAGCCAGCGCCTTGGTTAATATTTTACAGTCTACATTTAATAAGCTAATTGGCCTATAATTTGCCGGGTCCGTGCTATCCCTATCCTTTTTTGGAATCAAGGATATCAGAGCTTCATTAAAAGTAGGAGGCAGCTGTCCTCTCTCAAAGATCTCTTGATAGACCTTTTGTAACACTGGAGCAAGAATATCCATCTACTCCTTGTAGTATTCTGATGGAATACCATCATACCCGGGGGATTTCCCCACCTTCATCGCTGAGATTGCCTTCCTAATCTCCTCTTCAGTAATTGGTGCTTCCAACCACTCTACATGCTCCTGAGATAGCCTTGGTAGCTTGAGTTTGGAGAGAAAAGCATCACTTTCTCTTTGGTTTGTCTCGTTAAACACTGAAGATGTATACAATGTTTCATAATATTGTTTGAAGCCATTGTTTATGTCTTTTGGTAAGGTTACTAAAGTATCTCCTTGTTTCATGGCAGGGATTGTGTTCAAAAAATCCTCTTTTTTAACTTGTCTTGCTAATAATTTGCCCGTTTTCTCCCCTCCCTCATAAAATGAAGTTTTTAACCTGAATAGAGAATATTCCACTTTTTTGTTATAAATTTCATTTAACTGAAACTTAAGCCCACAAATATCTCGATAAAGTAAATCATCATAACACCTAGCCAAATTGCTTTCTTTAAGTTTGATTTCTCTTTCCAATTTACGAATTTTACATAGACTCTCTTTTTTCTTCCATGAAGTGTATGCTATAAGTTTACCTCTCAGAAATCCCTTAGAGGCCTCCCATGCAGATTGAACATGCTCTGTACTGCCAATATTTATTTCAAAAAAGTATCTCAGGTCCTGCCCCAACTGTTCTTTAAAAAGTTTGTCCTGTAAAATCGAGACATTCATTCTCCATCTTGAACCTCTTATATTCCCCAGTCCTAATCTTATGCATAATTCCGTAGGTGCATGGTCAGTGAGTGCAATAGTTTTAATATCACAACTCCGCACATTATTTACTATGAGTTTTGAAACCAAAAACAGATCGATCCTAGAATAGGATTTGTGACAATGAGAATAAAATGTGTACTCTCTTTTAGACGGATTGATTAACCTCCAAACATCTACTAGACCCAAATCTTCCTTTAACATATGGACTGCATCTCTTCCTTTAGAGCTAAGTGAACCTTTTGGTGCGCTTTTATCAAGTATAGGATCCATAACTTCATTAAAGTCCCCTGCTAATATTATTTGTCCTTCCATATCCCCCAATATACTATTTATTTTGTGGAAAAAATTAGGGTCCTCCTTATTGGGTGCGTATATGTTGCAGAGTATGACCTTTACCCCTTCCAGCATTGCTTCGACGCAAACTATTCTTCCCTCTGTATCCTTAGCTTGTTTTATCAATGAAAACTGAATATTTTTCTTAATAAGGATAATTACTCCATTGCGAGCACTCGAGTGAGAGCTATGAAAAATATGTCCTACCCAACCCATCTTAAACTTGGACTCTTCCCCCTCATTTAGGTGAGTTTCTTGGAGAAATATTACATCGGTTTGATTCGTCTTTAAATACGCCAATATTTTGCGCCTTTTGGCTGGATTTCTGCATCCATTAATATTCCAAGTTGTGAATTTTATATACTTCCCAGTCATTGCAGATTATATATTGATACACGTTTTAAACCTGTAACAAAACACTCTGAACTGATATATCTATACCCCGGTCCCCTGATCCCCAACCTTCTCTGTGAGTGCACCCAGCCAAAATGAAAACAATTTACATGGGCAATAAACATTCCCGTCATGTAAACGGATAGAAACAACATAAAAAACGAACTTAAAACCTACTCTATTGCTGCTGTCTACCGCAGCTGAAAAAGAAAAGAAAGAATAACTAAGAGAAAAAACCTTATCGGGTCCGTGGACTCTGCTTCTCTCTGTTCATGATGACAGGTGGCGAGGTCCGCCTCCCAACAGTCAGACACAACATCTTCTATGGGGCTCCTAGGAATTACATCAATCAGTTGAATTTGGGGTGTCCTCCCCCTGCTCGTTCTCCTCCCGGCTCTCCTCATTGAAAAACTTCTCTGCTGCTTTCGCCGAGCTAAAACTTATGTTTTTGCCCTTCCACCTCACGCGCAGCGTGGCTGGAAACGCCAGGGTGTATTTAGCGTTGCGCTCTTGCAGCTTCTTTTTCACTGCGGTGAAAGCCTTCCTCTTCTCCGCCAGTTCTTTAGACATATCTGGAAACACTGATAGCCTGCATCCTTGCCACTCAAACCCGCGCTTCTCCTTAGCTGCCATAATCACTTTATCCCTCGCTGATTGCCTCAGGAATCGAATAAGAACCGGTCTCGGGGCTCGATTCGGGTCAGGTAACGGTGCGAAGACCCGGTGGGCTCGTTCAATCTCGAACTCGGCGTCATCGCGAACTCCAAGACCCCCGATTAACATCTTCCGAACACAGCTCAAAAGTGTCCCATCAGTACCGATAGTCTCTTTCAACCCGATAACTCTCACATTATTCCTCTTACTGTGATTTTCGAGAACTTGCATGCGGTCCAGCATGGCTTCCATTAGCTTGCTTCTCTCACCAACTGCGGTGTGCAGCCGCTCCGAGGTGTCCTCCAAGCGGGAGATACGTGTTTCAGCCTCCGTTAGCCTTTCTTGCATTGCAGTCACCGCTGCATTCAGTTCCGACGTCGTCTGCTTTATTGTGGAGACATCAGCAGCTACGCTTTGTAGCATGTTTCTCATTTTAACCACTTCCGAGAACAAATTCGTTATATTAGGAGGAGGAGGTGTTTCCCCCTGTTCTTCCTCATGTGGAGGGCTGTGACGGGTCGACATGCGGCCTATACTCTTTGAGTGTTTCGTTGCGGCCATTGCAGGATTAAAGTACTTTTTTCCCAAAAAAAAAGTCCACAAGCCTATACTGCTCCCTCACTTGCTGAGAATGGTATCAAATAAGAGCCCCTTACTACAGTATCGTCGTCTAATTACATGCCGGGAAACGGAGAGCCGTTAGCCAGCTGCCATCTTGTTCGCCTGCCCACGTGACTCCCCAGTACGCAATCTTTTGAATTAGCGAAGACTGACTGACTGACTGGTTTTGCCATAAACAATCCAAAAACCTGAAGTGAAGCCAGTCCTGCTCATTCTTTATGCAACTTCTATTATCACTTCAGTCCAATTGATTTTTTTTTAAACAAATTATCAACTTAATGCTGCTATATGACAAAGATTTTATGCATTTGAACATTGTCACTTCAGCTTAATTTGTCAACCTTCCTGTCGATTTGAAAATGTAGATAACTTCCTGACCATCTCATGACCTCCCACATTGTCTGTCTTATTCTTTACAGTTCATCTTCCACAAGATGGATCCCACTGATTTTGTTTGACGAATGGAATAAAAGTTCATCTGATGTAGAAAATGTGTTCTATGGTTTTGTTGTTTTATAGCACATTATATTGTATTGTGACATTGTTCTTTATGACATTGCAAATATGTAAATGGATTTTATTTCTACAAATCTGCTGAAAATAAATACCTGTTATTCACAGTACTTGGACTAAAATTTCTTTTATGAAATTTTTCGGTTTATGGTAAAATATTCTTATATTAAAAAAATGTAAACTTTAATTTACAGTAAAACTCTGACATTATGTTGTGAAACAAGTTTACAGTAGACCAGCTTTCCTATAAAATACAATTACAGTAAAGCAGTTATAACTGTAAAGCACACTCACAGTAAAAATTAACTGTGAAATATAACAGTAAAGGTACTGTAGAATGGTAATTACAGTAACTTACTGGCAACAGTGTTGCCAGTAAGGGTACTGTAGAATGGTAATTACAGTAGGGTACTGTAAAATGGTCCATCCATCCATTTTCTGTTCACCCTTGTCCCTAATGGGATCGGGAGGGTTGCTGGTGCCTATCTCCAGCTACGTTCCGGGCGAGAGGCGGGGTACACCCTGGACAGGTCGCCAGTCTGTCGCAGGGCAACACAGAGACATACAGGACAAACAACCATGCACACACACACTCACACCTAGGGAGAATTTAGAGAAACCAATCGACCTGACAGTCATGTTTTTGGACTGTGGGAGGAAGCCGGAGTACCCGGAGAGAACCCACGCATGCACAGGGAGAACATGCAAACTCCATGCAGAAAGACCCTGGCCGGGAATCGAACCCAGGACCTTCTTGCTGCAAGGCAACAGTGCTACCAACTGCGCCACTGTGCAGCCCCCTGTAGAATGGTAATTACAGTAACTTGCTGGCAACAGTGTTGCCAGTAAGTTACTGTAAAATTACAATAAAAGGTCTAACAGTGTAGCTCTTTTAAATACAAGATCTCTCTGTGCTAAAGCTCTATTAATTAATGATTTCATCACTGAGCATAATATCGATGTTATGTTTCTGACAGAAACGTGGCTGAATGACAATAATGAACTGATCGTACTAATTGAATCTGCGCCTCCTAACTACAATTTCTTCAGTGAGAATAGAAAACACAAAAAAGGAGGAGGCGTGGCTTCAATATTTAAGAACACCATAAATTGTAGTAAAATCTCTTTGGGTCACTTCACCTCTTTGAGTATCTTGGAACTGAGGTTAAAGGCCACAAACGAACTTTGACAGTAACTCTATACAAAACTCCAACTTTTGTTGAAAATTTCTTTACTGACTTGAATGAGTTTCTATCTCTTATATGTATTGATTATGATTGTTTAATAATTGTCGGTGATTTCAACATTCATGTTCACAACCCCCAAGACAGAGGGGCAAAAAAGCTTGCTAATATTTTAGAGACTTTTGGTCTAACACAACATGTCAAACAAGCAACACACACTCAAGGACACACACTGGACCTGGTTATCAGTAAGGGTGTGACTATTTCCAATGTCTCCGTAACTGATGTCGCCCTGTCGGATCACTTCGCTGTTATCTTTGAAAGTTTTGTATCTTTTAACCCACTTGGACAAACAGCAACCATCACAAAACGTTCTCTCACTGAAAACACAGCAGAAACTTTTAATCAAATCTACTCTTCTTCCTCACCCTTAAGCTGTAATGATGCAGATAAGTTGGTAAATGATTTTTAGTCTAAAGTTTCAGATATTATTGATTCCATTGCTCCAATTAAAATGAAGGTTGTGTCTGGTAGGAAGAAATCTGCATGAAGAAATGCACAAACAGTTAGATCTGTAAGACAACTCTGCCATAGGGCAGAACAAAAATGGTGTAAAACTCAACTCCACGTTCATTATGACATCTATAAAGAAAGACTACTTAACTATCATTCAACACTAAAACATGCAAGAGAGGCTTTCTTTGCAGATGTCATAAACAAAAACATTAACAATGCTCGAGCTTAGGCCTGTCGCGATAAACGGTAAATCAATTAATCGTAAGATAAATTAAAACTATCGACGTAATTTTAATTATCGGCATTATCGTCTCTTCAGCCTTTTTCTCTTTCTGTTGATGACACCGAATGAAAAAAGGCTCAACTCCAGTGCTCTCCACTGACGCCCCCTTCCCCATTTCCTCAGTGTAAAGCCCAGCGGACACGAGCTGTCGGCTGATTGTCGGCCCATTTTCAAAACCTGACAGATCACACACTACCCGACAGAAATCCTAGGTATAACGGTTCGATCGTGTGGTGTCCAACAATGGGCACAAAATAATGGCTACAAGTCCAGTGAACTAATTTTAAAACCAGGCATTAATCAATGCTTTACTACAATCTACCTGCAGTGCATGTAGCTAGTGTCAGCGTAAAGTCCTGACTGAATGAAAATCTTTATAGCCTATTTAATTAGCCTTGTTAACGAAGAACAGCTGAAAAGTTACCGGGTTTATCAACTGCGGATAGCAATTTCGCTCCAACTCCTCCCCTTGTCATTTCTATATTCTTTGCATGTTGAATAAACATTAATGTTGTTTCCAAGTATCATCCGCTGGACTGCGCCGTGTCAGCTGTTTGGGATTCCCCTCTGTAATTTCCCCTCAGAAAGCCAGGAGGAGATTCCTGGCTTTCTGATTGGCTACCTGTCACATTCAACAGGCTGTGTTAAAGATCCCAGTCGGGGAAAACCCCTGATTTATATCGGAGCGGCAACGACGATCTACCATAACACACCACACAATCTTAGAAAGACCAACGTTTTAAGATTGTCAAGGGGAAAAATAGGAGCAAAAAATCATGTAGTGTGAACTATTGCATCAGGTAGTCGATGTGCTCATTTTCTCTATTTAAATCTGATTATTACTGAAGGGCAACATGATATACACACTTCATAATCTGCACTCTTGGTTGAATGCAGTATTTATTTCCACTTTGGCTTTATGTTGTTTAGTTTGTTTTTTTTAAGTCAGTTTTTTGTTAATGGAGACTGAGAATCCATTTTATTTTTGTTTTTGGTTGTTTTGTTTATTTTGTTTATCAGCTCAAGTGTTCAGTGTTCTTTTGAAAATAAAGTGTATCTATCTTTGGCAGGAAATCGCATGCATTATTACGTCATTTCCATTAAATCAGTGTAAAAAGGTCTTCGAACAATATTATTGTTTATCGCAATAATTTTTGAGACAATTAATCGTTGAGCAAAATTTGCTATCGTGACAGGCCTACTTGAGCTTTATTTGCAACAGTTGACAGAATCACAAACCCTCCTGAGACGTTACCACCTGGACTTCAATCTAATGCCGCCTGCAACAAGTTTTCCAGCTTCTTTTCAGAGAAAATTCAAAAAATCAGAGGATTAATCTGTACATCCACTATAAAGTCAGTACCAATGCTGTGCCCAAACAAAACAAATACAGGAAAAATGACCCAATTCCAACTACTTAATTATAAAACCCTACAGGAAATTATAAGTCAACTAAGCTGTCTGGATGTTTCCTGCTGTCTGGATGTTTTACCCACACATTTCTTTAAGAAAGTCCTGCCTGTTATTGCTACTGATCTGGTCCAAATAGTAAACTCATTGCTCTCATCTGGCGTTTTCCCCCAGGCTTTGAAAACAGCAGTAATCAAACCACTGATAAAAAAGAACAATCTGGACAAATCACTACTTTAGAACTACAGGCCGATCTCCAACCTCCCATTCATCAGCAAAGTTATTGAAAAAGCTGTGTAAACATTTAAATAGCTTCCTAACAATAACCAACCGCTTTGACTCCTTCCAGTCTGGTTTTCGTGCTCACCACAGCACAGAGACCGCCCTCGTGAAAGTGTTCAATGACATCCATATAAATGCGGACTGTGGGAGAACCACAGTGCTGGTTCTGTTGGACCTCAGTGCAGCTTTTGACACTGTTGACCATGACATATTACTGAATCGACTGGAGAGTTGGGTCGGACTCTCCGGTCCAGTGCTTAACTGGTTTGAATCCTACATAAAGAACAGGGATTTCTTTGTTTCAATTATAAACTTCTCATCAAAGAGGTCAAAGGTCACATGTGGGGTACCCCAAGGTTCAATCCTAGGACCCCTTTTATTCAATATTTATATGCTCCCACTAGCTCAGGTTATAACAGGACATAATATTAGCTACCATAACTATGCAGATGACACACAGCTCTACATTACGATGTCACCAGGTGACTCAGAGCCCATCCAATCACTGAACAGATGTTTAGAACAGATAAATGTGTGGATGTGCCAAAACTTTCTCCAGCTGAACAGAAACAAAACTGAAGTTATTATTTTTGGACCTAAAGAGGAATGATCTAGAGCAGTGGTTCTCAAATGGGGGTACGCGTACCCCTGGGGGTACGTGGAGGTACTGCAGGGGGTACGTGAAGCTTTTCAAAATATCTTTAAAAAGTCAGTAGGCTCCTCATAATAAGTCTTGGGAAAAATTATTTTGTAAAAAGTTCGATAAAATATAAATGTGTGTTCATACACTGAATTTTATATTCAGTATTTACAGGGTATTTACAGCACTGTACCTCTTTTTTATTCCAAAAATGTTTTGCCCGTGTCAGGGGGTACTTGACTAAAATTATATTTTTAAGGGGGTACATCACTGAAAAAAGTTTGAGAACCACTGATCTAGAGTCAATGCACAGCTTCAGTTATTACAACTAAAAACCAGCGATCAGGCCCGAAACCTGGGAGTAGTGATGGACTCTGACCTGAATCTCCAGAGCCACATAAAGACAGTTACAAAGTTGGCCTTCTATCACCTGAAGAACATTTCCAGGATTAAAGGACTAATGTCTCAGCAAGATCTAGAGAAACTCATCCATGCGTTCATCTTCAGTCGTATTGATTATTGCAACAGCGTCTTCACAGGTCTGTCCAACAAATCAATCAAACAGCTGCAGCTGATCCAGAACGCTGCTGCTGGCGTTCTCACTAAAACCAGGAAGATAGAGCACATAACACCAGTTTTAAAGTCCCTACACTGGCTCCCTGTAGCTCAAAGAATAGACTTTAAAATACTGTTGTTAGTTTACAAATCACTGAACGGCTCAGCACCACAATACATTAAAGATCTGCTGTTGTTGTATCAACCTTCCAGACCTCTCAGGTTCTGGTTCTGGTTCTGCTCTGCATCCCCAGAACCAGAACCAAACGAGGAGAAGCAGCTTTCAGCATCTATGCACCACAAATTTGGAACAAACTTCCAGAAAACTGTAAAACAGCTGAAACACTGACTTCCTTTAACTCTCGACTAAAACCCCACCTGTTTAGAATTGTATTTGAAATGTAATCAATTACAAATTTATTGATGGAACTTGACTTAATGTCGTGTTTTGATTGTTGATTCTATGTTACATTGTGTTTCTGTGTTTGTAATCATGTAAAGCACTTTGAAATGCCTTGCTGCTGAAATGTGCTATACAAATAAAATTTGATTGATTTGATTGATTGATCTAAACCTGGCCATTGTCTTTCTGTACAATTCTGCTCAAAACAATTCTTGCTTCCAGCACAGTCTGGGCTTTCTCCCCTTGACTTGGATTGTCTCCAGTAGACTTTCTACCAGGCCAATCAGTGAAGAGATGGAAAAGTTATGAATAATGACATTGATTTTCTGCACTGTTTTAGAATTGTAGCCTGCCTTTAGTTTTTGCAATGTCAGCGGTGAAAAGGAACAAAGTCATTCAGTCCATGTTAGTTACAACAAGCTCCTTAGCGTTGAACAGGCGTGTTACATATGTCACAAGCAAATAGAGATTGGGTAAAATTTAAAACCTCAACACAGTCCACGCCTACTGGAAGCAATCATTTGTGAACAGCCGAGAGCCCAGGCACTCTGGATGAAGCAAATAGAATAGGACAAGGGGCTGGTTTTTACCAAGCTAGGTTTTAATTTCTGGGTATTGAGAAACGATAGTCTGTTGAAGTATTAGACGATTGGCTTTAATTTTACCTAGTCTGTAAGTTTTGGCAGTGACGTGCAATGTGGCAGCTCGATGAAACTTTCTAGAAATTGCGCATGCTGTAAATTACCCCATAGGGAGTAGGGCCACAACATCTTTTCAGGCAATGACGTATCTTAAACATTCCTTTTGCTTCGACTTAATAAAGTCATAAAGACCTGTGTTGGTCAGGCGGTAAGGGACTTCAATCCATTTCTTGATAAAGCCTAAGAGTCCATTTTCCAGCTTCTCAATTATTGAGATGTCAACCTTAGTGAGATTAAAGGGCCACATAGCATAAAACCTGTTACATTGTTCTTCTGCATGTGATTGTATGGTGAAGATGACAATAATATTGATTATGAGTCTTCTGTAGTCTTCTTGATGAGCATCTTCTTCACCGCCAGAACAACAGCAAGGTCCATTGCATCTACTCCTACCTCTCAGTAAAGTTTGATAGCACACATCACTGGATGTGCTGCTACAACGGTATTCAAAGACAAAAAGTACAGTTTCAAAAAATTTGAATAACATAGAAAATGTAGGCTTTTCATTATCTGTAAGCCATAACCACCAAAAGCATAAAGAAATGCTTAAAATAGACCACTCTATGGGTAATGAGTACAAGTTTCACTTGTTTAAGTATTGGTTTCTTTACATTTGCTGCCTTGGTTTATTATGTTGATTTTAAGATTTTTTTTTATTAGATTTTAGTTGTAAATGGTTTAGCCTCGGCTTATCTTCGGGACCTTCTGCATGGTCATTCCTCATCCAGAACATCAATGTCAAATAACCAATTGTTGCCTAATTTATGGAATAGCCTACCTTTTCACATTAGATCTGCATATATTTTGAATAATTTCAAAGTTATTTTAAATATATATTTCTACTGGATGGCATTTAGTTAAGGCTTGGCATTTTAATTTCTATTTTTCATTGGCTGTGCTTTATTGTTATGTGTCTTATTTTATTGTGGTTTTTGGATTATTGTACACTTTGGTGCAGTCATAAGTTGTCTTTTAAAGTGATTCATAGAAATATTGATATTGACTTTAAATCTAAATCTTTTACATGTATTACTAAATGGTATATGATCTTAGTTTTATTGCGCTGCAATGGAAATTACTGAACCACGGAAACACAAAAAAATGGGTTAAAGTTTCTGTTTACGGTAACAGTCTACAAAATAATTCAGGCCAAATAAAGCTGCAAGTGAAAACAAATTACACAACATTAAACTATTGTTTTGTATGTAATGTCCATGTTCTTATTGTCTCAGATCTAAACTCTGAAACTAAGCATTGATTTCTGGGTTTTTCAAAGAAAACAAACACAACAATGAAGCGATTCCATGTAAGTCAAAAGTAAAATTTGGTCATAGAGCGCTGACAGAAACTAAACAGCATAATGGCATTACATAGGGAAGCTGCTATAGACCACAAAGTGGAGCATTTACAGGAAGACAGAAATGGGTTAAAGAAATACACAGCTTTTAACCCAAACAAATTAAAACAAAAGTTAGAAAATATTGTAATGAAGGGAATACTGTGACCAGAGATGTACTACTGCTACTACTACTACTTCTAGTAATAATAATATTTGTCTATTAAAGGTAGATGGAAAGAGAAGGCCTAATGTAGCGGACAAGAAGGGAGGTGGGATGAGAGATGGAAAGTGAACATAGCAGGATTTCATTCTGCCGCAGCCTGGAGGAGGAGAAGGAGGAGGAGGAGGAGGAGGAAGAAGCCTGACGCGGGACGTTTGTGGAGCGGAGCACCGCGGATTTCCTCCAGCTGGCAACCAGGGGCACAATGATGGGAATAACTGTGGAATGATAAGGACCGTTAGCTCAGGATGGGCAGGCGCAGAGATCAGCTTTAACTTCAGCCGGTGGCGGTTCAGCTTGGAAATGGTAGGAGCAAACCTGGTCGTTACAGTAATGTCTTTACTGTATTCCTAAAAGAGACGCCACCTAAAGAGTGAGAGGACAAACATTGGCCACGCAGCTCAACTAAGTAATTAATTCCCCTTGTATTTCATAGAGCTTTGTGTCGGAGGCTGTTTTTCTGTCTTTGAGTTCTTTAGCAGTTTTATGCCGCTCCGCGACATCACACTCCTGTTCCTTTCAAACCTAGCAAATAAACTATTCCTTCTACCGAGACACACGCACAGCGTCACCGCTCAACCCGCAGACAGCGGAGGGTTTCAGGACTCACACATTACACGCAACCATAAAACACTTAATATTAAAATTAAGTTAACTTTTAGTCGACTCGTCCTCTCATTCAGTTGGCGTTATCAGTCAAACGCTCCGTCCCAACCGGAAGTGCTAAGCGTGGATCCATCATTTAAAAAACAATCCAATCGGATGAAGCTCACTTTTCTGATCACACACAGGCCGAATTTAACACACGGGCCTGCATCACCATTAGCTGGACTGTCACCCACCAAACGATAAGTTTTCCTATTCCAACAGGATAAAGTATGTAAACTCCCGCAGTTTTCACCGGATTCTGGCTTCTGTTAGTTCTGCTTTGTGAAACGGGCTTGCTGGAACAATCCAGCTTTTATATGATCCGCAAAGGTCGTTTTAGAGCCTTTGGCGTGAGAATGGCTGGAGCTTTGTGTTAATAAAAGTTGTGTTGGTCGGCGCTTTGGAGCAAAGCAGGCCTGTCTGTGACCCGATCACCAGCGGGACAGTAAAAGGCCAAGCTGAAGTTCGGTTGCTGCTGCTGCCTCCTCCTCCACCTCCTCCCCTTTGTGGAAGGCTGGATTTTTTTTACGTGTTTATGTTAGTCAGCAGAAAATGGCTGCAGTAAAAGCCAGGGGGTTGAGTTAGAATGAGAGGCCGACAGAGGGCCTCCTTCACTGGCGTAGAGAGAAGGAGGCAAGCTGCTGTGAAAACACATCTTCAGCTCTCTATCTATATATCTGTCTAGCTGTTTAGCTAGCTAGCTGTTATGACCACTGCATACACTTGCACTGATTGAACTTGTTCATATTGTTGACCAGGACAAAACGCAAATCACAGATATAAGGGTCCTCCACTTCCATCCTTTGTCAAAAGTGTACTTTAATGTTTAACATTAAGTTGGACTTAATGTATTATGGGAACTAAACCTTTTTAGATCCCATTGTTTTTAATTTGGGCACCAACTGTGTTTTACATGCTAGTCTTCAGTACACTTCATCCAAAACATATTTACAATATAATTGTGAATGAAGCTGTAGTATAATAAACTGTGAAAAAAGTGAAGCGCTGTAATAACTTCCTAGATGTGATGTGTGTTGTTTCAGTTGTCCAGGGGGCTACTGAAACCTGTGATGCAGACAAATTACCTGTGGTTTATATTTGAATAGTAAGAATGACCTGAATTTATAGAGCTTTACAAGTCATAATGACCACTTAAAGTATTTTACACTGAAGTCACATTCACTCAACCACACACCAATATGCAGATTAGTACACAACTTGTACTTAACTTTACAATTTAAAGGTGACTGACTACTCTTCCCACTCATCCACAGTGTTTAAAAACATCTTATGCTCTATTCTGAGTATTAGAAGTCTATTACCAGTGATGCCATTGAAAAGCTAGCAAGAGAACAACCTGGGAAAATGTCAATCTCAACTGAAATGAATTCTTTAAATGGGGGTATTATGTGAACTCAACTTTTTAAACTTTATGTCAGCTATCCATTGCTTTGAACAGCTGAGCAGCAGCTCGTAAGGAAGGGAGTGTCTGTTATTGCATTGCTTCTGCTGAAAGAAATGCAACAATTTAAGCACATATACAGCTGTAAGTTTGTAATGATTTTAACAAATCAGTGTCTTTAAATAATTCATTATTCTAGAATTGATTACATTCAGAATATAATCAATTCTGAATTGATTATAAACGTAACTATTAAGATGCTTCTGCATAGTCCTCATCATTTCCCTGCCATCCTCCCTGAAGGCTGTTTTTTTCTTGCTTATCAATTCCTTCAGGTCACTGGTGATCCAGGGTTTGTTGTTGGGGAAGCGTCTCACTGTTGTGGTGGGGATAGTCTTAACTCAGACGTTTGTATACTGTATTTATTATTCATGGCATTGATGTCCCCTCCATGTGGCTACCATACTGTATTCCAATTAGAACAAAGAGAAAAACAAAGCTGTGTGTAGCCTAACCAGCAACAAACCCCAACAAAGAGTAGGATACCCTACTGTGTATAGCTCTGTATAATCATGGTAAACGCAGTCTGAAACAAGTTCCATGGTGCTGAAAATGTATTTCTTTTCATTATGGATCGGTTTTCCCTTTCATCTCTTGGTTTACTGGCTGTGTCATTTGTTTCAGTTAATTTTTGCTGTTAAAAACATGGATTTTTATTTTTTATTTTTTGCATTAGAAAATTATGCAAAGAGAAGTAAAAATAACTTCTGAAATATTTTTTTTGTTTTGTATTACTTTAATGTTTTGCCATCAGTTTAATGAATTTGTTTGCCAAAAGATCTCACATTGCCCATTATAACTGAAGGAAGGGATGATTGAACTTCTGTTATTCTCTCCAGTTTGCATCCATTAAATCTCCTCTTTATCTGATCTGGGGTTTTCAGTGCTAATTTCGGTATCATTTGAACCTTTGATGTGTCAGTCAGCGCGTCCTGGTTGTGAAACTCCACCTGATTCTTAAACCATTGTGTTCCTCTGGTTACACATCATAGCAAAAGTACAAAAATAAAAAAGTAACATCAAAAATTCATAGCTGCATAATATCCAAAATCAGCAGAAAAAATAATTCAAAAAGCAATGTTTCACCCTGAAAAAACAAATAAATACATCCAACTGCTTTTGATGTTTTCCAATATTTATAGCAACTTCTATGAATACTGTTGAAAGCTTTAGCAAGGGTAGACTAGGAGGAACTATATTGTCACATATTTGTGGGGTGCACTAATGATTAAATCTCTGTTTTCCATCTAATGAGTTAATAATAAAAATTATCCACTAAATAAATCTGCAACACCCCAACTTTACAGCGGACTCTGGTGTCTATTTATATGTTTTGTGGTGTTTCATCATGGTGTAATGATAAAACATAAAATATTTATAAAAAGTAAGTGGAAATGTTTGTATTTAGTAAAATGTATTTTATTTAAATAGGTGGAGATTGGATAATTGAAATTCCCCTGTGAATTAAAGGTGGTTGGGTCCGTCAAAGCTGGGATTTTTTAAGGCTGCAGTTTCACCTGTGAAATGATTATTGATGCTGTTCGAAGAATAAACCACTGCTGTTCCACCTGAGTCTGCCTCAACTTTTCATCCTCACTGTAACATCCAGCCGCAAAAGTCCACCTTGTTGCACTCATTTTGGCCGCTTGTATCCATGACCTCATTCTTTCAGTCATGACCCAAAGCTCATGACCATAGATGAGGGTAGAAGCGTAGATCGACCAGCAAATCGAGAGCTTTGCATTTTAACTCAGCTCTTTCTTCACCACAACAGATCGGGACAGCGCCCGCTTCACTGCAGAAGCTGCACCAATCTGCCTGTCAATCTCCTGCTCCATTTTACCAAGATCCCAAATATCTCCCTGAGCTGCCACCTTACTGTGGTGGAGGGGTTTGAGTGTCCCAGTGATCCTAGGAGCTATGCTGTCTGGGGTTTCATGCCCTGGTAGGGTCACTCAAGGCAGCATGTCCTAAGTGAGGAACCAGACAAAGCGCAGCCCTAAAGACCCCTTATGAAGAACAAAACCGTTGGTCACCGGTCCCCACTCTGGAGCCAGGCCTGGAGGTGGGAAACGTTAGTGAATGCCTCCTGGATGAGCTTTAACCATTGGAGCTCGGCCGGGCTCAGCCCCCTCCCACCACTGGTAGGAGGGACCAAAGGGGTCGGGTGCAGTGTGGGATGTGTCGTGTCCGAGATCTGATCCTCGATTACATTTAGACTCGACAAAGAAAAATTGTCCTTACGCCTTGTATGACTGCAAAGTAGATATGAATTTGAAGTCAAGGGAAGAAAATAAGAGGAAAACAGGAGGGAGAAAGGGAGAAGAGATTGCTTGAGAGAGCCAGTGAATTCTAGCAACACTGAATTCAGTTGTTCTGGGTCAAGACAATTACATTTTTTTATTATTATTCATCAGTGTATATACAACAAACTTTACAGACTAACAAAAGAAAAAGGGTAATTGATCTGCAAAATAAATAACCAGATAATAGAATGAATAATAGCAACAAAATAAAATAACCAAACAAAAACGAGAAACAAACAAAGAGGTATACATAAAAAAGGATTCATTCAAAACAAAGACAAAACACTGTACATAATCAATGGGTGTCACAACAAAAACAATAAAATTGTTTAACATATGTGGATTAGGGTATACTTTTTCCTTTTAATCTTGGTAGTTATTTTCTAATTTGAATTATTATTCAAATGAGAAATTATTACAATGAAAAAATATATTAGGCTCTCCCATTTTCCTTCTCCTTTCCTCGTCTTTGTTTCCGCAGTAACATTAACTCACTGGCAATAAAATGGCATCTAGAATTATGGAGTATATTTCATTAAAATATTCAAATACGGTAGATTTTTATCTATTGCTGATTGTTGTTCCATTAATATCTGTTGTGTATGTAGATTTAGCCATTGTGAGGTACTGATTTTTTTCCCTATTTTTCCAGTTATCAGAATGTTTTCTTGGCGATAGTCTGGACCACAAGCAGCAGGGTTTGGGTCTATTTGGAGTTCATGTTCAGTTTTTCTAAATTACCAAGTAAGCAGACGGAAGGGGATAGCTGGATGTTGTGGCCAGAGATTTGAGACAATTTGGTGATTGTTTCTTTCTAGACGTTTTATATTGGTGGACAGAATGTGTGGAGCTGGTAATCAGTTGTGTTAAGTGCACAGTGTGTGCAATTGTCCGATTCTGTAAATCTTGTGCCGTGTGAGGTGTGTCCTATGGATTATTTTATATTGTATTAACTGTATGTTGGTGTTGTAGGACATGGTGAAAATGTTATGGCAAACATTATTCCAAAATTGATTATGTGTGGTGGAAGATATTTTCCCATTTTCATTGTAAAACATTAGAAGGTGGTTTAACTTGAAAAAAAAAACTTGAAGGTGCCTTGAAATTATTATAATTGGTTAACTAAGTAGTAGCGGACATTTGATGCTTCTAGGATGCCTTGAAGTTTTGGCTGTTGTAGAAAATAGTCCTAGCTGGAACAATAAGTAGGACCTTTGTTAGTTTTGAGAATTAATTAAATTAGTGCTGTATTTATGTGATATGGGACGAACTTTTGTCATCTGCCATTTTAACAAATAGTGGAGACAGCAACTTCCAGAAATGTTTTTAAAATTCAGGGGGATATCCATCTAATCCTGGGGCCTTATTGTTTGTTAATTTGTTTAGAGCTTTTTCATATTCTGTGGATGGGAGTGGGGTATCTAAGATGTCTGACTGTTCCTTTGTTAATGATGGAAGTGTGATATTACTGAGAAAATGACAGAATTGTCTAAAGGTGTTATTTATGATTTTATGGGTCACTGGTAATGCTTCCTGTGGAGTCTTGAATTGTTGTGATGAGGTTTTTTTTTCCATATTATGTTTAAGTTAATTTGCTAAATATTTGCCAGGTTTATCATTATGCTCATAATGGTTATATTGTAGTCTTTGTATGATAACTTGTGTCTTTTTTACTAATAATGTTATCAAGTTTAATTTTTGTGTCTCTAATTTTCTAAATGTTTGTGCTATTGGGGTAGTTGCATATATATTGTGTAATTGTTTTAGTTTGCCTTCCAGGTAATTTTATAAGTTTTGTTCACTTTTCTTTTTGAATGAGGAGTATGAAATTATTTTCCTTCTTATTACTGTTTTGGCTGTTTCTCAAATGAGAGATAGAGATGTGTTTATTATTTCATTTGTTTCCATAAAAACTGACCAGTGTTTCCTAAAGTATAAATCAAATTGTCTTGTCAGTTGTCTTGCATTAGAAATGTGTTGAATCACCATCTTTGGCTTGCTTTTGTTTCAGTTTTCTTGTGTAATATAAAACTGATGGGGGCATGATCGGATATGATAATTGGATGAATGGTTGGGTTGGAAATATCTGTTATGGAAGAGTTACTGGTAAGAAGTATATGTATATGCACATACACCACACACATGCACACCCACACCCCCACACCCCAACACATACATATACACACATATTCATATATACATACATACCTCTCCCTAACCCTACACACATACATATACACATGTACATATACACTCACACATATATTTAAATGTTTCTAAATTACTGGGGAGAGAGCAAAATAACAAACAAATCAGAAGAAAACCTTTTGGGGGGATCTAATGTACAGGTAAAAAGAGAGAGGAAGAGAAGGAAGAGTAAAAATAAAATACAGCAAAATAATGTAGCATTTGTAATGATAGACATTAATTGTCTGACAGAAAATAAAACAATAATATAGTAATATTAATGAAAATAGAAAACAATAATGAAAAAAAATCTGACTTATTTATACAGTGTATCACAAATGTGAGTACACCCCTCATATTTCTGCAGATATTTAAGTATATCTTTTCATGGGACAAGACTGACAAAATGACACTTTGATACAATGAAAAGCAGTCTGTGTGCAGCTTATAAATTTATTCTTCCCTCAAAATAACTTTATATACAGCCATTAATGTCTAAACTGCCGGCAACAAAAGTGAGTACACCACTAAGAGACTACACCCCTAAATGTCCAAACTGAACACAGCTTGTCATTTTCCCTCCAAAATGTAATGAGATTAGTTAGTATTACTAGGTCTAAGGTGTGTGTAGGGAGCAGGTGTGTTCAGTTTTTTAGTACAGTTTGGAATTCAGAGATTCTAGTTTATTAGTCACTCTTTAGCTTATATTTTAGAAACTGTAGAGTACTCACTATTTAGAGGCAAGAGACTCCTATTTTTGCAACCCAGAAAAGGAATTAGAACAAACTTAGAATCCAGAAAAATTTCTTCCAGAACAGGAACATTTAGTTTTTTATTATTACTTAGAAACTGTGGAGTATACTCATTACTTTTACAAATTTAGAGCATACGTAGTAGTAACCCTAACCCTAAGTCCAGAGAATACTAACTTACTTACTTACACTTATTTAGCAACACAGAACAGGGATTAGAACTTGGAACCCAGAAAAACTATCCTAGCAACTACTTTTTAGACTCCTATTCTTCCAAACCAGAAAAGGAATTAGACCAGAGGATACTTACTTATACTTATCTAAGAACCCTGAATAGGAGTATCTAGTTTATTTACTTTGGATCAACATTACTAGCGTTTTCTTTTGCTCTTTCTTTTGGTTTGTTATTTTGTTTGTATTTCCTTTTAATTCCTGTAAAGCACTTTGTATTGCCTTGTTGCTCAAAATGTGCTATATAAATAAAATTACCTTTAATTTTACCTTTTACAGCGTTCACACGCTCTCATACTGGTCACTGAAAATTCCAACATGAGACCTCATGGCAAAGAACTCTGAGGATCTTAAAAAAATGAATTGTTGTGCCACATGAAGATGGCCATGGCTACAGGTCAGGAGGATTGCTGACACCCTGAAACTGAGATGCAGCACAGTAGCCAAGATTATCCATCATTTTTAGCTGGGTTCACTCAGAACAGACTTCACGTTGGTCATCTAAAGACGCTCAGTGCACATGCTCAGTGTCACATCCAAATGCTGTCTTTGAAAAATAGGCACAGGAGTTCTGTCAGCATTGATGCAGAGATTAAAGAGGTGCTCAGACCATACGCCACACACTACATCAACTTTGTCTGCATGGCTATCACTCCAGAAGGAAGCCTCTTCTCAAGTCTATACACAAGAAAGTCCGCAAATAGTTTGCTGAAGACATGCCAACACAGGACATGGATTACTGGATCCAGGTTCTATGGTGTGACAAGATCAAGGTTAATTTGACCATCTGACTATGCTCAGATGGTCTCCAGCATATGTGGCAGCTGTCAGGTGAGGAGTACAAAGATAAGTGTGTGATGCCTACAGTCAAGCATGTTGGTGGGAATGCCATGGTCTGGGACTGCAAGAGTCCAGCAGATGTTGGGGAGTTACATTTCATGACCTTCAATATGTACTGTGAAATACTGAAGCAGAGCATGATCCCCTCCGTTCAGAAACTGGATCACAGTGCAGTGTTCCAGCATGATAATGACCCCAAACACATCTCTAAGATGACCACTGCTTTTTTGAAGAGGCTGCAGGTAAAGGTAATGGACTGATCAAGCGTGTCTCCAGACCTAAACCCAATAGAACATCATTGGGGCATCCTCAAGCCGAAGGTGGAGGAGCGCAAAGTCTTGAATAGCCACCAGCTCTGTGATGTCGTCATGGAAGAGTGGAAAAGCATTCCAACCGCAATCTGTGAAGCTCTGGTGAACTCCATGCCCGGGAGAGTTAATGTAGTTTTGGTAAATAATGGTGGCCACGCAAAATATTGACACTTAAGGAACTTTCAGTAAGGGGTGTACTCACTTTTGTTGCCTGCGGTTATTTTGAGGGAAGAATACATTTACACTGTTATATAAGCTGCACACAGACGACTTTTCATTGTGTCAAAGTGTCATTTTGAACTATTGAAAAGATATACTTAAATATCTGCAGAAATGTGAGGGGTGTACTCACTTTTGTGATACACTATACATGAGAGTTATATAATAAACTAATAGAATTACCAAAGAAAACAAGAAAAAAGAAAAAAAGGGGTAAAGTCAATAATGATAATGGAGATAAAAATACGAACCAATCAGGTATCAATCAATCAATCAAATTTTATTTGATTTGCTTTACATCATATCAAACACAGAAACACAGTGCAACATAGAATCAACAATCAAAACACGACATTAGACTTAGACTGACTTTATTGTCATTTTGTATGCACAGGGTGTATACAGAACGAAATTTCATTGCATACGGCTCAGGACAATGTTTTGAGGTTCCAATGTTGTGAGGTTACTCCAGAATAAAATAAAATACAGTATAAAATATGAATATAAATATAAAATATAAAGTGCAGGACTGACAGTAAAAAGGAAGTTACTTAGCTCTGTACATGTGCAAGGTATAAAGTGGAGACCAGATTTTAAGTGCAGTCCAGTTAAGAGTTCAGCAGTCTGATGGCAAGTGGGAAAAAGCTGTTTCGGAACCTGGTGGACCTGCACCGGATGCTGCGGAACCTCTTTCCAGAGGGCAGCAGGGAGAACAGTCCATGGTGGGGGTGTGAGGGGTCACTGATGATGTTTCGGCCTCGGGACACACAGCGCTGGGATGAAATGTCCTGAGTGGAGGGAAGAGGGGCCCCAATGATCCTCTCTGCTGTCCGCACCACTCTCCTCACATTCTTCCAGTCGGAGGCGCTGCAGCCTCCACACCACACAGAGAGGCAGCTGGTCAGAATGCTCTCTATGGTGCTTCTGTAGAACATCTTGAGGATGGGCGGGGGCAGGTGTGCTCTTCTCATCCTCCGCAAGAAATACAAGCGTTTCTGTGCCCTCTTGACCAGAGACATGGTGTTCACAGTCCAGGTCAGGTCGTTAGTGATGTGCACCCCCAGGAATTTGGTGCTGCTGACCACCTCCACAGCCGAGCTGTTGATGAGCAGTGGAGCGTGGCTGGGCCGGTTCTTCCTGAAGTCGACGATCATCTCCTTCGTCTTGTCAACGTTCAGGATCAGGCTGTTGTCTCTGCACCAGTCCACCAGCTGCTCCACCTCCTCTCTGTAGTCCAGGTCGTTGTCGTCTCTGATGAGGCCCACCACCGTTGTGTCGTCCGCGAACTTCACGATGTGGTTGGTGGCGAACCTGGGGACGCAGTCGTGTGTCATCAGAGTGAACAGCAGAGGGCTCAGGACGCAGCCCTGAGGGGAGCCTGTGCTGAGGGTGATGACATCGGAGGTGTGTTGTCTGATCCGGACTGACTGAGGTCTGTCGGTGAGGAAGTCTAGCAGCCAGTTGCGCAGGGGGGTGCTGAAGCCCAGGTGTCCCAGTTTTCCTGCCAGATGCTGTGGGATGATTGTGTTGAACGCTGAGCTGAAGTCCAGGAACAACATCCGCACATGAGTGTTCTTCTCCTCCAGGTGAGCCAGGCTCAGGTGTAGGCGGAGGAGATAGCGTCCTCAGTGGAGCGGTTTTGGCGGTAGGCAAACTGGAACAGGTCGAATGTGGAGGGGAGTCTGGAGACGATGTGTTCTTTTACCAGCCTTTCAAAGCACTTCATCATGATGGGAGTCAGTGCCACAGGCCGGTAATCGTTGAAAGAGGTAACTTGAGGTTTCTTTGGCACTGGAATGATGGAGGCAGTTTTGAGACAGGCTGGCACTGTGGCTTGGTCCAGTGAGGTGTTAAAAATGTCTGTTAGGACACCAGCCAGCTGACCTGCGCATTCCCTGAACACCTGCCCAGGTATGTTGTCGGGGCCTGGGGCCTTCCGTGGGTTGACTCTTTTCAGAGTCTTCAACACATCAGCTGTGTCCAGGCAGAGTGCCTCCTCTTCCTGGTGAGGAACAGTTTTCTTTGCCGGAGTACTGTTCAGTGCCTCGAACCTCCCAAAGAAGTTATTGAGTCCATTTAGAAAGTCAGCATCAATTTCACCCACTGGGGGGGAGGATGGATTGTAGTCTGTGATCGCCTTTATGCCTTGCCACATACTTCTGGTGTTGCTGGTGTCGTGGAAGAACTCCTGTATTTTTCGACTGTGGGTTCGCTTTGCTAACCTGATAGCACGATTCAAGTTGGCTCTCGCTGTCCTCAGTCCCTCCTTGTCGCCAGACTTGAAGGCTGAGTTCCGTGCTTTTAGCATTTCCCGTACCTCCTTAGTCATCCAGGGTTTTTGGTTGGCCCGGGTGATGATGTTCTTAGTGATGCTGACGTCCTCTGTGCACTTGTTGATGTAGACTGACACAGTCATGGCGTACTCATCGATGTTGATCTGGTCGTTGTAAGTGGCTGCTGCCTTGAACATCTCCCTGTCAGAGCACTCAAAACAGTCCTGAAGTGCCTCCATGGCCCCCTCAGTCCACATTCTCACCTGCTTCACTGTAGGTTTTGTTCTGATCAGCAGGGGCTTGTATGCAGGAATTAGCATAACAGATAGGTGGTCTGAAGAGCCAAGGTGGGGGCGGGGGGCTGCTCTGAATGCTTCTTTGATGTTGGTGTAGGCCAAGTCTAGAGTATTTCCTCCCCTGGTTGGAAAATCCACATATTGGTTGAAGTGAGGGAGAACAGTCTTCATGTTGGCCTGGTTAAAATCCCCAGCAATGATGAAAACGCCCTCTGAAAGCATTGTGTGTGTGAGGATTTGCAATCCTCACACACACAATGCTTTACAGGAATTATCCTCACAATTAAGTCAAGTTCCATCAATAAATTTGTAATTGATTACGTTTCAAATACAATAATAAACAGTTGGGTTTTTAGTCGAGTTTGCATCCATAAAAGGTTTACCGTTTACACTCCTACTGTGTTATATAGAACAAAATACCTATTGCTATTTTTATTCCCACTCACGCTCACAATCACAGTTTAAAACGATGTAAACAGCATTTTAATGGGCTTCTGGTACGAGGCTCCATACACCTCTTTCACAGAATTTTGAGCTGGGACTCCGCCGTTCCTCACGGATTTAAAAAAAATTTTTAAATTTTTTTGTGCAATACTATGGTACCTGTTAGTGTCTAGAATTTACTGGGTTTCCATTATGCGCAATGAATTTTTTGAATTTTTGCTAAATTTGTCCTCCATAGGACCCACCACTCTGGGTTCACAGGACAGGCCGAAACGTATTCTGAATAGTTCTTGAACTCAATGAACAATTCTAGTTTACATATGCTTAAACATATTTGAAATCACATAGTCTGTGTGTGAATCTCAATAATTTTGGTTAAATGATTGTTATTCCATGCTTTAACCTTTTATGTGTGTGTGTGTGTGTGTGTGTGTGTGTGTGTGTGTGTGTGTGCGTGCGTGTGTGTGTGTGTGGGTGTGCGTGTGTGTGTGTGTGTCTGTCTGTCCTGTAGGATGAATTCCATCCATTCATTGAGGCTCTGCTGCCCCAGGTTCGTGCCTTCGCTTATACATGGTTTAACCTCCAGGCCAGAAAGAGGAAGTACTTCAAAAAACATGAGAAGAGGATGACTAAAGAAGAAGAGAGAGCTGTTAAAGATGAATTACTGGGAGAAAAAGCAGAGGTGGATTTTTTAAAATAATGCTGCAGCTAGTTGTCAACAAAAATGCTGATTTCATGAACTGAGATTTCTGTTTCTGTATCATTCTGCTACTAGGTGAAACAAAAATGGGCTAGTCGACTTTTGGCGAAACTAAGAAAAGACATCAGACCTGAATGCAGAGAGGACTTTGTCTTGTCAATCACTGGGAAGAAGGCTGCGTGTTGTGTCTTGTCAAATCCTGACCAGAAAGGCAAAATGAGACGAATAGACTGTCTCAGACAAGCTGACAAGGTAAATAGATACGCAGATATGTAGATATTTTCTGCTATAGAGAGTTATTAGCAGAACATAATCACGTTATTTTCTGCTAGTTATTAGTTATTATTATTAGTTATTATAAGTTCTTATTTTCACAGTTAGGAATCATTCTTGTTAGGAATGATTGAACATAATAGATTAACCAAACTTGTTAATACCAACTCACAACTGATCAAATGAACACACATTGAAAGCGTCAGTATTTTGGCCAATTGCAGTTATTCCTTTAAACCAGCAGGTGGCATAGTCCAGCAGGAGAAGCAAATAAATTACTACACTAAATTAATTTTCCATACTATACCTATATATATGTCTATCTATATGTCAAATCAGCCAATCACATGGAAGCACTCCATGCATTTAGGCACGTAGACATTGCCAAGACGGTTTGCTGCAGTTCAAACCGAGCTTCAGAATGGAGAAAAAAGGTGATTTAAGTGACTTTGAACGTGACATGGTTGTTGGTGCCAGACAGGCTGCTCTGAGTATGTCAGAAACCGCTGATATACTGGGATTTTTACGCACAAACATTTCTAGGGTTTACAGAGAATGGGCCGAAAAAGAGAAAATATCGAGGGCTACATACTCAATAGACAAAGAAGAGGTGGGGGGAGAAAGGCTAACAATTGAACACAACAAACAAAGAAAGCGGTAGGAGCTGATTTGGTGGATCACATAAGCTGTGCATTGACTGTAGTAGCATGGCTTCTACATCAGGAGGAAATAGTGGAAAGGAAATGGAGTGGATGATATCAAGGTCAGCAAAAATGAAAAGAGCAATCAGAAAGAGACATGAAAGGGCAAGAAATTGGTCGGATGAAAGTGAGCCAGGAGCGGAAGGCAGTAAAAGGACAAAAATAAATCAAAGAGTGAGTTCACGGGAACAAGATAACAGTAAATCAGAAGTGGAATACAAAGTTGTGGTAGAATTTCAGCAAGAAAGGGGTTATATTCATCCGATAAAGATAACCAAAGCAATAGAGGAAGAGATAGGGAAAATTAAAACGGCCAGAATCATGAACAACAGAAAAGTGATAATTCAAGTGAGGCACAACAACAGAAGATAATCAAAATGAAAACTCTGATGGGAGAAAGAATTAAATCATATATACCAGGTTATATGGCAAGGTTGAGAGGAGTAATTTCAGGAGTTCCACTTGAAATGACAATGGAGGAGGTGAAGAATGAAATCAAAGGAGGGAAAATAACAAATGCAATCAGGATTAAAAGTAGAAGAGAAGGGGAACTCAAAGATACTATGGCTGTGATAATACAGTTTGAAAACAAAATGTCAGAAAATATTCAGCTAGGATTCATGAACTATAAAGTTAGAGAGTACATCCCGAAACCGCTCAGATGTTTTACCTGTCAAAGAATGGGACACATTGCAAAAGAATGTAAGGGAAAAATTAGATGTGCAAGATGTGGAGTTCCACATGAATTTGGAAAGTGTGACAAAGATGCTAAAATCAAATGCTGTAACTGTGGAGGTGATCACAGTGCAGCCTATGGTGGATGTATAGTTCAAAGGGAAGCTAAAGAAGCCCAGAAAATCAAGATAATATAAAATGTTTCATATGCAGAAGCATTAAAAAGAGTAAAGAAAGATAGTACAAGAGGAATGAGGCTGGGAGAAACAGATCAAAGTTACACTTCTCGGAACAAAAATGAAGAACAGAATGATCAGAGACAAATACCAATGCCAACAACAAATACGTATAATACATGTGTGCATAAATGTAAAGTAGAGGAAAATACAATGATGGTGAAAAAAGAAAACTTTGTAGCATTTATATGTCATATTATTAATGTTGCAGTCCAAATGAAGAAGAAAAGTGATAAAATAAAAGCAATAGTAACAGCAGCAGGGAGGTTCCTAGATATGAAAGAAATTCAAGCAGATCAGATTCATACCATTTTGAGTGCCACTGAAATAACAGAAAATGGTCAGGATTAGGATACAAGATGGTTCTTCATATTCTTCAATGGAATGCCAGAAGTTTAATAGCCAATGGACAAGAATTTAAAAAGTATGTTTATGAATTAGAAATAATACCAGATATAATATGCATACAAGAAACATGGTTAAATTCAAATTTAGATTTTAAAATTCCTGGATATAACATAGAAAGACAGGATAGAAGTAATGGTAGTGGAGGAGGATGTGCCATCTTAATTAAGGAAGGAATTGCTTATAAGAACAACTCATTAAATAAAAAATTAGAATGTGTTAATATAGAAATATTTCATTTAAGGAAATATGGAAATATTAAAATTATAAATTATTATAATCCATGTAAAAATCTTGATAGTGGAATATTTAAGGAAATAGGGAAAATACATAGAAGAGAAGTTTGGTGTGGAGATTTTAATTCTCACAATAGTCTATGGGGCAGCAAGAAGACAGATCATAATGGTGAAATAGTGGAAGAATTAATGGATGAAAGGTCATTAGTTTGTCTTAATAATGGAAAAGGTACAAGAGTAAATATACATAAAAATGCAGTTTCATGTCTTGATATTACATTAATATCAGACTGTCTTGTTAATGCATGTGAATGGGATGTTAATTGGGAGTCTACAATAGGGAGTGATCATTTTCCAGTAAGTACAATAATTGATGACAATATAAATAGACAAGAAGAGTTAACATTAATAAGATGGTGCTTTAATAAAGCTAATTGGTTTAAATTTAAAACAAAATGTGAAGAAACAAGTCATGTAGTAACATTAAAGGTAATATTGAAGAATGTACAAATCAAATAACAGAACATATCTTAAATGCTGCAAATTATAGTTTACCAAAAATAAAAGTGAAAGGTCAGAAGAAAGTAGTTCCTTGGTGGAATAATGAATGTAGTAAAACAATTAAAGATCGTAATAAAGCTTTTAAAATATTACAGAAAAATTTAACAATCGAAAACCTTATTGATTATAAAAGGAAAAGAGCAAAGGCTCGGAAAACTATAAAGGATGCAAAAAAGAAAACATGGAGAGATTATTGTTCATCAATAGGTTCAGAAATAAATTTAAAGAATGTTTGGTTAATGTTTAGAAAAATGATGGGGAAAAAGAATAATGTTAATATTCCATCCTTAGTTAGAGGACAGGAGGTTTTGGTTTTAAATAAGGATAAGGCAGAGTTGTTAGGTGAGACATTTGCAGCTGTTCATAGTGGTGATCAGTTGACAGATACTCATAGAAGGCAGATGATTCAAAAAATTGGAAATCATAAAAATTCACTAGAAAAATATCAAAAATATATGTCAACATTAGATATGAATATAACCATGAAAGAAATAAAAACAGTATTGAAAGGGACAGGATATTCAGCTCCAGGGGAGGATCAATTATGTTATGCTATGTTTCGACAGATGCCGGAAGTAACACTGAAATTAATATTAAAATTATTTAATAAAATATGGAAAGAAGGATCGATACCAAATAGTTGGAAAAGGGCAATAATATTACCATTTAATAAGCCAGGTAAAGATCCTACCTGTCCAAATAATTACAGACCAATTGCTCTAACTTCTCATTTAAGTAAATGGATGGAGAAAATAATAGTAAATAGACTAGGATATTTTCTTGAGAAGAATAATCTAATTAATGGATATCAATGTGGATTCAGAGCAGGAAGATCAACAATGGATGCTCTAACTAGAGTCAGTAATGAAATAGAGAAAGCTTTAAAAATGAAGGAACTAATGATTATAGTATTTTTTGATATAGAAAAAGCGTATGACTCACTATGGAAAGAAGGATTACTTATAAAAATGAAACAGATGGGAATAGGTGGGAGAATGTATAATTGGATAGCAAATTTTCTGTTAGATAGAAAAATAAGAGTAAAAATTGGGAATGATTATTCAAAAGAATTTAATGTTGAAAATGGAATACCTCAAGGTAGTGCAATTAGTCCAATTTTATTTAATATTATGATCAATGATATTTTCTATGACACTGATAAATGTATAAAATCTGCACTATATGCAGATGATGGGGTCATATGGATGAAGGGGAAAAATATTAAATATGTGGTAGGAAATATTAAAAAAGCAATTAGTAAAGTAGAAAAATGGTCTTATGAATGGGGTTTTAAATTATCAGCAAGCAAGTCTTCTTATATGGTTGTCACAGAGAAATATTAATATAGAAACAATAACATTATATGGACAAACGTTAGAAAGAGTAACAGAATATAAATATCTAGGTTTATGGTTGGATAGTTCTTATTCATGGAAAACTCATTTAGATAACTTAGAAACCAAGTGTAAAAATGTTATTAATCTATTAAAGGCTGTGGCTGGAAATAATTGGGGTGCAGATAGACAGTCATTATTAAGCATATACAGGGCTCTCATGAGATCAATGATAGATTATGGCAGTACAATATATGGAGCAGCAGCTAAAACATCATTACAAAAAATAGAAAGATTACAGTGTAGGGCTTTACGTATATGTACAGGAGCAGTAAAAACAACACCTATTAATGCTCTTTTAATTGAAACTGGGGAAACTCCACTGGAAATGAGGAGAATTAAATTAGCTTTAGCATATTGGATGAAAATTAAAAGTAATAAAGATGATAATGTGAATTCAATTATTTTGCAGAATTGTTGGGAATATTTGAAGTTCCAAAGTAATGGATTTGGATGGATGGTTAGGAAATGGATTAAAATGTATAGATTAGAGGACAAGGAAACAGCTCATTTTAATCCAATTAGCGTTATTCCTCCATGGTTAATACCAGAGGTTAATGTAGATTTGGAAATTAATACAATGAAAAATGATTGGAATTTAAATGAAATAGGGATCAAGACTGATATTTATTTAAGAAATACATATAACAATTATCTTAAAATTTATACAGATGGTTCTAAGAATTTAAAAGGATATGTGGGAATAGGAATATATATATCAGAGTTTAAAATTTTTTTTTCTAAAAGAATATCAGATCATTTGTCGGTTTTTACAGCAGAAATGGTGGCAGTTATATTAAGCTTGCAATGGGTTGAGGAGGTCTGACCAGACAGGGTGGTGGTGTGCACAGATTCCAAAGCTGTAGTAGAAAGTATTAAGGGAGAAGGAAACGATAGAAAAGATTTAGTATTAGAAATTCATCATATTTTATTTAGATTATATAGGGGTGGCATTGATGTTTGGTTTTGTTGGGTGCCAGCACATGAAGGAGTAAAAGGCAATGAAAAGGCAGATAAATTAGCTAAAAGGGCTTTAGAGGGGGAAATAACAATTTCAATTCCTTTTGGGAAAGGGGAAGGGAAATCACTTATTAAAAGTAAAGAAATGGAGAAATGGCAAAAAATGTGGAATGAAGATAAGAAAGGAAGAAGATTATATGAAGTACAAAAGTCAGTTCGAATTCGAAGCATTAATGAAAGAAACAGAAGAGAAGAAATAATAATTAGTAGATTAAGAGTAGGTCATACCTACATAAATGACATGCTTTATACAATAGGGAGGAAAAATAATGATAAATGTGAGAGATGTGGAGAGAAAGAAAATGTAGAACACATATTGATGAACTGTAAGTCATATGAACTCGAAAGGCAAGAATTAAAGAGAATAGTTAGAAATATAGGGCATGAATGGAATCTTAAAGGTATATTAGGAAATGAAGGAAACATAACAGATATTCACAAATTAAGGAAAGCATTGTTTATTTATCTTAAGAATACAAAATTAAAAAGTAGAATTTAATAGATGTGAAGTAATGCTGCTACACACTCATGTACAGTAGGTGGCGGTATGCACCTTAAAGTTGCTTATGATCCGCCATAATAGAAAAGAAGAAGAAGAAGAAATTCTGTGGGCCAAATGCCTTGTTGATGCCAGAGGTCAGAGGAGAATGGCCAGATTGATTTGAGCTGATAGAACGGCAAAAGTAACTCAAATAACCACAACTGCGGTTATGCAGAAGAGCTTCTCTGAACACACAACATGCCAAACCTTGAGGCAGATGGGCTACAGCAGCAGAAGACCACACCAGGTGCCACTCCGTTCAGCTAAGAACAGGAAACTGAGGCTACAATTCACATAGGCTCACCAAAATTGGACAATAGAAGATTGGAAAATGTTAGAGTCTTACTTAGAGCCTAAGTGAATCTCCGAGCGCTGGAGGGGGAGCGGAGCGCTCCGCGGTTCACTTAGGCTCTAAGTAAGTGAACCTCCGAGCGCTTGAGGAGGTAAAGAACGGCTGGCCGAAATTAGCGTTCCTAAATCAGACCAACCTTAGGCTAAACACCTCTTACACCGTGGAGCGTCAATATCCAACTTGAAGCTAACTTCACTGTGATATCAACGCATGCGCGATCTGATCTCCAAATTATGCCCCGCCTCTTCTGTGACAACTCACACATACAAAAAATGACTCTCTCACACATACCAAAAATTTGTCTTTCGCACAGACAAATACAAGTCTCATCCTCATTCATTCAACCTAGTGTTAGTTCACACACACATACATTTTCGACCTATCATTCAGAATAGTATGTCTGTATGCGTTGCGTGTATGTGTGTGTTGTGTGATATTTTAGTCGTGTGTGTGCGAGAGAAAATTGTATGCGTGTGTGATATTTTAGTAGTGTATATGCGCAATTTTAGTATTTTTTTTGTGTATGAGTCTTTAGTAGTGTGTGAGAGACAAAACATAGTTTTTGTCCTAAACGGCCCCTCGTAGTTGAAGGCACAGCTTTGCAATTTCTTACTTCAAAGTACAAAGAGGAAGAAATACAACAGGAAGTCATTTTTGTCTGTCAAGGAAAGAAAGCATGATGCTTTTCTCACAATCAAAACCCATCCACTCCTTTCTATCCCTTTGATTTACAACATGAGTAAATATCTGAGTTGAATAATATTGAGTCATTAGAAATGTAAATAATGTCGTAAGTTTAACAACTTTTGACATGATTTTAGTCACTATAGTTAAGCTTTGTCTGACTATCCATGTGTAAATCCAAGTTGAAATGAACTATCTAATTCTAAGCCATCATATCTATGTAAGCTCTTTATTTGGCCATATATAATTTGGATACATGCAGTTATGGTTACATTTATCACGTTATAAGGACTTATTAGTATGGTTATTTTCAGTACAATTGTTTGGAGTGCTTTCGTCATATGTTGATGTGTTTTTGTAAAAGTCCTTCACATGACCTGACTTTTTTAAACAGGTGAGAAACAACTTCCCATCATAGTGTAGTAATTATGTTTGGCCACATGATGAAGCCAAATCCACATTTATCTTTGTCAGCAACTTGTCTAACTTGACGTACCTTGTCTAATTTCATCTACAGAGAATTCCAAATGTAAATGAACCTTACAATCCTTAATATCGTTATAAACTAATGTTTTTTGGCCATAGTATGACTTCTATACTGATTTGTATACCATAACATGATTTGTATATACCAGGGGTGGCCAATCCTGGTCCTCGAGGGCCGGTGTCCTGTAACTCTTAGATGTCTCTCTGGTCCAACACTCTTGAATCCAACAGCTGAATCACCTCCTAAGTGCAGTCAAGTTTTCCAGAGTCCTGCTAACGACCTCATTATTTGACTCAGGTGTGTTGAAGTAGAGACACATCTAAAAGTTGCAGGAGACCGGCCCTCGAGGCCTGGAGTTGCCCACCCCTAGTATATACTCTTCTGTATTTTGTGTCCTTTCACTTAAACACTTTTTTTTTTGCATTAAATCCTCTTCAAACAGAACACCGGCCTTTTTCCGGAAGGAAGCAGTGTAAGACACAGTTAAGCTAACTGTGAACATCAATAAAGGATGCTTGTTCACATTGGATGCAACAGTACATTTCTTTTCAGGGGAGGTGGCAGGGTCCCATGAAGGGGCATCATTTGGGGTGGTGACCTGCTGTTTTACTTATCATTGCATCTCACATTTAGGGAGGTACTGATACCATCCAGTTATCTCATGATGAACACTAATACAAAGTTATGGTTGTCTGTAGTGAGAATAATTTCATTCTTTGTTTATGATTATAATCTTTGTATTCCAGGTGTGGAGGTTAGACTTGGTGATGGTTATCCTCTTTAAGGGAATTCCTCTAGAAAGCACAGATGGAGAGCGTCTGGTTAAGGGAGGCCAGTGCTCCAATCCTGTTCTCTGTGTCCAGCCACGACACATCTCTGTTTCTGTGAAAGAGCTAGACCTCTACCTCGCCTTCTATGTGCAGGAGAAAGGTATCTATGCACGCACAGTACAGTCACCTTCTCATACCCCCCCCCCCACACACACACACCCCAACACACACACACATATATTTACAGTATATATATGTATATATATATATATATATATATACATATATATATATATATGTACTTTTACATTCTGCCTTTCCTTGTTTTCAGAGGCAGAGCAGAGTAACAGTCCCAGTCGTACTGGAGTTGGCTCTGATCAGGAGGACAGTCGAACAGCAACTATAGGTAACGAATCTCCTTAAGAAAAATTCCCTCCATATAGCTTGTTTGCTATAGCAATATTTGTGTTTGAAAACACACTATAGATTAGGTGTCGCATTAACAGAATATTTTCTGTATTTGACCAGTAATTTTTTTTTAAATTAACGGAAAAAACTGAAGCTCCTCTGTCGTTTTGACAGATTACAATTCACACACCTGACTATTGGTTGAAACGCGTCAGACACTTTCAATTTTACACACATTGTGGAGGTAAATAAAGCCATCAATACAAAAACATGACTTCTGAATGCCATCTCTGACATGGACAGTGAAGTAAATGAATCTTGCTGACTGGGAGCTGACAGCGCACAGAAGAGTTATGATGAAACAGGTTTTGAGCAATCAAGCGTGTCTTTTTTACATTCAAAGTCTATCTGGACAGTGACATAGTGTCGACACAGTATCAATACAGTTTTGCTATGGGTTGAAACGCTTCATGACGCCTCATTTACCCATCAGTAGGTCTGATACCATCCAGTACCAACCAACATCATGACACATTCAGTTCTTTTCATGGATGTTCAATCAGGCCGTTGACTCAGCAATCCAGCAGTTCTACTGTTTTTCTCTGAAACCAGTTAGGCGTTTTCTTTTCTTGTCTTGCTTGAAGCTCTATAAACATTTCATCCTCAGATTCTTATCAAGAATGTTTCAGTACATTTTCTGTTTCTTAAACCGCTAGTCACAATCCAGGTAAGATAAACTAATATTTTTTAACCTTGTAGCACAGATATTTTCTTCAATCCCATGTCCAATAATTGGAGAGTAGTAAGAACAAAGTAGCAGGGTTAAAGCCTACTGTGTGCATGTGTGTATATTTGCCATTTCCCCAAACTCACAACAGTCTTTAACTGACTGTTTCTGCAGATGGCCCACAGTTCCAGGAAAGTTTTGTGACTTCAGGAGTTTTCAGTGTTCCTGAGTTGGTCCAGGTCTCAAGAAGTAAGTCTTCTTTACCTGAATGGGGCAGTGAAAGTGAACTGTCTAATGTCTCAGCATGGGTCAACAATCTAGACGGGGGAAAAAATAATGATTAATATATTAAGTCAGAAATTTAGCATGCTACAAGTGTCAACCAACAAATGCTATGGAACCGTCATCATAAAATAAACTGATGGGGTTTACCTATGGTGGCCATTTTTTGGTAAACTTTAGCTCTTACTTTTTCATTCTCTCATTACACCATTCGCTTACTTTCTCCCTAGCACTCTCTTGTGCTTTAACCTTCAATTTCATCCCATTTAGTTATTTAAAATCTTTTTTTCTTTTGAGCTCTTTCTTTAACTCCCAAAAATTTGAGTCATGAACAACACTAATTAAGAAATATTCATATCCAAATCTGAACTTCAGAATGATCCAAAACATCAACAGTTTGATGTAGAAGTTTCAGTTTGTATGTACTCTAAGTCTGAGCAGAGTTTCTTGCTTCTATGTGTAGCTCCAGTAGTTACAGGAGTGGGACCTGGTTTCTCTATTGGGGAGCTTCAAGGTCATCTGGCCTATGACCTTAACCAGTCCATCAACCAACCGGTCAGCCTGCGACGGTCGTTGGCCAGCACGTCCTCCAGCGGGTATGCAGACACAAAACATGCATCTGAGTTGACTGATTATATTATGATTGTATAATAAATCAATTGATTATATCAGTTGATGGTGATTATATTTTAGAGTTAAAAAAGGAAAACTCAGAATCAAGGGATTCATCTAGCAAGTTTATTAGGTTGTGCTTGAAGTCAAAGAAAAAACAGAAGATGGGAGCTGAAGTAAAGCAGAATGAACATGTTGAAAACAGGACAGACCACACCCTGGAGGGGAAACCTAAGGGACAGATAGATACTTCTGTGTTTCTATGTTGACGTCTGGCATATTAAATATAATTTCTCATCAGAGATCTAAGGGAGGATTTATGTTGCATAAGTGAAAATATGCAGAGTGACAAATATTATTTGAAAACAAGGATAGGCAGAATGTGACTAACATACCTAGGCTGGTCAACCACTGAATTGCCTTTTTCCTCTTCTGTCCATTAGCAAAGATAAGCCTTAGATAGGCTTTTGTTAGCCATGAATAGGCTTGAGTTAGCGTTGAATAGACCTGTGTTAGTTTTAAATAGGCTTACAATAGCTTTGAATAGGCTTGCTTAAGCTAGATGCTTGCATGCCTACACCAGTCATCTCATAATTTCTTCTTTAAAGAAAATTTTTATCAATACAAATGGTTGGCATACAATGTCTGTGAGCGACATACATTAGATGCATTTATGTGTGTTCTTTTGACAAAGTTGACTGTAGTCCAACATGTCTACAGACAAATAGTACAGATTTGATATTAAAAGAGTAATTTTATTTAGCAGGACAACACGTACGCATATTTAGGCATTATTTCTGTCAAAAATTCTGAACAGTAACTTAAGTCCAAAATAATTATGTACTAATCTGTCTGTAGGAGTAAACGCCTTAAGTCCGGCTCCATTGAAGAGGATGCTGACAGTCCTGGAGGGGAGTATTACCATTCACCTGCATCTCCTGCAAGCAGCTCCAGGAACTGGACTGATGACTTGGAAGGAGGTAACAGAATAAGCAACGTCTTATCGGACATAGGTATTAGTTAGAGAGACAGACCTGAGAGACAGAGGCTTGAATTGTTTTATTTTCTGTCAGCAGAAGAACTTACTAAGTGAAAAACGTGAACAACACTGAGAGTCCGAACTGTTGATGCATTTAAATATGATTCAAAGTTTAAATTTGAGACAAATATATTAGGAAAACTATTAAACCCATTTCATCTCAAGCTAATAAGACCTTGCTTGCCTGTTAAACATAGCCAAAATATATTTGCATGCTATGGGTCAGTCGAGGCTGGCGGTTCCAGGAAGAGGAACCGCCAGCCTCGACCCCCGCACAGGTGACCGGGAGATCACCACCTCCTCCCGGTCATGTTGAGCAGTCCGTTCCACCAGACGGGCAAAATACTTGAACAGGGTGGTCACCTCTGCACCTGACGTCTTCTTCCTCACCACACAGGGAGAACAGATACCTGAGGAGACAGGTGGCCCCTGGGGGGCAGCACTGGGCATGTGCAGAGAAGGATAAAAGGTCACATAAGACCAGCACCACAGCCTTACCCACCCTAAGACCACACCTCAGCAACTATAGGAAACCAAGCTAAGAAACCCCCAAGCAACCAGACTGAGCTGATGAATGAGGACCATAGAGTCAAAATAAACAAATAAACTAATTAGGCCCGAGCAGCAAAGTGCTGCGAAGGCCTATTGTTTTCATACTGTTTCTTATTACGATTCTGTCCCCCTAAAGAGGGGCCTTTTTGGGGGCTTTATCAAAAACTCACCAAACTTGGCGGACGCATCTAGTTTGTTTAAAAACTTCATATTTTAAGGTCGTCGCAAAAAAAATGGCTCAACGGCGCCACCTAGCAATTTTCAAAGGACCCTTTGCTATTCCCTTACTTCATCATAGAGACATGAAATTTGGTACAGTTGTAGAGCTCACCGATACGCTCAGAATTTACTATTAATATAGTGCAAGTATCACAGGAAGTCGGCCATTTTGGATTTAAGGTCCGATTCTGACCCCATTTTTGATGTTTACAGCCTTCGTATTTGATCGAACTCCTCCTAGGGATTTCGATTGATCGGCTTCAAACTCGGTCAGTCTGATCATAAGGCATGTCCGATTCAAAGTTATCAAAACGGTGAGTTTTTGAGCATGCTTAAGGGGCGATGCCAGGGGTCAAAGTTCACCTACTCGCCATGAAACACGAAACTGTTATACGCATCTCCTATACAAAAACACATAGAGGTACCAAACGTTCAGTGATTGATCATCATCGGGTGTCCTACAATATCCAATGGTCAAATGATGACATCACTTAGGCCACGCCCCCTGGAAACAGGAAGTGTTTTTTTTTTTTGTAATTAAAAGTTTTTATTGATTTTCTGAAAATTATCTCACATAAAACACAAATACAGAACAAAAAAAACAAAAAAGGCTGGTGCACCCCCCCCCCCCCCCCCCAATACCCAGGGTACAGTCATATATTATATGTATATTACAGTGTCAATTCAAAAACATTCAGTAGTTGAGAGAAAGGTAATTGTCTGGGAAAATCAGACTTCATCCAGATACATTACTCGAAGCCATAGTTCTTTTCAATGAGTCCCAAAAGCTATCCCATTCCATGTCCCTGTTCCCATCCATGTTGTTGAGCATGACTTCATAAGAAGCTGTATCCGTCATTGATTTAATCCACTCATTTAGCTCGGGACACTTTGTGGTCTTCCAATGTCTTAAGATGATCCTGCAGGCTGTCACCAGACCGACCATCACAATTGCAAAAGCTCCTTTTGGGGTGTTTGGCATTTGAGATCGGTCTCCCAGTAAACACAGTTCTGGAGTCTGAGAGATCTCTGAGCCAAGCCATGCACTCAGAGCCTCCAAGATTTTAATCCAAAATGGTGAAACCAGAGAGCATTCCCAGAAACAATGCAAATATGTGCCCACTTCTTTCTTACATTTCCAACACCTATTGTTTGACATTATTTTCATTCTATGTAACCTCGTAGGTGTATGATAATTTCTATGTAGCACCTTATACTGTATAAATTTGCTTCTGGCCTCTTTCACATATTTACTGCTCTCTGACATTACCCTCAACCATCCTTCTTTTGTATACTCTTTTCTCAAATCTTTTTGCCATAGGAGTTTAATATTTGACGATTCACCACTCAGATTACAACTTAGCAGCTTATAAAATTGAGAGGCAGTGTGTCGTACACGCGGCATCTTAATATAATTCAATATATCATTTTCTACAATCTTTTTAAATTTTGAGGTAACACAATGTCTCATCTGTAGATATTTCCAAAAATTTGCTTTACCTTCCAAATTAAATGTGTGAGTAAGTTCATTGAAGGACATGAATTGTCCATCTTTGTACAAATCACCAATGACGCATATGCCACGTGAATGCCACTGCCTCCAAAACACAGGTGTTTTACCAATACATATCTCAGGATTATTCCAGAGAGATGCATACTGCTCTACCTGATGTGGGAGCTTTAACAGTTTGTGTACCTTTGACCAAACTTTACAAGAATGAACATAAACTGGGTTTGTTGTGTCGATCTTTTGAGATAATTTGTGTTTAGGGTCAAACGGCAAACATATATCCCTTTCAATATGTAACCATTCCTGCCCATTCTCACCTTCCCAATATTTAACTAATTTTGCCATTTCAAATGACAAGCAATAGAGCTTAAGATCTGGAAGTTCTAGGCCGCCCTTTTCCTTAGGAGCATATAATTTTTCTAATTTTGTTCTCGCTCTTTTACCTTCCCACAAAAAATGTTTAATTAAATTTTCATACCTTTTAAAAATATCGAGTGGAATTGTAATAGGAAGCATCATAAGCAGATAATTAAACTGAGGGGCGGTAATCATTTTTATAACATTAATCTTACCCCATAATGTTAGTTTTATCTTCCCCCACTTTTCAAAATTTGTTTTAATTTTTGAGAGCACCGGATCAAAATTTAGTGAAGGTAACGCTTCCAACTCCCTACTGAGCCTAATCCCAAGATACTTCATACCTTCAGGTACCCATTTGAATTTAAAATCTTTAACCATGTGTGAATTGCATAAAGAGGATAATGGCATGGCTTCAGATTTAGCCCAATTTATTGAGTACCCTGAAACCGTCGAATACATCTGCATAGTGTCCATCAGGTGCGGCAAAGATGTAAGCAGATGTGTTATAAGTGATAAAATATCGTCTGCATATAAAAGCAGTTTGTGTTCTTGTTGTCCTCATAATATTCCTTTGATGTCCTTATTTCTCCTAATGCTCACTGCTAAAGTTTCAATAAACATGATGAATAATAATGGGCTGAGAGAACAACCCTGACGGGTCCCCCGTGATAAGTTAAAAAAGGATGAAATGGTGCCATTGGTTATGACAGCAGCCTTTGGTTCTTTATACAATATTTTGACCCATTTAATAAAAGAGGGTCCAAATCCAAAATTTGAGAGAGCTGAAAAAAGAAAGCTCCATTCCACTTTATCAAACGCTTTCTCCGCATCTAAGGAGATAGCAACGACTGGCTCCTCCTTTGACTGACTCAACCACATCAGATGTAACAATTTTCTAATGTTATCAGAGGAGGAGCGGGTTTTCATAAAGCCTGTCTGATTCTGATGAATAATACTAGGAAGTACTTGTTGTAAGCGCACAGCCAGCGCCTTGGTTAATATTTTACAGTCTACATTTAATAAGCTAATTGGCCTATAATTTGCCGGGTCCGTGCTATCCCTATCCTTTTTTGGAATCAAGGATATCAGAGCTTCATTAAAAGTAGGAGGCAGGTGTCCTCTCTCAAAGATCTCTTGATAGACCTTTTGTAACACTGGAGCAAGAATATCCATCTACTCCTTGTAGTATTCTGATGGAATACCATCATACCCGGGGGATTTCCCCACCTTCATCGCTGAGATTGCCTTCCTAATCTCCTCTTCAGTAATTGGTGCTTCCAACCACTCTACATGCTCCTGAGATAGCCTTGGTAGCTTGAGTTTGGAGAGAAAAGCATCACTTTCTCTTTGGTTTGTCTCGTTAAACACTGAAGATGTATACAATGTTTCATAATATTGTTTGAAGCCATTGTTTATGTCTTTTGGTAAGGTTACTAAAGTATCTCCTTGTTTCATGGCAGGGATTGTGTTCAAAAAATCCTCTTTTTTAACTTGTCTTGCTAATAATTTGCCCGTTTTCTCCCCTCCCTCATAAAATGAAGTTTTTAACCTGAATAGAGAATATTCCACTTTTTTGTTATAAATTTCATTTAACTGAAACTTAAGCCCACAAATATCTCGATAAAGTAAATCATCATAACACCTAGCCAAATTGCTTTCTTTAAGTTTGATTTCTCTTTCCAATTTACGAATTTTACATAGACTCTCTTTTTTCTTCCATGAAGTGTATGCTATAAGTTTACCTCTCAGAAATCCCTTAGAGGCCTCCCATGCAGATTGAACATGCTCTGTACTGCCAATATTTATTTCAAAAAAGTATCTCAGGTCCTGCCCCAACTGTTCTTTAAAAAGTTTGTCCTGTAAAATCGAGACATTCATTCTCCATCTTGAACCTCTTATATTCCCCAGTCCTAATCTTATGCATAATTCCGTAGGTGCATGGTCAGTGAGTGCAATAGTTTTAATGTCACAACTCCGCACATTATTTACTATGAGTTTTGAAACCAAAAACAGATCGATCCTAGAATAGGATTTGTGACAATGAGAATAAAATGTGTACTCTCTTTTAGACGGATTGATTAACCTCCAAACATCTACTAGACCCAAATCTTCCTTTAACATATGGACTGCATCTCTTCCTTTAGAGCTAAGTGAACCTTTTGGTGCGCTTTTATCAAGTATAGGATCCATAACTTCATTAAAGTCCCCTGCTAATATTATTTGTCCTTCCATATCCCCCAATATACTATTTATTTTGTGGAAAAAATTAGGGTCCTCCTTATTGGGTGCGTATATGTTGCAGAGTATGACCTTTACCCCTTCCAGCATTGCTTCGACGCAAACTATTCTTCCCTCTGTATCCTTAGCTTGTTTTATCAATGAAAACTGAATATTTTTCTTAATAAGGATAATTACTCCATTGCGAGCACTCGAGTGAGAGCTATGAAAAATATGTCCTACCCAACCCATCTTAAACTTGGACTCTTCCCCCTCATTTAGGTGAGTTTCTTGGAGAAATATTACATCGGTTTGATTCGTCTTTAAATACGCCAATATTTTGCGCCTTTTGGCTGGATTTCTGCATCCATTAATATTCCAAGTTGTGAATTTTATATACTTCCCAGTCATTGCAGATTATATATTGATACACGTTTTAAACCTGTAACAAAACACTCTGAACTGATATATCTATACCCCGGTCCCCTGATCCCCAACCTTCTCTGTGAGTGCACCCAGCCAAAATGAAAACAATTTACATGGGCAATAAACATTCCCGTCATGTAAACGGATAGAAACAACATAAAAAACGAACTTAAAACCTACTCTATTGCTGCTGTCTACCGCAGCTGAAAAAGAAAAGAAAGAATAACTAAGAGAAAAAACCTTATCGGGTCCGTGGACTCTGCTTCTCTCTGTTCATGATGACAGGTGGCGAGGTCCGCCTCCCAACAGTCAGACACAACATCTTCTATGGGGCTCCTAGGAATTACATCAATCAGTTGAATTTGGGGTGTCCTCCCCCTGCTCGTTCTCCTCCCGGCTCTCCTCATTGAAAAACTTCTCTGCTGCTTTCGCCGAGCTAAAACTTATGTTTTTGCCCTTCCACCTCACGCGCAGCGTGGCTGGATACGCCAGGGTGTATTTAGCAGAGGTGTGACCAAGTCACTGTGTTGCAAGTCTCAAGTAAGTCTCAAGTCTTTGTCCTCAAGTCCGAGTCAAGTCTCAAGTAAAGACAGGCAAAAGTCGAGTCAAGTCTCAAGTCAGGAACCTTTAATTTCAAGTCATTTCGAGTCGTTTTTATTTTATTTATTTTTTATTTGCAATTATACATAAAATTCAAATAATAGACCATTTGTTAGTTTTAAAATATGTATTTATCTCAAATGATAGAACATGTGTAGCTGAACACAAAGTATAAAAACATTTTTAAATTGGACCACTTTATTGCCCAGTTCTGTTAAACTTGATATTCAATAAAAAAGACGAAAATGCTGACATTTCCACAGCACAATACAAAGAACCAGTTTTTTCCTCTTTTCTCTAACCTGTCAAAACAATATATTGTCAATATAATTTCCCAACGTAGATGTCTTCAAATACACCAACCATCCTTAGATGATACTAGACCCGGCTCATCATCATGATGGGACAGAGAGACTCTGTTCCCTGTGTTCAGGTCCAGAATCTGCTTTCTGTTCCGGAGCCCCGCTCACTATCCACCGGCTTCCTGAGCTAACACGGTGCACATTATTTGTGGAGGCATTTGAAGGACCGGATTTATGGTAAATAATCACCAATTTAACCCGGAGTACACATGCTAACACGAAGTTAGCTAAAGTCAACTATCTTACAGCAAAAGAAAAGCGCCACCTACCGATCTTTGTGAAGCTTCAAATGCCGGACAAAGTTGGACGTCGTGGCATCTCCATCCGATATTCTCTTCTTGCATGTTTTACAAGTTGCAGTTCGTTTTTTAGTCGAAAGTTCATAACCTACGTAGCCAAAAGAAATTACTCGCGGAAGCATATTCCAGCGGTTATTTCGTATTTCGTTCCCTGAGCTCTGCAGCTTTGCCGCGTTTTTTTAAACGTCCAAATCCTGTTAATTTGATTGGTTGTGCTGCAGCTACGTACACATACATACATAAGGAGAGAGGAAAACCATAGTGACGGTCTGCGCATATTGATACGGAATGAGTGAAATTAATTAATGACGCCACTTTATAAATAATGTGTTTTAAATTTTAAGACTTTGAGTAAAAAATATCAAGTCTTTTCAAGTAAACAGCTTCAAGTCGAGTCAAGTCCCAAGTCAATGGCATGAAAGTCAAAGTCAAGTCCGAGTCTTTGAGCATTTTTTCAAGTCAAGTCTCAAGTCGTGATTTTAACGACTCGAGTCTGACTCGAGTCCAAGTCATGTGACTCGAGTCCCCACCTCTGGTATTTAGCGTTGCGCTCTTGCAGCTTCTTTTTCACTGCGGTGAAAGCCTTCCTCTTCTCTGCCAGTTCTTTAGACATATCTGGAAACACTGATAGCCTGCATCCTTGCCACTCAAACCCGCGCTTCTCCTTAGCTGCCATAATCACTTTATCCCTCGCTGATTGCCTCAAGAATCGAATAAGAACCGGTCTCGGGGCTCGATTCGGGTCGGGTAACGGTGCGAAGACCCGGTGGGCTAGTTCAATCTCGAACTCGGCGTCATCGCGAACTCCAAGACCCTCGATTAACATCTTCCGAACACAGCTCAAAAGTGTCCCATCAGTACCGATAGTCTCTTTCAACCCGATAACTCTCACATTATTCCTCTTACTGTGATTTTCGAGAACTTGCATGCGGTCCAGCATGGCTTCCATTAGCTTGCTTCTCTCACCAACTGCGGTGTGCAGCCGCTCCGAGGTGTCCTCCAAGCGGGAGATACGTGTTTCAGCCTCCGTTAGCCTTTCTTGCATTGCAGTCACCGCTGCATTCAGTTCCGACGTCGTCTGCTTTATTGTGGAGACATCAGCAGCTACGCTTTGTAGCATGTTACTCATTTTAACCACTTCCGAGAACAAATTCGTTATATTAGGAGGAGGAGGTGTTTCCCCCTGTTCTTCCTCATGTGGAGGGCTGTGACGGGTCGACATGCGGCCTATACTCTTTGAGTGTTTCGTTGCGGCCATTGCAGGATTAAAGTACTTTTTCCCCCAAAAAGAAGTCCACAAGCCTATTGTTAAAAAAAGAGGATAATTTAATGCTAACTTTGAACAAAACGTTTGGCTCTTTCCTCTTTAATTTTCCCGGGATCCTTGACGAGTGACGGCGCGCTGCTAAAACGATACAACAACAAAGCGTGTTGACGTCACAGATCACAGAGTTTAATCCCATACAAAGCAATGAACAACAAAGCTGCAGAGGAACAGAGATATACATTTTTCTCATAAACATAAAGACAGACACGGGGAAGACAGACAAAACACAAAACAAAGACAAAGAAAAAAAGGCAAAAAATAGCGGCCGCTCTCTCTATTTTCTCTCCTTACACTTCATCTTATACCAAATCGGTGTTTCCCTATTTAATTTATGCAGCCAAGGCGTTCCTCGTGCTGACCAACTGGAAACCCCCTCAGGCACCCAGAGAAACTTGGAACTCCCCTCATTTATGGCAAAGGTGTCTGGTTTTTGTCTAAGCAAAAGGGCGGACCACTTAGTGCTACTCCCTGTCTAGTACGGGCAGATCCCTGACGCCGAAAATCGTGAGATGAGATTTCGCAGATACCTCTGAAGTCTCTTCCCCCAAACTTCCTTAGTTCTCCCCATTGGAATGCTAATTTTATTGCCCTGTGTGTGGAGGAGGCCCCTGCTTGGCTGAATGCCTGCTATTTCAACTCCTTCCCAAATGCTCAACAGAAAACTGTTCCAAATAAGAGTGCTGAATATAACTTTTAAGATTAACTGTATCAAGCATTAAAATAATCATTTTTCCTTAACACTATACTGCTCCCTCACTTGCTGAGAACGGTATCAAATAAGAGCCCCTTACTACAGTATCGTCGTCTAATTACATGTCGGGAAACGGAGAGCCGTTAGCCAGCTGCCATCTTGTTCGCCTGCCCACGTGACTCCTCGGAAGTGTTATGTTTTACTGTGAACGGTCGCTATCTTACTCTTTTGACCTAATCAACATGAAACTGTGTCCAGAGACAGAAGACATGTTGGTGTGTTGTGGATTCCAACCCCGACCGGCTTCGATGGAGCAGGTGGGCGTGGCGGCGGGCGAAGTGACCTGTAACGCCGTTGCCATACGTTTGGCTCCGAATTCCACAATTTCGGGCCGAGCTGCTCCAAACTCACTAGGATGAATCCTTATCCACCCGCCGATAGGAATCCATAACAAAATTTGGTGGGCGTAGCCTAATTTCTCTACAGCGCCCCCTAGAATATTTTAAATGATCAGCCCCAAGCCATGCTTTAACCTAGAATTACGAAACTTGGTACACATGTGTATCTTGTCAGGATGTACAAAATAGTCTCTTAGAGCCATGTCTAAACCCAACAGGAAGTCGGCCATTTTGGATTGAAGGTCCGATTTTGACGTTTACAGCCTTCATATTTGATCAAACTCCTCCTAGGGATTTCGATTGATCGGCTTCAAACTCGGTCAGTCTGATCATTAGGCATGTCCGATTCAAAGTTATCAAAACGGTGAGTGTTTGAGCATGCTGAAGGGGGGTTACCAGGGGTCAAAGTTCACCTACTCGCCATGAAACATGAAGCTGTTATTTCTCCTATAGAAAAACACATAGAGACACCAAACTTTCAGTTATTGATCATCATTGGGTGTCCTAAAATACCCTATGGTGAAATGATGACATCACTTAGGCCATGCCCCCTGAGAACAGGAAGTGTCATGTTTTACTGTGAACTGTCTCTATCTTACCCCTTTGACCTCATCAACATGAAACTGTGACCAGAGACAGAAGACATGTTGATGTGTTGTGGATTCAAGCCCTGACCGGCTGCGATAAAGCAGGTGGGTGTGGCGGTGTGGCGAAGTGACCTGTAACTCCGTTGGTATACGTTTGCCTCTACATTCCACATATTTTCACCGTGCTGCACCAAACTTGGCATGAGTGATCCTGGTGGGATGCTTGACGATCCTATGTCATCGTATTATTACGTCATCTAAGCCCCGCCCCCTCAGAACAGGAAGTGCTGTTTTTTTCTTTGGAAAGTTCCATCTATGGCTCTCTTGACCTAATCAAGATGATTCGGATGGTGAGCTCTGTCAATGCTCGCTGCTGGCTGAACCGTGTGGGCATGGCCAAATGGCGAATATCAGTCCCTCGCCATATGCATACGTTTGGCTCTAAATCACACATGGATCATCCGATTGGCGCCAAACTGGATATGTATGACCTTTGTTCACCTCTAAAGAGCCCAACGGGTTTGAAATGTAATTTGACTCCACTGCGCCCCCTAAGTTAATACATCGGCTTTATCTCCTCAATGCATCGACCGATCTGCACCAGATTTTTTGTGAGTCGTCGGGGAGCGCTGCCGAACGCATTCATGCGTATCGCCTGGTGGACGGGCGGGGAAAATGTGCGACAGCTTCTGCGGTGGCTGGCGAGCAGCGGTGCTGGAAACTGCGCCAGAGCTTCTGCAGTTGCAAGCGGGCTGCGGCTCTGGAAACTGTGCGAGAGCTTCTGCGGTGGCTGGAACCCCCGCGGCTCCAATAGGCCGGAGCGGCGCTTGGCTGCGAGGGCCGCTCGAGACTGCTTGCAGCTTTAATTTTGTTTTGTTGTTGTGTCCATTTTCTATGTAAACTAATTCTTTGTCAAAGTACATTCTTCTTTTGATTAATGTGGGTAGTTTAGTTCTGTTTCCCACATTATCAGAACTAGATTTTCCCATGCTGGGCTCATCCAACTTCTGTCTTCTAACAATAGATGTTGTGGCAAAAGCCACATGTTATTGTTAAGTTTTAACAATGAAAAGAAATGTGGGTGATTTTATTAATGAAGTGTATATTTATGTTTTGTGGTATAGGTTTGTCTCCCCCAGTGAAGAAGGCAGAGCTGGACAGCCCTTCTCCACAGGAGGACTCACCAAGGATGGGATCCTTCACTCAGCACCACCGGCCAGTCATAGCAGTGCACAGTGGTGCGTAGCACTCAGAGTCCCTAACATTCTCTCGTTCTGCTTCACAAACACACCAGGGGCCTCATGCATAAAGCGTGAGTGCGCACAAAAAATGTTCGGGGCCATATTTTACGCACAAGTCGGCATGTATAAAAATTAACTTTGCGTCAAAGTTTGAGTAAATATACGCACACTTTTTCGCTGGCGTGAAAATGTGCGGCAGCCACACAAACTTTTTCTGTGGACAATATCAAACTACGAAGTGTTGAAACTCACCTAAATCCACTGAAATCTGACTACATTCAGTGTTATTTAGACCAAGAGCATTAAACCCGATGTTTTTCATGATTTTAATGTTTTATTGTTTAAACATAAACAATGAAACTGAACCGCATTTATCCTCAGACAATAAGCTAACAAGCACACAAAATAAAGAAAAAAAAAACAAAAGTATGTGAAAACCTCGCTTGAATGTAAATAGTACTTTTTCTCAGTTTTTGTCTCATAAGGATGTAACGCATTGGTCCGTGTGCCGAAGCGCATGAAATGCATCTGTGGGATCATTTCATTTTCACTAAAAGGAGAAAACAGGGTTGGATCAGCAGATTAACTCAAACCTGCTGATTAAAAATAATCAACAGGTTTGATTTTTTTTTTCTTCTATTTGTTTTTTATCACCCCGCAAGGGGTCTTTTTGTGGGCTGTAGTGTCCCTTTTTCAAAGTAGGCTGACAAGGTTTGATTATTTTTAAGGTGATCAAAGTGTGTAGACAATCACACATATATAAGTAGCTGCGCAAAGGTGAGCTGCGTAATTGTGGAACACTTTGGCTCTGATGGAGAAAATCGCCCAGGGAAGGATTCAGAGGGAGCGTTTGTTCAGAGATCATATTGATCTGCTGGGAAATGTTGATGATGGCTTATGAGTGTTTAGATTGCTCAGACTCATCATCCTGGAGCTCTGAGCAAAACTTAAAGAGCCGTGCGGTACTGGTACCGGTCCAGCTGCAGTCATCCTTCAGTCGAGTCGCCCGTTTTGTGAGTGCGCCTTATGGACATAAAGCATTCTACTATTTAGAATAAACGTCCACATTCCCCACTCAAAGGATCCTCTGACATGCTGTCTGTCTTTAAATCCCGGCTGAACGCGCTACTGTTAAAACAGACAGTTGCAGAATTTCTTTATTTTTTTAATTTGGATTTTTTTTCTTTAAAATGTGTTATTTTTATTTTTATGAGGTGACATTATGTGTCCTCAAAGCACCTTTTAAATAAAACATATAATTATTATTATTATTATAAATACTTATACTGCTTCGAACAAGGACGTTGCCATGGTTATTGCTTCACGTGGTGGCAGACTTCCGGGTATTTATACTAATTTACATATGTATTTATGGTCGGCGACAGGTGTGGACCACCAGATGTGCTCTATTTCCAGCAAATTAGGATTTATAAAAGAAAGGTGCGCGGCCAAGTGCTTTATGCATCTGATTTTTATTTTGTGCACTGCACTTTTCTAAATGTTTCCGTGCGCCAGGTTTTAGTGTGAAAACTGCACACTCTTTTATGCATGAGGCCCCAGGTCTTCCACAGCCATACTGTGTTACATTTATAAGATGTTTTCCTCTAGAAATTTCACAAATATTTCATATTCTTGTCAGGTCTCTCTCGATGTCCTCATCCCTCCTCATCACTTCACTTTCCGTCTTCTTCCTACTTTGCCCATGGAGCAATCCGATACCCCCCCCATCTGGCCCAGGACCCATTGAAGGATCTAGTCTCATTGGCCTGTGACCCTGCAAATCAGTCCCCCAGTTCTGTAAGTTCCTCTGTTCATTTATAATCCAAATATATCATTTTGAGGCACTTCACAAAAAGTCATTTCAATTTAGTGAACAATTGGGTGAACTGTCACAAAGAGCAGTACACAGAACAAAATGAAACCTTGTTATGGAGGAAAGAAAAAAAATCTTTGTGGCATCTATTGGCGGCAGTATCTTGGAGGCTGTCGGCAGATTCATGGAGGCTGGCAGCAGAACCCTGGGCCCGGCAGCAGAACCCTTGAAGGAGCTGCAGTAGAACCCTTTGAGGAGCAGCAGGACTGTAGGGCTCTGAGGTGAAGAGAACCAGGCTGAAAAGGGAAGACGAGGAAGCATTGTCCTGACCCTCTGAGGCATGACTTGATTCAGCCTGCCCTTCCAGAATGGCAGTGGAGGTATCGCAACGTCAGTGGCATCTGTGGCTGGAGGAGGAAGAGGAAGCAGGAGGTGCTGAGACAGGAAGTGCAGAAGATGAGAAAGCATGGGTGAGGACTTAAATGACTGGAGCAGAGGGGATTTATGCTAGACGCTGTTCCTACTGCACCTCCTCCTTGAAGTTAATTTGTATGGTATATTTCAACAACAAGTCAGTTCAAAGTGTTTTACATAACAACATACAGTCACCAATTGTGAAACCAGTTACGTTACATTTTGTCAAGTGCCATAATCAAAATCATCATTACACATCAAATATATTGGTCAATATTCCAGTGATTGTGATTCAAAAGCAACTCTAATGGTACCTCTACATCAAACGCATTTGTCTGGTTTATGTGGAGGCCCGTCGAGGGCCCAGTGTGGTGCGTTTGGAGCGTCCAATACATCCAACAAATAGGCTGGCAATGGAAAACAATGGCTAGAGCGATTCTGACGCATCTCCACATAGACTTTGAATGTAAACCAGACACGCGAAATGCATTTGGTGTGAATGCACCATAAACAGTTGGCTTTTTAGCATTGATTTAAAGGAACTCAGTGTTTCAGCTGTTTTGTTGTCCTCCAGCGTCACAAAGCCCAGAGAATGAAGGAGAGGTCTCCAGTCACACAGCAAAGACAGTCCATTGAAACTTTTATGGGGAGCACGGTTTAACCATTGACACATCTGCTGATCATTGTTGTAAGATTGATTTCAAAAAACAGTAAACCAACCTAAAGGAGGTCCGGCATGTGACCTGAACATGTCCAACATGTGAGCAGTATGGATCATCACAGTTTTCTGGAGATGCAGCACTCCAAATGCTCCACCTTCTTCAGGGATGGAATAAAAGTTAAGGGGGTGGAGTGCTTCACATTCCTCTGGAGTCCAAACACGTGTTGACCTTTCTTGGTCCGGTCACACCTCCCCCCAAGAAGTGAAAGCACAGCAAGCACTTGACTTCCTCAGGGAGCTCCCCCAGCTGCTGCTGACCAGTGGGGGACAGCAGACCTTGAGGACGGGTCCACTCTTCCCCTTTCAGACATGTATGCTGGCTAACTGCAGTGGAGAGCCAGTTGAATCATTAGAGATCCTTCTCACCATGGATGCTGACTCTTCTCCCCCATCTCCTCTGGTAGATGCTACAAGAGACATTAGTATGCTACAAGTACAATGACGTGAGGTGAGGTGCAGTGCTGGCAAGGCACTGACTTAATCATAATCAGATATACAAATGTAGACCACCTGCATGTTTACATAAGGAAATATCGCGCATGCGGACAATGCTGGAGGGCAAAAAGACAATTATTTTATATGCCATCCATAGCTGCGCTGTAACTCAATGAAACTTGGAAATGTAAGTATTATTAATTTCGTGCTATGCTCCTGTAAAAAAGAGGTAATTTAACGCTAGTTTTGGACAAAAAGTTTTGGCTCTTTCCTCTTTTCTCTCCCGAGTCCTTGGCGAGTGGCGGCGCACTGCTAAAACGAAACAACAACAAAGCGTGTTGACGTCACAGATCACAGAGTTTAATCTCATACAAAGCAATCAACAACAAAGCTGCAGAGGAACAGAGATATGCATTTTTCTCATAAAAATAAAGACACACAAGGGGAGACAAACAAACACGAAACAAAGACAAACAAACAGCAAAGACGTCTTTGGAGAGAGAGCCAATGCAAAAAGCAAAAAAATGGCAACTTTCTGCAAATTCAGTGGTGTGGCTAAATTTTATACTGAGTGGGTGTTTGTCTATTTAATTTATGCATTCTAGGCGTTCCTCTTGTTGACCAACTGGAAGCTCCCAGAGAAACTTGGAACTCCCCTCAATCTACGGCCAAGATCAAAGAAACATCTGTCTTCTGACGAGACAAAAGAGCGGATAGCTGGCCCTGACCCCCTGTGGCTCCCACGGTCATTCTGAGTACAGAACGACCTGAGATAAGACCTCACAGATACCTGAGAAATCTAAAGTCTCTGTCTCCCAAGGAAAATGCTAATTTTATGGCTTCGCCTGTGGCCTGGCCTCACAGTGGGGGTCCCATTGAGAGATCTCCCTTAATCTGCATTTGGTTCCTGTGTCTCTGAATGCTTACCCCTCTGGTTTAGTTTTAAATGCTCAACACAAACCTGTTCAAAATAAGAGTGTTCCATATATCTTTTAAGATTAACTGTGTTAAGCACTAAAATAATCATATTTCCTTAACACTCCACAGCAAAGGGAAAAACCGTTGAAGTACAACTCAAAACCACGTCTTGATCTCTGCATTGGCCAGGCCACACACACACACACACACACACACGCAGACTCGTTGCCATAGCAACTAACAACGCCCCTAAAAAACCCCACTGAATATTCCCCACACAAAGAGCAGAACATTCAGTCTGTTGCAGTAGTATGGTTTTAGGCTTAATGTTTATTTTAAGATTATTAATATGTGATTGCTGTGGTACGAGGAGAAAACTATAAATGTATCGCTGCACTTGACTGTATGGCTAGCTCGCTGTTACTGTCTCTAACTCTGCAGTTGTGGAGTCACAATGTCTGGGATCATGAGCGCCCCCTGCCATGAGGCAAGAGAACTGCCTGCTTCACCTCGAATCTGTTCTTTGCCGTTTATGATCGCTGCTCAGCACACGAAACACGTAACACACACAGTTGGTGACAAAAACACTGTACATTATATACATAAGCTAATCTATGGAAAAGCAGTTCATATATTAAATGTTTTTTAACCATTTTGTTGACGACATGCAGACAGGAGGCGCATGCTCCCATAGAAATGGCAGCCAGTGCAGTTAGAGAGAGGTTGCGCAATCGAAGGAGAGGCTCGGCTCGCTGCTGCCTCCACCAGCTGCGCTTCCAACCATTTGAATGGGAAAATGCAAAAATTCAGCGATTTTGAAGAAAAAATAATAAAAATTGGTTAAGCTAAATAATGTAACACTACGATGTGAGTTAAATCTGTGTTACCATAAAATAAGAGGTCGTGGGTGGAGAAAGAGCAGAACACTGAGAGGGAGTCGCATAGCTGTCCAGACTTTTATTCAACCTCCATTTTAACAGTACAGAACGCGTCTCGGGTACACCTAAAAAAACCAACGAAGAAAGGAACAGCTCCTCTTAAAGGGCGCAATTCCTTAGCTATGGATCAACTGTAGTAAGTAACTGATCTCGTATGTAACCACATTAATTCAAAAGGAAAAATAAATCATCATAAATCAAAAATACTTTACAGTACAAACCACAGGGCGAAAATAGCAATATAAATTATTTTATCATATTTTTTCCATTATTGACAGGTGAGGCTCTGCCTCACTTGCCTTCCCTGACCGCCCGTCACTGTAGCCTACCAGTTAAAGTTCCATCCTTAACCGTTTTTGAAAGCACTCTTGATTAAGGATTATTAGATTAAATTATCTGTGTAGACAAAGTTGATTTCCTATATTATTATTTAAAAGTATACAAAAAATCCCCAAAAAGTAACCTGAAATATGAAAAAATGTTAGATTAGTATCTTGAATTAATTTTCACTGCATGTAGAGTTAAAATTATATTTTTATGTGTCGCCTGTTACTATTTAAAACCAGTGTTTTTCCGTCTCTTTAGCAAAAGATAATTATACCTAGGCCTGTCGCGATAAACGATAAATCCATTAATCGTACGATAAATTAAAACTATCGACGTCGTTTCAATTATCGGCATTATCGTCTCTTCCGACCTTTTTCTCTTTCTGTTGATGACACCGAATGAAAGAAGGCTCAACTCCGGTGCTCTCCACTGACTCCTCCTTCCTCATTTCCTTAGTGTAAAGCCCAGCGGACACGACATGATCTTAGAGCTGTCAGCCGATTGTCGGCCCATTTTCAAAACCTGACAGACCACACATTAGCTGACAGAAATCCTAGGTATAACGGTTTGATCGGGTTTGTTCCTGCCGTGTGGTGTCCAACAATGGGTACAAAATAATGGCTACAAGTCCAGTGAACTAATTTTAAAACCAGGTATTAATCAATGCATTACTACAATCTACCTGCAATGCATGTGGCTAGTGTCAGCGTAAAGTCCTGACTGAATGAAAATCATTAGAACCTATTTATGTCACGTTAACGAAGAACAGCTGAAAAGTTACCGGATTTATCAACTGCGGTAGCAATTTCGCTCCAACTCCTCCTCTTGTCATTTCTATATTCTTTGCATGTTGAATAAACATTAATGTTGTTTCCACGTCCGCTGGACTTCGGGTTGCTCCGTGTCAGCTGTTTAGGATTCCCCTCTGTAATTTCCCCTCAGAAAGCACTGAGGAGAATCCGCGCTTTCTGATTGGCTGCCTGCCACATTCAACAGGCTGAGTTAAGCTCCCAGTCGGGGAAAACCCTGATTTAGATCGGAGCGGCAACGACGATCTACCGTAACACACCACACAATCTTAGAAAGACCAAAGGTCTAAGATTGTTGTATGGGGAAAAATAGGAGCAAAAAATCATGTAGTGTGAACTATTGCATCAGGTAGTCGATGTGCCCATCTTCTCTATTTAAATCTGATTATTACTGAAGGGCAACATAATATACATACTTCATAATCTGCACTCTTTTGGTTGAATGCAGTATTTATTTCCACTTTGGCTTTATGTTGTTTAGTTTTTATCAAGTACATTTTTTGTTAATGGAGACTGAGAATCCATTTTGTTTTTGGTTGTTTTGTTTATTTAGTTTATCAGCTCCAGTGTTAAATATTCTTTTGAAAATAAAGTGTATCTATCTTTGGCAGGAAATCACATGCATTATTACGTCATTTCTATTAAATCAGTGTAAAAAGGTCTTCAGACAATATTATCGTTTATCGCAATAATTTGTTGAGACAATTAATCGCTCAGCAAAATTTGCTATTGTGACGGGCCTAATTATACCACTGATCTGTTTTGCAGCTGAATGGCAGCACTCAGGTTAAAGTGCCCAGCCATTATATCTCCTCCCAGATGTTAGCGCCCCCTGGACCAGCATCCTCCCTCCCCAGACCAGCAGTTCCCACAGAGTCCAAAGCTTCTACCTCCTCCTCTGATGGGGGGGCAAATTCCCCTACATCACCCAGTAAGTTTCCTCACAACAACTATTTCTATACTACATGTCTACACAAAATGCATCTGTTTACATGCTTAGTTTTACTACAAGGTTTAGGAGCAGTGATAACAGACTTATGGTCATAAGAGCTGTTATCTGACATTGAGGAACTCTACTTGTTTTCTGTTGTATGAAGCAGGTAGAAAAACCTAACTCTAATTTATAGTTAGAACCAGGCATACTAATATGAACTCTACTGAGCCACAATGGACAGACCTGGGACAGACACTAAGATGTGTGAAAACATAACCACCTACCATTAATATTAACACATGACAGAAGTAACTTGATGTTTTTTCTTATTTTACTGTATTTGATTCTAACCAAATACCAAATACTTTTCCCTTAATTATTCCTTCAGCAATTTTACTTTCAATCTGGAAAAATGTACTTAACCACAGAACTTCTGCTGCTTCATACATTTCAACAAGATGTTTTCCCAGCCTTTCCTTTATGATAGAGAAACATTTTGTTGGTAATACCGCTAACATGAGTGTATAATTCCTTCAGCATACTCTGCTCCTGGGACCCCACCTGCCAGCCGGTCTTCCTTCGTTGGAGTCAACCCTCGAGACCCCGGAGGGCTGTACCAAGCCCAGGTCAGTACAGCTGTTTCTGCAATCTTAGAATCAGGTTATGGCCTAAATTGCTGATATAAAATAAATTATATGATTCCTGTGGTAAACCTGATGCTAGCAGCATCAGCAGAAAATGATTGAAGATGCAGGTCTTCACCTAACAAACGATGAAGACGTTGGTTTGTCACAACCTGGCTGTGACAAACTAGATAGTGTTGGACTGCATAGAAACCTTGACTGGTGGATAGCACTGCCTTCCAGGCTTCAGGCTGCAGAAACCTGAAGCAGAAATGGATCAAGTAAAACCTCTTGATTTATTCTGCATTTTATTTAAGAACTGTAAAATGCATTGTCAGCTGAATTATTTGGATTTTGGAAGAACAAATGCAGTTTTCTTTCTTTGAATTTGTTACTTTTGACTTTAGTTTGCAATTTTGTAGTATATGCAATAATACCTATCCATCCATTATCCTACACGCTTATCCCTACTGGGGTCATGAAGGGGGCTGGTGCCTATCTCCAGAGGTCAATGGGTGAGAAGTGGGGTCACCCTGGACAGGTCGCAATCCATTGCAGGTCAAAATACAATAATACTCTGAAAGAAAACATTTCAGTTTTGAGTAAGCATGTAGTGACAGTAATGCATAACACTCTCTAGGTCGGAACTTGTAATAGAAATGTAATCATGTTTTTAGTCAGCTAAGTAAAGGCAGAGAAGTAAGAGTAAACCATATTTACTTCAGTCTTTATCTAAGTTTCTGAAGGAAATCCTGGCTCAGGTCTGATCCAACTCCATCTTGTTTATATCCTGACTCTTCTTTGTTTCTCTTCCAGTCTTGGTATCTGGGCAACTAAGCGAACTTTGGCAGAAAGCTGATGAAGCTGACAGCACGCTCCTGGAGGAAATAATCCCATCAAGACACTAACAGAGCAGAAAATATGTCCAGTTTTCTAGAAATGCGACACCCTGGTTTCATGCATACATAAATATATATGACCATGTATTTATGTATGCTTTTCACAGGAGAGGACCACCTAGATGGAAGGTGGATGCTGCTCAGCCTGATTGAACTCTGCTGTAATACTACATAACTGTCATAACTGACAGCTTCTGGGATTTCACATGAAGACTGTGGGTTGGTAAAGCCGTCAGATTGGTTTTTAAAGAACTACGCATCAACTCTGCAGGTTCTAGGAAGCTTGTAAGCCCACTGCATCCCAAGGATGGACCCTGTTGTCCCAGGATACATGTCAGCCTTTATTCCAGGCTGTCCGCTTTAAGTCCTTCTGGAGGCCTGTATACATCCCAGCTCCAATGACCGAAACCCCTGCCTTCATCAATGCAGGTGCTGCTTTTAATATATGCAAACAAGCCTCCATTCATTTCCAGACTGACTAGAATGTTTCTATATATGTTTGTTTGCACTTTTAAGTCTTTATTGAGATGAGCTGAGTTTCTTTTTCATTCCCATCCTTCCTGAGACAGAAGCTTTCTTTTTTTGACAATCATCAAGCTGAAGCTTTTAGGTTGCATTGCAAAATGTTTAATATGCTTTTAAGATGAAAACAAGGAGTGAAATAAGATTTCTCTTCTTGCCTTGTTCAACACAACACAACACAAGCACTTTTAGAGATTGAGAGGAAAAGCTAGTAAACTTCTGTGGATGTTTGGGATAACATGCTGGAGATGTCTGTTCCTATGGAGACACAGGTTTCTGCCTGTGAGTCAGGACACGTTGACATACAGTCATGTTTCTGGGTAATGAAGGTGATCAGTGTAGAAAGCAATGCAGCAACCTGCGAATGCTTACCAGTTTGTGTTTGTGTATTCTCTTTCCTGCTCTGTTCTGAGGAGATGTTATGTTCATGTGTCTGTTTTGGAGCAGAAAGCCAACAGTGCACTATGGTCATGTTGACCTCCCTTTTTTTGAGAAAGACTTGGTATTGTGGAGTGTTGCTAAGCCTAACTGTGCTCTAAAGTGTTTGTGGTGTGCAGGAGCTCTACATACTGAGCTGAAGAGAGGAGGACAGTGTCTCTTTGACTTCTAGAAAGAGTATTGGGCTCTGTTAGGTTCTGTAATGGCCAACCTCAACCCTATGTGCACTGTATGTGCACTGTGTGTTACCTCAGGTTGAGTTTTCAGACCAGAGCTGACATCAGCAATGGCGTAAGGAGGTAAGCCAGGACCAGGATTTAAAGGTAGATGTTGTTTTTCATGAAGCCAGAAGTTTGGGGTCAGCTGTAAAATACTGCTTTAGTCAATTATTATTATTACTAAATCGTGCTGCATAGAACATATTAAACATAATCAGTGTAATCAGTGTTGAATTTCATCAGAGTAATCCCCTGCTGTCTTTATGAGACTCAAATCCACATTCTTATAATGAAACCGAATCACAGCAGTATTCTCATTATCTCTAGTCCTACACTCCTTTAGTACATAACTCTTCATCACTCTTTCATTTGTTGCTATGGAGATCAAAACACTAAACATAAGTTAACAAAGAAATACTTGTCCAGGACAGATAGTACAGACCCATTCAATGAATTAGAATATTATCGAAAAGTCAATTTATCTCACGAATTTTATCTGTAAGTGAAACACATGGTATAGATTAATAACACACAGGCGGATATTTGAAAGCCCTTATTTCCATTAATAATGATAATTATCCACTTACATTTAATGAAAATATGACAATTAAAATAAATAAAATAAAATAACCATTTTAATACAGAAATGTTGCCTTATAGTTAAAAGTATGTTTAATACTTTAACTTTAATGCATAAAGGTTATTTTCAAAAGTTGCTTTTGATCTGACAAATGAGCCTCATCGGAACACATATTATAAGTTATTTAATACATTTGAGCAAACAAAGACTAGTATAATTAAGAGTTTACCAAAATGTGTCCATCGGATGGTGATGGGTTCTAGAAGAAGTAAAAAGCACACTAAATGTTCCTGTTCGTAAAAGCCTAATGAAACTTTAAGGCTTGGTACTCAATGTTTTGCTCATCATTTGTGTGAGCTAGAATGTCCTGCAGTTTGTTGTCTAAAGTCTAAACATGGTGTAATCTGTCTTGTCCTGGGCAGAAGTCAGACATCTGGTGGAAACCAGTAATACACAAGACTGGGCCCCATAGCAGCACGGGATCATAAAGGGTCTGAATATCTGGCAAAGCACAGAGACTGTGACCCTCAGTCTACAGTTCACTTTGCTGTTCTATACTCCATGATGCAGCAGTTTTATTTCCCACCTTGAACATCTACAAACTAAATTTTATGTTATAACAGTGCACTTTATCTGATTAGAGCTGTTGTTTATCAGCTCATTTCATCCCATCACTTTCAGTATTAGCTGCTTAGTAGTGTTTTTTGTCCAAACCTTGCATGTTTTAATGATAAAAGTTATTTTGTACCTGCTTTGACATAATTTCAAATAATCTTCTTTATCAGAATTGTCAAACTCCACTCCTCAAGTGGTTTGTGTTCTGGATTTTAATGATCACGAGGGATGACTGGTGGGCCTCTGCAGAGCTGATCTGCAGCTGCAGAGCTGACTCAGCCATGAATCTCTACCTCAGATTCATGGCTGAATCTGAGGTAGAGATTCAGCCGTGCATTCATCTGTGTTACAGCAGGCTCACATCTAACACAACACTTCTCCTACCAAAGAGCTGGACACCTTTGTTCTATAATACACTCCTAGTCTGTGTCCAAAGTGTGTACCGTCAGCCATTTGCAGCCATCAGAATGAATTTGCAACCTCCACTGAAGGATGGTACCAATCATTTGCTGTATATTTAATACAGAACAGACAACCAAGGCCTTTCAGAGCACATTCAGTGTAGTTAAAGTCTTAAAATGGAAAAATACAAAGCATTCATCCTTTATAAACTATGTTTTGGTGCTTTAATTTAAATATCCAAGGGAATAAAACCACAAACATCCAGTAACTTTTTGTCAAAGGCAGAGTATGGTACAGCAAGGTTTGTCAAAGAAAGAGTGACCCATATTCGGTTATGAGATTCAAAATTAAATTTTGTTCAAGAAAAGATTTTGCCCAGAAAATCTAGAATGTATTATTTCTGTTTTGATAAGGAAAATATAAAAAACCCCTGTTATTGCATAGTCAATGATTTACAGATCTTCTAGAAAAGTATGACTAGTTTTTTTCATTTTATTGAAATATTCTGTTTATTCTATTGTTGTGCAAGTAAAAGAATTAAGAAATGATTACCGTTTTAGATCTAATCTAATTTTTGGGCCTTCAAGTGCTTTAAACCTGATGATGGCTTTCATGGCAAAAGTTAGGACACTTCTAGTCCATCTCACTATGGAAATGTGGCTCTCTCATGGTAATATCTGGCTGGTTTGATCAGGGTTCAGATTCTGTCATATTTCAGAAGTGTGGCCCAGTTGGGGCCCAAAACCACAATCAACAAACAGGCCATACAAAAATATTATACAGTAAATGATATGCCAAATTTAATATTTCTGTGAACTTTTTTTTTCCGGATTTTCAAAATACTGGCTTACCAGGAGAATCCAGACGTGTTGCAAGGTTTACAGGCAGAAAATTGAAGCTAGTCGGGATGAAAATCATAACAGCTGGTTAAAATATGGATGTGATTTAGCGAAGGAGTGACCTGATCTGACTTTACGTCTTCTATATTTACTTATTAAATATTGCTTGTACTTTATTCATGTTGAGAACATTACAAAACGTGATTCAGATCTATGTTTGGTGGTTTTTAAAAAATATTTTGATGGTTCATCATGCGTGGTGAAGTTCTGATAAAATTGCAGTTGTTATATTGTACAAACAATTGCAATGCAATATTTTTTTTTCTTTTGACTTGTCTCAAGCTTTAACAAGACTCCTGCTGAATTGTGCTTTTACCAAAATATAGCCATCAAGTGTTGGAAGCCACTGTGTGCAGATGCAGGATGCTTACCTGTTTGTGTTTGTCCACTACTTTCTCTTGCATGTCAAAGCCTCCATATGGATCTTGTTAGGTGCTACATGTAGAGAAAATCCATCAAATTTAGTCTCACAATGATTCTTCCCTCCACGCACGTTTGGACTTTCTACCAACTTCAAGCTCAAAAGGAAGCCACACAAGTGTCACTTCCTTTCCCTTTGGTGGGGGTCTCGCCTGTTCTGCATGGTGCTGCCACTACTGCTGTGCTGACCAAAGGAATGCATGGCATTGCCTAATAAATCCCAACTTTTATCATGCTTTACCTTGCAGTACTCTGGAGCAGCTGATGGAGAGCCTCTTTGTGTCTTTCTGTTTTTACTACAGCACTGCTTTTTTGCACGATAAAACACATTGTGTGCCTTGCCTATACCTAGGAAGCAGTAAAACATTGAGGAAAGCTGAAATGCAGCAGGCAGCACTTTTAGAGGTGCATGAGGGAGTTTCTTGTCATTCTGCAGGGTTGCAGATGTTTTAGGTTGACCAACTGTCGATTTTCCACATTTAGGTTGTGTCTGTATTCTCAGAGCTTTGATGATTTAGTGATTGAAGTGATTGTATGTAAAATAATCTGATGTCAAAGTTTCTGTATGTTTCCCTAAGAAAGATTGCTCCAGACAGAGTCTGCTACTTTGTGGCTCCTTCAGATTTATAAACAGCTCTTTGAGTCTTCAGCACTGATTGGTCATAATTGAGTCATATTGTGTTAGACCATGGAACACCTCTATCAGTGTAGTGAACTTCCAACCCTGTGACCAAGTCATGGAATGTTCAGATTCATTCCCCATCACACTGGTGCATATTTATATCACGAGTGAATGAATTACCCTATGTGAAGGAAATGGCTTTCCAGCATGACCTCTGTGTATAGCTGATGCTGCAGTGTAGATTATAGGATTTCCAGTTAAAACTGGATCCACTAGTTAATGGCTAGAATCAGTGTAGAGTGAGCACTGCAATCTAGAACGCAATATAGTCCACATGTAGGCGCCGCTGAAACGTATGTAAACACTATGCAATGACCTGATAATAACCTTATACCATACAAGTATGCTAAGTTATGCAGACACTCAATCTGCACTGATGAAGAGTCTCTCATCTTGCTTTCTACAAAACCATGTGATGCCAGCTGTAGTCTGAAAACGATTTAACAGCATTAGATATTGAGCTGCTTACCACAGCAGGCTGAAATCAAAAGACAACCGGACTTTCACTCACTTTTCCCTATAAACCTCAACTGCAAGCCTCCAGAATTGACAAAGGCTACATTCAGACAGCAGGTGTTGATATCCAATGTTTTTCTCTGTGGATGTTTCTATTACTAATTAAATGGAACCGCAATCAGACTTCTGAGTTTATAAGCCCCAAAGCAGCCCACATGCACAAAAGAAGAATGTTTATGGCAGTAATAATAGCCGCTGCTATCTATGGATGGATTTAAAGTTGCTGAGAGCTGGCAGCATGGTCACCAGATCGTCACCAGACGAAGGAAGCTGATGAAAAGAAAGCCCAGCTAACAACTACGGCCTGTAGTGGAGCACTGACTGCAGCTTCTAGAGAGAAGTTTGTTTGGATGCGGAGTCGGACCAGGAATGGTGGGATTGAGAGGTGTTGCTTTACTGACTCAGACTTCTTTCAGCATTTCATAATTATAATTTTCAACTGTTGTTTACATCTGAATTTACCATGTATGGCTTCTTCTTGTGTAGAATTATATATCTCTTTGTTGATGTAACAATTGGATAAAATGACATGACTATTCACACTGCAGACACTTTGAAAGCTATCGGATACAATTTAGTCCCACATATGGAAGTGGCACAGATCAGATTTATTTATTTTTTGGTGAATGAAATCGGAAATGTGCTGTTCAGACTGCTGTGAAAAAGTCAAATATAGATCACATTTTGGCAAAAAATTGTAATTGGGTCGCATTGGCCTGCTGTGTGAACTCCTGGACAGGGATAGGTGTTGAAATGTCTTCAGAGAAAACTGAGTGAAAGCTCAGCTCCCTTCAATTTCAGCCTGTTGTACTATACATGACCCAGATGACTGAGAATACATACAGGTATGTTGAGCTTCTTGTTTCAGGTTTATTTTGAAATGACTTTATTATCCTCTCTGGCTTCTTGGCTGTGAACACATCAGAATGTATGAAACATTTACAGAATTGTGAAAACTTGTAAAAGAAAATGTCCATAGAATGTTTAAGTATCTTGTATTCATGTATGTTGAGGTAGGCGTGTGTGGGTGTGTGTGTGTTTCAGCCCACAGTGGGAAGTGACAGAAGTAGAGGATAGATCTATGAAAGATGGGGAGGAGGCAGAGATGGTCTTAGAGACATAGTTTGGTTCTGACAATCTGCAGCAACATTAGTAGAGATTCTCAATCATTCGTATGACACAATTAGATAAAGTTTGATTAAATGTTGCTCCTCCCAAGCCTTAGCTAAAAGCTGATGTTAAAACTGTAAATGAAAAACAGTTTTTTTAACAGGAGGTTTAACTTGAAGGAATTTAATCTGATTCATGACAGGTTAGTGCTAGAACTCAACACACCAACAAGCTCTGTGAGTCATCCTACAGATGAAGTGCTGCAGTTCCGATCGAGGATGAGTGAGACTGCTGGAGGGAAAGAAAAGTCACAGGTGGGGGCAACGAAATCCTCCACTGGTTAAAGGAAAAAGAACGTCAGTGCATGTTCTGTCTTAAACACAGAGTCTTCTGGAAGAGCAGAACCTAATTAAGGCATGAAGAGAGTGAAGTCAGAGCCATTGTGGCTGTAAATCCGCCTAGTGTTCAGTCTGCTGACTTGATGAGACATGAACATTTTAAACATGTGCTGATAGAAATGATAGATTGTATGAAATGTTCAGTCATTCACTCAGACTTTGGACGGGGGCCTGGAAAAATCTAGCTTTTTCAATCATAGAAAACTGCAATTGTTGAGCTATTGACTAGCTAATCCATGGTCAAAACCTCAGGCTAGAATTATTAGTAAAATAACAATATTGACTCTAAGCAGATTGAAAAGTAAGACATCATTTTCTGAAGAGCTCAAAATGTTTTTTATTATTGGTACAAAATAATCAGACAGTAGAAGAACTTCAGCCATGTATAAATCCTATGCTACAGAGAAGTCATTCTTTTCATGCAAACACATCAAGTCAACAGCAAATCAAAAAATTACCAAAAATAATCTCAACATGCAGTGCCTATGAGATTCATTACAGCATAGGTACAGTCATTTCTATCCTCCACCTCAGCTCATGACAGTATGCAACCCAATGCAGGTCTGAAGGTGACAAGCCATAAAACAACCCAAAGAGACTGAGCTGGATGATGTCTATGGAAAAACTTCATAGGAGGAAAGAAGGTAGCAAATCAAGGCAGCTTCTTCTTGTGATGAATACTCATGGCTGTTTCTTTTTATCAACCCATGTAATGCCTTTTACTGAACAACATGAAAAGGGTCATATTTAGAGTAAGGACTTAATATTTTATTAAGAGGACGTGCTTCTACCTTAAGGTCAGTGCTACAGGAACCTTCAGGGTTTTCAGCTCCTGTTGAGCCTGAGCAGGTCACCAACCACAGCGTGCTCATAGGCCCACATCACTAAACAGCTGGTGAAAACATACTTCTCAATAAACAACAGTCAGAATGAGTCTGGACATCCTGATGGCAGTCAAAGACTGTTAACTACGCCCTCGCGTGCGAGTGTGTGGTGGTGGTGGTGGGGGTCACATCATCACCACTTTATTTAAAAGCTGTTGCTGCAGCTGTGAGTCCTGCCTTCTTTACGACTCAGACAGCTGATCACTTCCTGTTTGTAAGTGGCAGTGAGCTCTGATCGCTGCTGCAGGGAAACCTGGCTCACTTCTGTTTTTATCCTGAGAAGAAACTTTTTTATTTACAAAAAAACTATTTAGACCCTTTAGAGCATTTTAGGTGAAGCACTGATGAAGAAAGCAATGCGTAAGAAGGAAACAGGGGTATAGAATGATGATTTGTTTAGACTTTCATCCAAAAGTGTTAAATTAATATGCATTTACACTGTGTGTCAAATTTTTATATATTGACTGAAATATTTCACTCTTTCAGGCTGAGGAAAAGTCAAGTGTTGCACTTCATGTGAGAAAATGTGCAAATGAACAAAACCTCCTTCCTTGATGGGGTCATGTAGAGAATTTACTGTTTGCAGACAACAAACAGTAAATTTGTTTCTTCTGTAGGGAGAATTCTTGTTCTGTTCCAGCAATCTGCATCCCAACGCAGCTGCTTTCTGGACCTCTGCTTTAGTACAGATCCTTACATGAACGACCATCTTGTTCCGTGCTTAAGAAACCCTGCAGCCACAGATTCCTGTAGTCCCATGTTTCTAATTTGATTTGATGTTTGTCCTACTTGGATCCTGATCTGCAGCAGATGTCCAGATTGAGCTGTTAAGGCTGCAGGTTTTCCTGGGATCAGAATGCCAGTCTGCTGGCTCATAGCTGCTCTGCTCTTTACTCTGCTTGCTGTAGACACTTTGTAAAGAATCAGACACTTTGTTGTGAAAGATCACTATTTTGTATTTTTCCCAACAGAATTGCTCTGATGTACAACAGACTGCTTTGCTTGTCTCCTGATAAATATATTTAAAAATTCCCTTTTTACAGAGTGTAGGCATGCAAAGACTTCACATGGAATTGCATGATTATTCAACCATGCCCTTTCACAACAGCTTTTCATAGGAAGAAGAAACAAACAAAAAAGGGTAAAAGTTTTTATTTCCATGTGTTTGCTCAGAGCTGGTTGTCGTTCCTCCTGGTTTTCTAAAAACGCTTTGTACCAGAACCTTGTTATGTAACAAGCCTGACATAACCCAGGGTTACTGTCATTAACTGTCCCATTGTGTAACACAAAGTCAAAACAATACTGCACATTTATATTTGAATTAGGAAGAGCTGGACTGCTGAGGTCAGCCTTGATGTTCACTGTGGAAAGGGCTACTGCTTTAAGCCAGAGCAGTTTTAAAAACACCTTTGACAGCTTTATTATTATTAATATTGTGTTTGCATGTTGAAACAAATATCACATTTTTTAACATTGAGTAAAAAATTTTGGACAGTATGTTAAAGTTTCTTTTCATTTTTGAATGTCTCTATGGTTTGTTAACTTTTCTGTGCATGTGCACCTTTCATTGTTATTCATCTGCTTTGGGGGAAACCAACACATTTGATAATGTGTCTTTAATATTTCCATATTTACCATTCCTATCAGCAAATTTTAGTGAATTCATTACTGGAACTGAGTATGTTTTCCTATGCAAAATATACCATTAATAAACAAACTATACTGATACCAAGAACTGTGTGTGTGTGTGGGGGGGGGGGGGGGGGTGTATTTAATTCTTTGTTCAGTGGATTTATAAGTTTGTAAAGAGCAGCTCTAATGCAGTGACACATTCAGCCACCCCATGGGGGCGCTATGGGGCAGATTTGGAAGTAATTTAGTCGAAAATAAAGAAAAAACTAAACCGTTACCTTTATTTCTACCAGAGGTGGGGACTCGAGTGACATGACTTGGACTCGAGTCAGACTCGAGTCGTTAAAATCACGACTTGAGACTTGACTTGAAAAAATTCTCAAAGACTCGGACTTGACTTTGACTTTCATGCCATTGACTTGGGACTTGACTCGACTTGAAGCTGTTTACTTGAAAAGACTTGATATTTTTTACTCAAAGTCTTAAAATTTAAAACACATTATTTATAAAGTGGCATCATTAATTAATGTCACTCATTCCGTATCAATATGCGCAGACCGTCACTATGGTTTTCCTCTCTCCTTATGTATGTATGTGTACGTAGCTGCAGCACAACCAATCAAATTAACAGGATCTGGACGTTTAATAAAACGCGGCACAGCTACAGAGCTCAGGGAACGAAATACGAAATAACCGCTGGAATATGCTTCCGCGAGTAATTTCTTTTGGCTACGTAGGTTATGAACTTTCGACTAAAAAACGAACTGCAACTTGTAAAACATGCAAGAAGAGAATATCGGATGGAGATGCCACGACGTCCAACTTTGTCCGGCATTTGAAGCTTCACAAAGATCGGTAGGTGGCACTTTTCTTTTGCTGTAAGATAGTTGACTTTAGCTAACTTCGTGTTAGCATGTGTACTCCGGGTTAAATTGGTGATTATTTACCATAAATCCGGTCCTTCAAATGCCTCCACAAATAATGTGCACCGTGTTAGCTCAGGAAGCCGGTGGATAGTGAGCGGGGCTCCGGAACAGAAAGCAGATTCTGGACCTGAACACAGGGAACAGAGTCTCTCTGTCCCATCATGATGATGAGCCGGGTCTAGTATCATCTAAGGATGGTTGGTGGTTGGTGATGGTTGCCAATAAAATAATTTCACATAACACTGTACTATTAGAAGCAGGAGAAACTTGGTTGAAGAGAAGAGGTACATTTGCTTTGATGTGCTAGAAATATTTAAAAGGGTTTTAGATAAAATTTTTGTGAAATCACTTCTAAATTTGTAATTGGAGTATACATAAATATACTTCCATTTGTGCTATTGGGGGTGAGGTAGGAGCAGAAGAGAGCAGTTAGTGCTGTAGAGATTAAGATTGAATCATATAAGGTTAAATAAATCTTATGATAGTCCAGAAAACCATCCTGCCACATAACTTTGTGATTGTGAACAAGTTGGGCATCTTATTATGCATTATTCAAAATATTAGAACAAAAGGGAAAAATTTTGTAATTTAGAAAATAAAGTCCTGGCTACGGAATGTGGGGAAGGAGATGACATTTCGTGTCAGAATGGGCTTGTATTCTAGAATTCATTTTTCAAGTCTCTGTCCTACACACTCCGGTACGGTAGGTGGCGGTATACACTGTAAGACAACATTGTCATTCCCCAAGAAAACATAAGGACTGGGAAGAAGAAGTTAAAACAGTTGGCGGCTGAACGCGGCAAAGCTCTAGGCAACAAGACAGCGGAAGCGGTCTTTTGTACTCTGCCTCTTCAGTAGCTTTCTAGTTTGTACATCATCATCATGGAGGAACTGTTCAACAAAGTCTTACAGGTTCATGTGAAGCATAAGGACTGCGAGGAAAGGTAAGCTAACTCCGCCCAGCTGAGCTCCTTTAGAACCGGTGTATATCTGATCCGTAATATACCTACGGGTGGTTAAGTTGGATTATTCCACACTGGTTACAGATTCTCTAGAATAGGCTGAGATTCGTAGAAACCTGCAAACTACGGCCCCTGTGCTGTGTCTATCAGGCTGCCAAGTCTTCCAGTTCAGCTTGTTTTAAAGAGATAGCAACCCTTCAGAGGTGGAAAATAGGATGATCTCAGTCTGCAAGAGCACAGAAATGTTATTAGCCACAGGTCATGTTCTGTTCTCATGCTTTCCTCCATCAAGCATCTTTAATGCTGCTCTTCCGACACTGTCTGTTGCAGTCTGATGAATTCAGTTTGCTGTTCATTCTCTCCATAGCTCATCTTAAGGCTCAGCTTAACATACAATCCCATTGCAATTTTATACCTAACTAAATCAAGAAAACTGTTAGTCATACTATTAAAAACAACATAATACTACTCTGACCTTTTTTAAATAAACAAATAAATAAAAAATTTGTGCTTTCTAGTCAAAATAAATACCTCTAATCTTTGTCTTTAAGAAGAGAATCATAAAGGCTCTTCTAATTCTCACTGTCAGAAATCCACCATGTTAATGTTCACTCCATCTCACCAGTGCTACCAGGGCCCACTGTTAGAGCAGACATGTTATCAGGACACAGCACAAACTCAAGATAAATTGTTGCTGACAAAATCTTAATAAACTTGCAAATATTGTAAGCATGATTTGTAGGATGGCAAAAATCTTAGACCTCCATATATTCTTCTTAGCTGAACACCTTGTCTTCATGCAGCCCAACCTTACACCATGTATCTGTATTAAAGTGTCATGGTTGATGAACTTCATGACCTTTCTATGGCCGTAAATATTACAGCTCTTAAAATGTGTACATATTAGAAATTTTAAATTCACATTTGTGACTGTATCCAAAATAGACCAGGGCGTATTTGCTAATTGTGGGGGAACACAATTAAGAGGAAATGCAATACTCTTAATACAATTAATGCAATACTTTGGCGAGGAAACGCAAAAGAAAATTTCCCCCATGTCCCCTAGGGGGTTCCGTAGCATGGCATGGCTGTGCCAGATTCACCGGTGGGGTTTTTTTTCTTTTCTTTTTTTGTTTTTATACATTCATTCATATTCAATCTGACACAGAAGCTGCGGTATATGTCACTGAATCAGTGACGAATGTTTGTATTTGTATTAGTTTTTTGTTTGTTTGTTTTTGGTTCAAAATACAAATAATTAACTGTCAGTTTGACACAAAAGCTATGGCATACGTCAAAGAAGCTAGAAGTTACCGCATTAAGCTGTAGCTGGCACCCCGTGCCAGGTTGCGGCAGGCCACTGGCTGGTCTGGCACCCCAAGGTGCCAATAGCCCTATTTTTTATATATGTCGTATGTTTGTCCTTAACTTGATCTTTGTTAGCACATTAGCTCCACTTTAAACAAAACTAACTTTTAGCTGCATAAATATGAGTAAAAAAAAATCATGTCTCTAGTCAAATCACAGACTGTTACATTGAATATTAGTACATTTTAATGTGTATTTTTTTCCATATTGGAAATATGCAAAGTTCATTGAGCAAGCTGTCTGTCGCAAAAAAAAGACTAAAATCAGTTTTCAAAAGTATCGAAATAATTTTTGTTTCACTCTACGGAACATGTGTGATTACATAGAATTTTCTGTATTCAGCAAGTCAAACATATCTCCAACAATGACTTAGGAAAGCAAAAAATATCTTTACATTTAAAATAATTTGTTTTGTAGTTGTATTTTTAACAGCACAAATGCCTAAACAGTGACATCGACATCCAGCCATTTTGGATGTTGAAGTTACGACACAGGGGCGTACTGTCCAAATTCTCACATTTTTGCACTCAAACCCTTATGTGCACTTGACTGAATCCACACTTCACAGAGGGGCGTAGGGTGCGCACTGAGCTTTGGGACTGGGCCTATGAGGTTGCGGCAGCCTGTGGCACCTTACAGCAGCTGTCACCGGAAGTGCCACGATAGCTGCCAGTGCCACAATTTGTGCTTGATGTCTCACATATAATGGACATTGAAAATCCAATGAGGGGGTCAAATATACTATTGGATGCTGACGCTTTGGTGTACATCACTTAACAAATGTTGCAGTAATTTGCATTTGTTATGCTGGAAACAATATAGCGATGATGACTGCAATTTGATGCATCTACAACTTTAATCAGATTCTACTTACTCTTTAACTTGGCTTTATAGCCAAGCAAAGTCAGGTTAAAGATAACTGGGTAACTTGGTTTAATTTTACAGGAAAGCAAATGTCCGTGTCACTATTGAGCTGTCAACTACTCCAGTTCACAGAAGGGTGAGTGGAGCTTTTCATGAACTGTCCCAATAACTTATTGTGAAAGTGCAGCACACAAAGATGGACAGTATGCCTAAGCAACATTTATTCATCACTTTACCTGCTTAAATGTTGTATTAATTAATTTATTTCTCTTTTGTCAAATATTAGGATCTTCTAGTAAAGTTAACTGATGATGCAGACCCATATTTTCTTTTCACCCTTCCTATATCAGAAGAAGACTTCCAAAGGTTTGTATTTTCTAAAGAATATCAGATTGTGTTTAAAATTGAAATCAGATTATTTTTTGTTGCTTTTTGTGTGTTTGAGTAGTTTGAAAGTGCAGCAGGGCCTGTTGATAGACTTTGCATCATTTCCTCAGAAGTTTATTGACCTGCTTAACCTGTGTAACTTGGAGCAAGACTCGGACAATCCCAGGTATGAACAAATGCTTTTCACCATGAAATCCAGTCAAATAATACAAATATAATGTAATTGTAAAAATAATCAATATTTTTGTCAGTCATTTTAGAATCCTTTCTGAAATATACAGGTTTCCTAACCTGTATATTATGTTGATTCATATTTATTTGAAATATATATATACAGTATATAATGTACTGTATATGTATGTACTGTATGTATGCAAATCCTGGCCCCAGGATGCGACACAGCAGCTGCAGGACTGTTTCATCAGGACAAACTGGGATGTTTTTGAACATCAGGACCTGGAGGTTTTTACGGACAGTGTACTGTGCTATATCAAGAACTGTATTGACACTGTAGCTGTGGATAAACGCATCCGGGTCTTCCCAAACCAGAAACCCTGGATGACTCAGGAGGTCCAGCGACTGCTAAAGACCAGGAATACCGCCTTCAGGTCTGGGGACAGGACCGTCTACAGTACAGCCCGAGCTAACTTGAAGAGCGGCATCAGAATGGCTAAGTCTGACTACAGGAGGAGGATAGAGGGCTACCTTGACAGCAACAACAGCAGGCAGGTGTGGCGGGGAATCCAGCATCTCACCAACTACAGGACCAACCTCGCAGCTGCGGAAGGCGACGCCACGCTGGCAGAGGAGCTGAACCTCTTCTTTGCCCGCTTTGAGGTGAAGCCAACAGAGGCAGCCACACTACAACAAGCAACCCACAACACCACACCCCTCGTTGTAGAGGAGCACGAGGTGAGGCGCACACTGCGGGCTGTCAACCCAAGGAAGGCTGCTGGACCTGATGGCGTCCCTGGACGTGTCCTGAAAGACTGCGCCGATCAGCTGGCTGGAGTCTTCACCAGGATCTTCAACCAGTCCCTAGCCCTGTCTACAGTCCCATCCTGCCTGAAATCTTCCACCATAGTCCCCATACCCAAGAAACCTCACATCTCCTGCCTCAACGACTACCGGCCAGTGGCACTAACCCCTGTGGTGACGAAGTGTTTTGAAAAACTGGTCCGGGGTCACATCACAGCACTTCTCCCTCCTGGCTTTGACCACCACCAGTTCGCCTACAGAGCCAACAGATCCACAGAGGACGCTGTGATCACGGCCCTCCATGCTGCTCTGTCACATCTGGAGCAGCAGGGGAGCTATGTGCGGATGCTCTTTGTGGACTACAAAGAGCTGTATCACTATCAGACTACAAAGCTGATAGTGAAAATATCAGTCCCTCACAGACTGGTGGACAAATTGGGGGACCTGGGCCTCCCTCACTCCACCTGCATGTGGATTCTGAGCTTACTGACCAACCGACAGCAGAGAGTTAGGGTGGGAAAACATACATCCACTGCCCTCAGCCTTAGTACTGGCTCTCCACAGGGCTGTGTGCTGAGCCCCCTGCTCTATTGTCTGTACACATACGACTGCACCTCTGCCCACCACAGCAACACCATCATCAAGTTTGCTGATGACACCACAGTGGTGAGGCTCATCTCAGGAGGCGACGAGTCCACCTACAGGGGTGAGGTGGAGCAGCTGGTGGTGTGGTGCAGGGAGAACAATCTGCTCCTCAACAACTCAAAGACAAAAGAACTCATAATAGATTACAGGAGGAATAAAACGGACATTACACCACTAACCATTGGGGGAAAATGTGTGGAGAGGGTAGCTGATTTCCGTTTCCTGGGGGTCGACATTGAGCAGGGCCTCACATGGAACATGAACACCTTCGAGCTGATAAAAAAGGCCCAGCAAAGACTGTACTTCCTGAGGGTTCTCAGGAGGAACAACATCAAGGAGAAGCTGATGGTGTCCTTCTACAAGTGCTCCATAGAGAGCATACTGACCTACTGTATCTGCGTATGGTATAACAGCAGCACTACGGCTCAAAGGAAAGCTCTCCAAAGGGTTGTGAATACAGCCCAAAAAATCATTGGCTGCCCTCTCCCCTCACTGGAGGACCTGCACAGCGACCGCTGTCTAAGAAAAGCACAACACATCACAAAGGACACTTCTCACCCTGGACATTCTCTGTTCACACTGCTGCCTTCAGGCAGAAGATACAGAGCAACCAGAACAAGAACCAACCGTCTCAGAGACAGTTTCTACCCGATAGCAATAACAAAACTAAATGCAACCATTAATCATCATGAATGATGTATGTGAGAATGTGGCTATTCTTATTTATTAGTTTTTTTTGTTTTTTTTTACCAGTTATTTGTTAATTCTTACATTGTGTGTGAATTGTGAGACAGTTATTTTTTGTTTTTAAGCATATGCACTGACCAATGGCACCTTTTAAATTTTGTTGTCCTTGTGACAATGACAATAAAGATTTATCTTATCTTATCTTATGATAGACTGTAAACCTGGAATGTTGTCTGAAGCTTTTTGTGGTCAAGGTTTTGCAGGTCTACCTGAATGTGGCTTGGTTTCATTGGAATTCCACATTTTTTACTTTTTTACTCTATGAAAATGTGGACGCAGAATTTTATTGCCTTTGATGGTATTTTCAATAAATTAAATAATCACCATTTAGTAATGATCATTATTATTTATCCAGTATTTTCTGATGTATGTTCACAGGTTTCTCCTTCATTTGACATGCCAGTCTACAATGGTGGAGGGCTGTGCCACCTTCAGCGTAGTAGAGACAAATGCTTTCAAACACCTGAACCACTTATCTCTGCGGCTTATTCAAGGCTCAAACAAAGAAGTGAAAGAATATTTGGCAGCCTGTCTGGCGTCTTTGAAGGTTAGCTCACACGTCATTGTTTCACTGTTCTGTGTCACAGAACTCTGCAGTGAGATCCGGGCTGGGTCTTGTTGTCAACTTTACTTTTCTGCTGTTACTGATCGAAACAAGATGTGAAAATTGGCAGCACTGTAGATGGTTTGATGATGCCAGATTCTTCTCTGAAATTGCATTCAGAAATACAGTGTGCCATCTTGGTTTATAGAAGTTTGTGGAGCATAGATTAAATGTCCAGTCCTGTTTAAGGCACATAAAATGCAAACATAGAGCCACATGTACATTACAACAGCTGATCAATTTAAACATTTCCATGCAGGTTAGATCTATTTAATTATTTTATTGCATGAAAAGATCTGTTTCCTTTTCTATTAAAATTGAATAGTAATACAGTTGTAATTATTATTACTTAGTATGAAAGCACCATAGAAGACAAATAAACATGTTACTTTGCTGCCAGAAGCTGACAATAAATTCTATACATTATAAGTAGTTTTATGTTCAGTGTTAGGATTGTCGATATGATGATCTGAGAGGCCAGAAGCCGACATTATATTTTATCAGGAACATTCCACTCTCTAATGTTTTGCACTCCTGCTTAGACTCAGAAGTTTTTCTTCCTGTTTTTTCTTCAACTTAAAATAAAATGTAAACTCTTTTAGCCAGGATGAAATGGTTTGGGGTTTTAATGATTACCATGATATTAATAAATATCAAATAAACATTACTATGTTTATTTGAAAATAAAATGACCATTTAAACTATATTTAGTCTGGCCCACATTTGGTAGTGAAAATATCAGGCGTCTGCCAACTGTTAGGTTGGCAGACGCCTGAGTCCAGCATTGTTTCAAACCAGAGCACATAAAGACTTTAATATGTTGAACTTAGTGTGCAAAGCAACGTTTTGTGGGGCGACTTTAAAAAGTGACATCAAAACAGAACTGAGAGGACTTCCAGATAATCACTAAACTCTGCTGTTAGGGAGCATTAAGGTCTCCTACAGCTACAGACAGATGGGCCAAACCAGAACTTTATGTTAGAAAATGCATCTCTCAACAACAGTAAGGCAGTTCATAGTCAATATAATTGGTATTTTTTGTTTGTTCTTATTGAAGCGAACTGAAAATATTCTGAACCGGGATTGCTGTTCACCACTACATCTCTAATGTTTAGTGACTATGCTTTCTGATTGCCCATCAGACAATGAATGAGACATATTTTCTTACACACATCAAAGCAGCCACAAGCAGAAGGCAGTGAAAGTGAGGCACGGCGATTTAAGCCATATTAAAAAAAATGTGGATCTTCAAACTCTACGTGGAAGGCTTTTTGAAACTGGTTTGTCCTCACAGCATGCAGAGGAGCTGCTTATGGCAACAAATTTCCTTAAAAAGTTTGAAAAAATGTAGAAAACTGTTAGAATTTGGTTAAAACATTTTTTGTCATAAATTACACCGTGTTCCAAATTATTATGCAAATTGGATTTAAGTCTCATAAAGATTAAATTTTTTGTTGTGCTTTTAAATTTATAGATGGTATTGTGTGTCAGGGCTCTTTGAATCACTATAATTAATTTCAGATAGCTGGGTTGATAAGTTTGTCTGGTGAGCTCAATTAAAGGAAGTCTACTTAAGAAGGATGTTCCACATTATTAAGCAGGCCACAGGTTTCAAGCAATATGGGAAAGAGAGGATCTCTGCTGACGAAAATCATCAGATAGTGTAGTGCCGTATGACAAAATATGAAAACATTAGATTTTTAACAAAAACTGAAGCGTTATCGTACTGTGAAGAGATTTGTGGCTGATCAGAACAAAGATAGGTTTGTACAGATAAAGGCATAATGAGGAAGGTTTCTGTTAGACAAATTCATCAGATTAAGAGAGCAGCTGTTAAAATGCCCTTACAAAGCAGCAAAAAGTTATTTGAAGCTGCTGGTGCCTCTGGAACCTCAAGGTGGAGGCTTGCAGTGCATGAACCTACTATTGGGCCACCACTAACCAGAGCTCACAAGCAGAAGCGGTGGCAGTGGGCCCAGCCGTACATGAAGATTCATTTTCAAACAGACTTGTTCACTAATGACTGCTGTGCAACCCTGGATGGTCCAGATGGACGCAGTAGTGGATTGGTGGTGGATGACCACCACCAATTCCAAGGAGGTGGTGGAGTCATTTTTTGGGCCGAAATCATGGGGAAAGAGCTGGTCGACCCCTTCAGAGTCCCTGAAGGTGTGAAAATGACCTTAGCAAAGTATATGGACTTTCTGACTGATCACTTTCTTTTATGGTTCAAAAAGAAGAGCCGTACCTTCAGTAGCAAAATCATCTTCCTGCATAACAATGCACCATCTCATGCTGCAAGGAATACCACTGTGTCATTGGCTGCTATGGGCATAAAAGGGGAGAAACTCATGGTGTGGTCACCATCCTCCTCTGACCTCTGACCTCAACCCTATTGAGAACCTTTGGAGTTTTCTCAAGCAGAAGATCTGAGGGTGGAATGCAGTTTATATCAAAACAGCAGCTCTGGGAAGGTATTCTGACATCCTGCAAAGAAATTCAAGCAGAAACTTTCCACAAACTCACAAGTTCAATGGATGCAAGAATTGTGCTGTGATATCAAAGAAGGGGTCCTATGTTAACATGGAACTCGGTCTGTTAAGATGTTTTTGATTGAAATAGCTTTTGATTTTAGTACATGTGACCACTTAATGCTGCACATTCAAAGAATGACCGTTTGCAGTTCTTTATAATCCATAAAATGTTTAGAAAATCTGCTGTGCATAATAATTTGGAACCGTGCATTGAGTTTTTTATTTTTGAAAAAAATTGTTTAGTAAAATTTGATTTATACTGTAATAGTTCATAATTTGAAAATTATACTGACAGTCATTTGTATTGAGCATTTAAGAAAATCTGAGAAAATATCACTTGCATCATAATTTGGAACACGGTGTATAGTGGATTATCTTTTTTCCTGAAGAGCTGAGCTATCTTTCATAGGAAAGATTTGGGGAAAGTTTTTGATTTTGAAAAAATGGTTTTGTTAGAATTATTTGTGTTCTATTTTGTCATTGCTTGCCTCTGGTTACAGAGCAAATCTTTGTTCTAAATATTGAAAAAATTAATTTCTTTTGTTCTGTCCAAAAGAGTAAGATATACACTGTTTTGATTTCTGTTCCATCTAAATATGCTAATCTACATCATCGTATAAGAATGTTTAACCCTAATCTAGCCATTTACTTCTGGAGCTTGTCACTTGGAAATGAATGAACACTTTGCAGAGAAGACATTAATGTGATACAATAGTACTGATGAGTCTTGTTTTCTCAATATTTCAGGCAGAAAAGCAGGCTTTAGACAGGAAGCTCAAGGAGACTGAAGATGATTTGTCTAGGCAGCTGAGTTACACTCAGCAGGTGAGTGAATGAGTTTGACCCTACAAACACAAAAATCCACCACCAGTGTATAGATATAGTTCAGCTTCCTGCTAGATCTCTGACCACATGCTCAGAGCTGTGAGTGTCCTAACCTGCCACCAACAAAATAATACTCATATCTTTGTCTGTTTTGACCATTCTTAATATTGATTTATATTAGTATTTCCACTGTGTCTCCAGCATTGTGGTCAAGTACACTCATTGTGAGTTTTAACAAGTAGAAACCAACAGACATAACATGGAATTTATGGATTAAAAAAAACGTCTTGTCTGTATTGATCTCATGCAATATTCTAATTGCATAACTGAATTTTGTAAGCCCTAATCATCACAATTACGAGAAACGAGGCATGGGAATATTTCTCTTCATGTGTAATGAATCTACATTATATAAGTTTCACTTTCTGAAATGAGTGACAACATATGTTGAATATTTGATGATAGTTTAATTTTTGGAGCTACACTTATAAAGTACACTGAAACTGTTATGTGTAGAATGTGTCAGATTATTGCTGTAGCCTTTTAGAAGCAGAGCCAAAATTATTTACCAATGGATGTGTGCTCTCTTCTAGACTCTGTCTGAAAAGACTAAAGAGCTGGAGAAACTGCGGTCAGAGTGGACGAATAAGACTAGCTCGCTTTCTAGCCGTCATTCTGAGGAGTTGCAGTTGGAGAGGGAGAAAATTTTAGAGGTAAGATTCAGTTCCTTGTTTTCAAGTAAAGAATTTAAAATTCAACACCTAAGATCAGCAAAAGACAGGTACGCTGAGCTCTGGAAAACCACAACAGCTGGAGGCAGGCAGGCACTAGGCTGCTGTAACCGCTGCCAAAATAACACTGGTGGCTCTTTTGGTAAATATAGGGAGGAAAACTTAAAGCTAACAGTTTATTATCTGGGCTGCAAAGATCACATTTCACTGCAACATGTCCTGGACCACTATCAGTTGTTCACATGCACTGCTAATCCACTTCCTTTCCTATTGTCTCTGTCTGCCTGTATAGTTAGAAAGCCTGGCAGAGAGATGTTGGAGACATAAATATCATGCAGCCATGTCTCAGCGAAACACAACCACATTATTCAATGACACATAACATGTATTCAAGAATTGATAATGTGATTATGAACAAGTGGGACCTTCATAAAGTAATTAAGTGTGAAATCGGAGCTGCAGATATCTCGGCTCACTTTTCTATCCAGGTAAAATTAAACTTAAATAGTAGGAGGAAAGACACAGTTTGGAAATTAAACATTGGCATTCTGAACAAGAAAGAAGTAAAAGAACAAATAAAAAATGAAATAAAACTATGTAAAAAAAAATTACAATGAAGGAATGAGTCCAATAGACTTATGGGATACATGTAAATCAGTGATCAGAGGGAAACTGATAGCTGTAGCCTCAAAGCACTGTCAGAGAAAAAGAGTCTTGTATCTCAATTTGGTGGGAAAATTAAATATTCTCGAGATAGGATTTCAAACAACCCACAATATTCAGCTTCTTAAAGAAAATAAAAATATTTAAAAAGAAATAAACAACCCTCTGAAAGGGCAGCTCCAGAAAAGAATTATGATATCTAAAACAAGACTATTATGAACAGGGAGCTAAGGCAAACAGATTGCTGGTAAGGCAACTCAAAGCAGCAAATACCATACATAAGATTAGAAACCCCTCCACAAATCACTTACAGTATAATCAGGAAGATAACTTTGGAAAGTACCAAAACAACCACCTCCTCAAAAGATACTAAAAAAACCCCACATTTCTTAATTATCTGGACTTGCCTACAGTTGGAGTTGAACAAAATAGGAGACTGACAGCCCCAATAACATATGAAGAGATGTCAAGTGTCATACGGAGATTTAAAGCTAAATAAATCTCCTGGAAGCTACAGGTGAATCTCTGAATGGTACAGGACCTTTAAGAAGACATGATACACATATTGCTGTTATCATTCAACTTCTAGTTACTCACTCCTAACTCTGCCCTTTCCGCAAGCATCCTAGAAAGAGGTTTGGTTTTCAGTTTTACATTGATGTCTTCCCTACTCTACGACATTTCAACGTCTTCAGCCATATTCAGTGTTGTGGTTCGACAGACTAGTAAGGTCACTTAACAGGTTAAACACTTAGCATTCTCAGAGACTGACCTTGTTGGTCCAGGTGTCCCTGCAGATCCCTGCAGAGTAATTTGTAGCACCAGAGAGAACAAATGAGTCTTGCTCACACCTTGTCTGTCTCATAGTGTGAGACAGACAAGAATGGAATGATGAAGAGGAAGACTTTTAGGTCTTTGGGCTCATACTACAGGAGTCACCAGACCCCTGTAGTTAGGCCTGTCACGATAGCAAATTTTGCTCAACGATTAATTGTCTCAAAAATTATTGCGATAAACGATAATATTGTTTGAAGACCTTTTTACACTGATTTAATGGAAATGACGTAATAATGCATGCGATTTCCTGCCAAAGATAGATACACTTTATTTTCAAAAGAACACTGAACACTTGAGCTGATAAACAAAATAAACAAAACAACCAAAAACAAAAATAAAATGGATTCTCAGTCTCCATTAAACTCACTTGAAAAAAAACTAAACAACATAAAGCCAAAGTGGAAATAAATACTGCATTCAACCAAAAGAGTGCAGATTATGAAGTCTGTATATTATGTTGCCCTTCAGTAATAATCAGATTTAAATAGAGAAAATGAGCACATCGACTACCTGATGCAATAATTCACACTACATGATTTTTTGCTCCTATTTTTCTCCTTGACAATCTTAAAACGTTGGTCTTTCTAAGATTGTGTGGTGTGTTACGGTAGATCGTCGTTGCCGCTCCGATCTAAATCAGGGTTTTCCCCGACTGGGATCTTTAACGCAGCCTGTTGAATGTGACAGGTAGCCAATCAGAAAGCGCGGATTCTCCTCAGTGTTTTCTGAGGGGAAATTACAGAGGGGAATCCCAAACAGCTGACACGGCGCAACCCGAAGTCCAGCGGACGTGGAAACAACATTAATGTTTATTCAACATTTTGCGCAAAGAATATAGAAATGACAAGAGGAGGAGTTGGAGCGAAATTGCTACCGCAGTTGATAAACCCGGTAACTTTTCAGCTGTTCTTTGTTAACGTGACATAAATAGGTTGTAATGATTTTCATTCAGTCAGGACTTTACGCTGACAATAGCCACATGCATTGCAGGTAGATTGTAGTAAAGCATTGATTAATGCCCGGTTTTAAAATTAGTTCACTGGACTTGTAGCCATTATTTTGTGCCCATTGTTGGACACCACACGGCAGGACCGAACCGATCGAACCGTTATATCTAGGATTTCTGTCGGGTAATGTGTGATCTGTCAGGTTTTGAAAATGGGCCGACAATCAGCCGACAGCTCGTGTGCGCTGGGCTTTACACTAAGTAAAATGAGGAAGGGAGGGTCAGTGGAGAGCACTGGAGTTGAGCCTTTTTTCATTGGTGTCATCGATAATGCCGATAATTAAGATAGTTTTAATTTATTGTACGATTAATTGATTTACCGTTTATTGCTACAGGCCTACCTGTAGTCTTAGAACATTGACCATTAACACTCTCAGAATAGTCAATCTCACTAAAGAAGATGCCCCTTTCTTGATATAAAAGGGAGCCACTGAAGAGAAACTCAAATTGGAGAAACAATTTGCGTTTCTGTAGCATGTTTAGGTATTTTTGAGCATTTTCAGGCATTTTGAGGCTTTATGAAAAATTTTTAATATTTAAAGTTGAAAGAGTCAAGTCTATTATTGCTTTGCCTGTTCTCCAAGAGTTTGAGGTAAAATCGAATGATGTTTGTCTTTGTTCTGTTATTTAGTTGCAGAGCAGATTTCAACATGAGACTGAGCAACTGCGTCAGGAGCTGGAGACTGCTCATAGGAAGAGCTCACAGCAGCTCCAAAGCAGAGTGACTGAGCTGGAGACTTCCTGCAGGGAGCAGACTGAGAGGAAGTATAAGAACGAGTCCATCATCCGAGACCTAAAAATCAAACTATCTGGGTCGGAAGAGGTAGGTGATGGGGCTGTGGCCTGCTGCTGCTTTTACACTTCACATGTTTAAAATCCCAGTCATAGGTTGCATTGTCTGGCTTTTGTCTTGAAGTAGCTTTCTGCTGTGTGAGCGCAATAAGTGGATGTTTCTTGTGATGTGCCACTTTCAGCTTTTGGCTGTACATAGATTTTCAGTATAGATCCTAAGCAATGTTTTCTGATGACACCCCTTGTGTGGGCAGGTAGCAAACTCCATCTGCCCCCACAAGAAGATTGCGACATATAGTAATTGTAGGTGTTCACAGTTAATGTTATTGATTTTATTAGCCTTTTTAAGTAATGCCAAGTCACACTCTGTCACCGACGCTCATACGCGCTGAATCAGGCGCGTTTGTATTCAGGTGAATACAAGCTTCCGCTAGTAGACAGAAAGGCCAAAGAAAGACAGTTGCAAGGCAATGATATCAGCGTGTTTTAACCCTCTTGTGGTCATCGCACGACATCGCTCAGGAGGAGCGCAGCAAATGTCATGGTCGAACAGTGGGGAAGCAGTGTGTGTGTGATGGGACAGGGGGGTTTGTAGTTGTCCTGTCTGTCTGTCATTTTCTGAAACCACACAAAAAAACCCTTTTAAAAGCGCAAACTGGGTCAGTACAATCCCGCCGGACTGCGCTAAATTATTAATGTTATTGATCCAAGGTTATGCTAATGGTAGATATATTGTTATTTTTTTATTTTTGCTTAGACCCTCCTTCTCATCAGGTCAGCCTCCTGCTGTGATTAACAAGTAAAAGCAGCTGCTGTGGATAATCTGATTGATTGGTGAAGGAGTGAGGAGTGAAACAAAATTAACATTTATATTTGAACTTTTGTATGAAGTCAACTCTGAGAATATTTCTGTTATTTTCATAAGAAAAGAACACGCTCCTTTTTGAAACCAGAAACCTTTCCATGACATTCATTGACTCTCATACATTCATTGGTTGAAGTGTTGTTTTGTAAAGCCGTTTTCTGTTTATGTGTGCAGGAATGCCAGCATTTAAAGCAGCAGGTCCTGAGTCTCAGGAGGGAGAACAGCACTCTTGACACAGAGGTCCATGAAAAGGAGCGTGTAGTGAGCCAGCTGCAGGTCAGAGTGGCTGTTCTGGAGCAGGAGGTCAAAGATAAGGAGATGGTGATGTACCGCACCAAGGAGGTGTTGGAGGCCACTCAGCAGCAGAAGGTTGGAGCTAGTTCTTCCCTAGTGCTTCCACAGTCATGTTTGTGGGTCAGCTGAGGTCATAATAAATATTTTTGGTTCTCTAAAGAACTTTTATTTTAGTGTCGTTTTCATTTTTTCACTTGCATAATAGATTTCCGTTTATATTCAAGAACTGAAATGTGTAGATTTGCTTTCGCCCTGGTCTGGTCTTCATGTTGTTTTCCTTTACTGAATGGTTAAACAAACAGTGTTTCTTTATGAAGCCCTGGCTTTTTCTGAAGGGAACTAAGAGAATATATCATATCATCTAATTATTAAACTCTGTGTGTCTGAATCTCATGTTTGTTCACAAACACTATAAGGTGTCCTTATCAGAGCCCTGATGCATTGATTTCCCATTTCAACCACTGAATAAAGATGAAATACTGGGAGGGGTTTCATTACTTTCTCACATATTTACTCACATTTTCTATTATCAGAATCTGTGATTTTTTTCAGACATATTTTAACTTTTTAATCTATGTTGTAGGAATCAGTGGAGGAAAGTGCAGAAAATAAGGAAGTTCAGTTGAGAAAACTTGAAGCAACAGTGAAATCGCTGTCAGAAGAGCTGCTAAAGGTTTGTAAAAGCTCACCATTGTCATGCCACCCCTTGAACAGAACGTGTCACCTAAGACATATCAAGTTATCAGTGACAGCATGGGTTACTAGAACACAGACAAGGTGTTTTGTTTCCTCTTAGCTCTTTTTTTAGTATTTCTGGTGGGAAAAACTATTGTTGATATTGAAAGATTTATTTTAATCTACTAGTTGTCTGTTATCAAATGGATAAGTAGGGTTATCCTCGTATGAGTGCATGTACAGTCTAAGACCAAGAGGAAGACTGACTCTGATATGTTCAGTTGATGGTTATTCATTTTCTTACTAAAGAAAGTATTGTGTAAAGTATTATGTAAAATCAACCTTTGTGAGCTTTACATCGTGTCATGATGTTATTCCCTCATCAAAAACATGCCTGGGGTGTTGCCTTGATTCTTTTATGTATGTTTGAGGAATCCTTGAATCTCCCAAGGCAACTATTTAGGGGTGCCTAAACGCTTGTTCCCACAAAGCTCCTCCTCACAGCTACTTCTGTCTTCACAGTAGACAACGATTGTTTACAGTGTAGGCAATTTCCTGTAAACTTCGTGACATTGAACTAGCTAGAGCTGTAACGATTCCTCAAATGATTCGAGTAACTTGATTATTAAAATTCCTCGAGGAAAATTTATCTGCCTCAAAGCATCATTAAATTATGTTTTATTATTTAGCACACCATGTTCTGACCGGGTCATTATTTGCATTGCACAGCGCTCTCACTTCCGCCTATGAGTTGTTGATGAAAGCTAAGTGTTATTAGCATAACATCCCATTTTCAACTTTGGCCTGGGAGGATTTTATTGACTGATGATAATGTCTGGGTTTTTGTCATTTGGGGGACCAATAAGCACCCTTAAAATGGCTCAATTAATCGTAATCAATCGACAATCAAATACTTGATTACTAACATATTTGTTTACAACAGCCCTAGAACTGCATTACATATGTCATGGGCAAATGTTAGCAACTGGATAACATTTTTTTTGTTTTTCTATTAGGCTAAAGACTGATTGTGATTTGTTCCAGTGTCCAATGTACATTTTTTATTGTTTTAGGCTAATGGGATAATACAGAAACTGCAAGGAGAGGTTCGAGGTCTTGTTGGAAAAGTAAAGGTCAAAAATACTGTGACTGTGTCACAGGAAAAGGTTCTTCGAGAGACACAAGCTAAACTTGAAAGTGTTGACAAGGATCTACAGAGTACTCAGAGGCAGCTCCTCAGTAAAGAAGAGGAGGTATGTCTGATATGTTGTGTTTTTACTGAGCTTTCATGTGGTGTAGACATGTTATTAATTTTATTTCCCTCAAGCTTATTTTCACACCATGTAAGCTTTTATAAGTCTTTAATTTGGGGCATAGCAGTCAATTATTAGCTCCTTCACATTGTATGGGAACAAAAATAACTTTAAAGAATCAAAAATGTAGCAAAATGACTATTTTGAAATCATTTTTGGCACCAGTGATCTTCATTGAACAGTGATTAGACAGGAGCTGTCAGACTGCCCTGGAGAAACTGTGGCTACTATCCAGTAGTTAGCTACCATCAATGCAGGTCATTTATGATAATGTTTTAGTAAGAGCAAATAGTGAGGGTAATGCCGAGAAAGCCTTCCAAACTCACACTTGCAGCTCATGACTAAAGATAAATTGTTAAAATATGGAAAATCTTGTTGAATTGTAATTACATTTTTTCCTATAGCATCAATTCATAGACTTAGACTTAGACTGACTTTATTGTCATTTTACATGCACAGGGTGTATACAGAACGAAATTTCGTTGCATACAGCTCAGGACAATGTTTTGAGGTTCCAATGTTGTGAGGTTACTCCAGAATAAAAATAAAATACAGTATAAAATATGAATATAAATATAAAATATAAAGTGCAGGATAACATAACAAATATCGTCTTACAAAAAAGTTATTTCAATTCAATCACACTGTCAGGGACCAAACAGTATAGCAGCACAGGTATTGAATTCAAAAAGTGGGTTTTTATTTACCCCAAAAATCTGAAAAACACAAAACGATAAAATAAATCCCAAAACACAACCTTTCCCCCATCCCTCCTCATATTGAAGCATGTGGTTGTCCAATGAGGCCATCAGCAGTACTTCAGGACCCTCAGCCCTTAGCCACACCTTTTGCCCGCCAGGAGTTAGAGGCCAAACACCCAGGTAACCAAAACAGAAAGAAGTATTATTACAACTTAAAAGTTGACTTAGCAGTGCTGATATGTGTACACTCCATATAAACATTGTAAGGTGTGATAGAAAAATGAATCAATAATACATTATATAGTAAGGAATACTTAAATTAATGACTACCAAGTAAACTAAAGTGAAACACAGTTGTGGTGAGGTGTGGATCTTACCCTGTGTGACTTGCCATCGCACACACAAACATAAAATCAAGCACTTTATTTTAGAAGCCTGGCTTATTTAGAGAATATTTTAAAATCTCCTTGCATTATAAATGTAAGCGATTAATCTGAAAAATTTTGTATTTGTATATTACAGGTCAAAGAACTGAAGGAGCAGTTGGAAATGACTGTACAAAAGCTAAACGAAAGCAAAGAACTTTTAAAAACAAATGAAAATGGTAAGGAACCTGCTGCAGCGTCTTTTATCCCTTATTCAACAAGATTAATTATAGTTTTCCTTAGGAATCCAGGAATGCATCTCAGATTCTTGTATTGATATAGTACTTGAATACAGCCTGGAAGTTTTGTTAAACGTTTCCTCTACCTACATTCCCCAGAATGCTGTGTGGTTGATACTGATATAGTGTTATTGATTTATTATCCAGCCCTAAATAAAGTAATAATTTTCATCCATCCATTTTCTAACAGCCTTGTCCCTAGTGGGGTCAGGAGGGGTGCTGGTGCCTATCTCCAGCTAACGTTCCGGGCGAGAGGCGGGGTACAGCCTGGACAGGTCGCCAGTCCAGGCTGCAAATAATAAGTCGCAAATCATTTTCTTCAGATGTTGGAAATTACGCTCAACAGATGTGAGATCAAATAGCACCTGTTCTCTCTTGGTGCTTAATCCGCAGGGGAGTCTCCATGGTAACCAAGTGCTGCACTTGACAGATGGTTAGCAGTAGTCTCCACGATCATGTAGAGTTTCTGCTCCTTGAGGTGCCACACATTCAGGAGCTGGCGCTCTGCCACAGGGACTGAAGGATGTGAGCCCCAGCTCACTGCGTCCAGCTAAACTCAGACATCTGGACGCAGCTTTAGTATGCTGCAGGAGGACTGGCAGCTTTTAGTACTCCATCCAGTTATCTGGAGGGGAAACATCAGCAGGAACATGTCACTAGGATGAGGCTACATGCTGAGCTGCCCGGCCTCCGTCTCCTAACACCTCCTCACTCTGGGCTTCCTTCCCCTGCAGTTTGCCACTCATGTCCTCCACTCAGTTATATATCTACTGTATAACATTAGTTACAGATTATTGAAAAAGAAACGTTTTACTTGAAGCAAGCGCCACAGTTGAACACTAAGCTTTATCAGTGAAGCATGGCTTCCAGTAAAAGGCCTGCACTCTGCTCAGCTCTAAACAATGAACTGATTAATTCTTTTCAATGCCACTTCTTCTCCCTGCGTTTGCAGTTATAAACTGGCTTAATAAGCAGCTAAATGAAGTTCAACTATCCAAAAAGTTACTGCCTGCTGAACCTCTGGACACATCTCCAAGATTATCCACACTAACGGGACTCAGGGTACGAAGAGTTTTTCTCATAGGTTTTCAACTTTTTATAATTAACATCTTAACTCCAAACCAGCAAGCTCTTTTTATTTTGCACCTTCATCAATACTGTGACTTTAATACACATAATTGTATGTGTGTGTGTGTGTGTGTGTGTATGTACTTACTTCCAGGTGCAGTTTCATCCTCAGCCTGGTAAATCTGCTGTCTCATCAGACGTTACTCCTGCTGATCACAGAGTTCGGCTCACACTCAACAGACAGTTGTGAGTTCCGCTCAAAATACTTTTCACCCAGCCAATAACAAAACCTAAGCTTCTGTCACATTATGCAAACTTATAAGCACAACTTATATTCATCTCAGGACCAAATCGCAGTTCACAGTCAGAATCGTATGACAGAGCATTAGGGCCATCTAAGAAAAAATAAAAACAGTAAGATTACAAGATCTTAATATTACAAGAACAAACTCATTGGAGAATAAAGTCGAAAGAAATTAAAAAAAAAAGTTGTATATAGTCTATAGTCTTAATATAGTCTTAATTTTACCAGAATAAAGTTATATTATGGTTTTATTTTTATTACCGTGGCCTTAGTTTTCAGTGGCCCTGCATCCTGTCGTGTGTACACACATTTTATCTCCATCATTTACAGAAGGTGACCATGTTGGTCTCCATGTGGACGAGGCTTAAGTCTCCTAGAGGAAACCAGATGTTTGAGTGTTGTCTTTTTAAAGCTGGTGTTTCCTCCTGTGGGCAGTGGAGACTCTGCTGGTCTGGATCCCAAGTACTTCAGCAACGGAGAGGATGGCATCTCAGCCTACTCTTTATCATCAAATGTTAGAGGTAAAACTGCTGAACATTTGCAAATTGAGCAGTTGTTAGTCTTTCCTTTGCTACATGTATTCTTCAGTGTAGTAATACTTTTAAATTAAACATACAGTATGTTAGGATTTTTGAAAAACTTTATTGAAACATCTCCATTCATAAATTTTTTTTTTTTTTTTAGAGTTAGCCCTGACAACAAAGCCTTCTGGGACCTCTGCATACTTCTCTTCATGAGGAGGCCAGCTCTTCCTCTGGTGTCATCCCATGGGTCTAAGAGGTTTCCATCATAAACAAAACCAATGCTGTACCTTTTTGTTTTAATTTTCCTAAGCTTTTTGCTCTTATTTGGGGTTCCTTTCCCATGTTATTGTTGTTCAACTTGTTTTTGTGACTCTTTGGCTTCAAATTAAACTTTTCAAAATGTTGATCTTTCTTACTTTAAATTCTATTTTCATTTTTGTTGTATCAGGAAGTCATTTCAGTTATTTACTTGAAGGGATGAATAAAAGGCTTAAATGTTATGGAGAATTTTAAGTCAAACATTAGCTGGAGGTTTGGTGTTATTGTGAATCAGTCATAGTAGATTTCCACCTACTTTTCTCATTTTCAGTTTTCAGTCCAAAGAGCACAAAGTCAAGTTTTTCTTTCCAACATACTGAATACTGAGGACACCAGCCATTGTCACTGCTGTCAAGCATGGTGTTGAAATGTTGACGCTCCTGAGCACAAATCAGACGGAGGTTTCCTGCTATTGCAGACCTAGGTCAGGGTACTGTTGACTTCAAACCAGCTCAGACTATTTTTAAGCATCTTCTACTCATACCTGTCATGCTCACTGCTTCCAAGGCTGTAAGTCAAGTTCAGAGATGTCTACAGTACACAGTTTTAATTCGTGTTGAATAAGAGAGCTTTAGAACAGCTCAAATTCCAGAAAAGTTGGGGCGTTCGTCAAATTTGAAGAAAATTTAGAATTTCAAGAGCTGATATTTTATTCATAACACAACATGGATAAGAAGTGTTTAAGGCAGAAACTTTACAATGCCATAAATTATTTGGGACAGGAGCATGCTTACCATGGTGCAGCATCTCCTCTTTCCAACAGTTTCTGGAGTTTTGGTGTTGGACTTTGGGCCCATACTTGCCTGATTTAGGATTCAATCTGCTGAAGAGTTTGTGGTCAGCTTAGTTATCATAGTTATCATTTATTGATGCAACAAATGTTCTCTACATTTGGGCATCATTAGGGCACCAGGACTCTTCTCTGGTGAAGTGTCCACTGTATGTCGCTTATCATCGTTTTGCTGAAACCCAGGATGTCTTTCGTAAAATTGACGTCAGAAAGAAGAAACAGGATCTAAAATTTGAGAGAACGATTCAAATGTACACTGCCATGCCTGAAAGTTAGCATCTAATAATGTGGGATAACAAAATGTAGCTAACGTAAAACTCTGGATTGGATAAAGTAGACATAAAAAGGCTAATTTGGACTGACAAGTCCAGATTTATTTTGTTCCATAGTAATGGATGCATCAGGGCGCAAAGGCAGGTGAAGTGATCCATGCCCAGTTAGGCTTTATAGAGCCTTAATATGATGGAGAAGTTGCCTACAACTTTCTTTCATGCACCAGTTTGATGATATCTGGATCTGTTTGACTTGAACTAAAGGAGTGGTTTATAAAACAGTTCTCTGAGATTCCATGACATACAGATACAGCATCTGTAAGGAAGCATGAATAGGTCAGATCTTGTGACAGTAAAGCTGTTATGTTTCATCTTGCCATGTAAGTGTCACATTCATCCAAAATGTTTTTGCATCTGTCCCAGCATCCAAATGTTATGTCGCATGTATAAAATATGTGCATCCCTTTTGATGAACCCTCATTTTGTATGTGTATCAGCGTAAAGAATGTAAAATGACACCACTGTGTCGGAGTACTTTCACCATGATGCTCCCATCCTGTCTTACCTGCAAGCCAACAGTGGAAGAAATAAGTATCTAATACAGTGCCGATTTTCCAAGTTTTCCCACTAACAGAGAGATCTATAATTTACCTCCTAGGTACACCTTAAGCTGACAGCTTAAGCTTTAAAAAAATACTGAAATTTACATTGCATGATTTTGAAATAACTTCTAAGTACAAGTTAGCATTTCATGAACTAGGTATTTGATCACCTAGCAACTAGAAGGAATTCTGACTGTCTTTAAGAAGCTCAGTACATCAGGCTTATCAAGGACACATACAGCTGCAAACTGCTGTATGTGGACAGGTGCCTGGATTAATTGCACCTGTTAAACTTGCTAGCTAAAGAAAACCCACCTGTCCACACACTCAGTCAGACCTCCTTCCCTCAGTAAGAGTATTGACAATGTGACAAGGTGTGAGGCCATTAGACTGCTGTAAACATGTAAATAATGATATTTGCATGTCACTATGAAGTGACACTTGGCACTGCTGGAATTCCAACCATAAGGTTGCGCTTTTCCTCTGTAACCTGCAGGGGACAGGCATGGCTTCTAAGAGGAGGCACCTTTTAATATTGCTCACATTGTGGCCATCAACCTCCTAAAACTCAAATGGCAGTGTGTTCCGTTTGTCACGCTAGTACAGGGATAACCAAAAATATTTTCTATACACCAATACAGTGATCTTGGTGAAATAGTGTGTTTTTTTCGTTACAGATTTTCTCATGAAACATTTTATAAGTGAGAACCCTGTAGATCTTTATAGAGGAGTGGGCCTGAATCCCTGCTGCAGAGCAAACCTGGTCAAGAAGTAAACATGTGACCTCTGTGACTGTAAACAAAGATTCCTGTACCAAGTAAGTTCTATTTTTGGGATCACTCCTTGTTTCATCCAATACAGTTTTGATTATATATAAAAGTATGATTTTTTTATTTAGATTCTACCGTGACAATCAGACATCTGTATTATTTGTGAGAAAGTTGAAGGTGTATCAAATACATATTTTCTCCACTGTACTAATCACCTGACCATCTAGAAATAAAACTTTGTGCTCTTAGTACATGTAAAGAGTGCCCCCAAGTGGTGGATAAGCAGAATGAATCAGAAAATGGGGGGACTTCCTTCTTTTTGGATCCATTTCTTGAATAAATTCTATAGCTGTGGCACAAATATTCACTGGAGACATTCTCAGATTAGTATAAAATTTAACCCAGTTTTTGTATGTCTGACTGCCTAGTTAATGACAGGATTCTACAAGGTCAGAAAGCTTCAAAATGGTGCTCCACATTGGGCCATCTTTCCTAGTTTTTTGTCAAATGGCATGCAGTATTGCTACTGCTCAACTGCTACAAGGTTGTGTGTTCAGAGATCCTACGATGCATTCCTTGGTTGTGATGGGTGTTTGTTTGCCCTGCTGCTTTACAGTATACGCTATCCTAGAGTTGTGCTTACAGATTTACAAAATAACCTCTGGCAGCCTGGCTTAGCTCTAGGTCACATTTTATCAAATGTGTAAAATATTATTTATTTAAAGTCTCAAATCTTCAAATACTACAGGGAAACCATGTTGTGATGTTGCTATGACATGAATCAGACATGTTTTGGATTAACTGATCTATAAGTACAAGACATTCATTCATCAAGTAAACTTTGGGACTCATCTTTAGACCTTTATTTACAAAGTTCTTTCATTCATGTTCTAAAGCACAAATTGCACATTTTGAACAAAGTTTTGAAATATATTTTTTGGTTTATCCAAAAATTACTTAAATCTACATGTTCTAGGGCGTGCCGTGGTGGCATAGCGGTTAGCGCGACCCGTATTTGGAGGCCTTGAGTCCTCGATGCGGCCGTCGCAGGTTCGACTCCCGGACCCGACGATATTTGCCGCATGTCTTCCCCCCTCTCCTTCCCTGTTTTCTGTCAGCCTACTATGATATAAGGGACACTAGAGCCCACAAAAGACCCCCTGGAGGGGTAACAACAACAAAAAATCTACATGTTCTAGATCAGGGGTTTCAAACTCCAGTCCTCAAGGGCCACTGTCCTGCAGTTTTTACAAAACACTGGAATGAAATGGTGTGGTGCAGCAGAGGCACATCTAAAAGTTGCAGGGCAGTGGCCCTCCGGGACAGGAGTTTGACACCTGTGTTCTAGACCATCCATTATTCAGTCTACCTTTGTTGCAGAGGCCCACACTTATTAAAATCCAACTTGTCATCCTGACTGAGCCAAGATGGACATACACACATGGACAAAATTGTTGATGCCCCTCGGTTAGTGAAAGAAAAATCCACAACGGTCACAGAAATAACTTGAATCTGACAAAGGTGATAATGAATAAAAAATCTATGAAAATAAGTGAAAGTCAGACATTGCTTTTCAAATATGTTTCAACAAAATTAAGTTAAAAAATAAACTCATGAAACAGCCCTGGACAAAAACGATGATATTGTGACCAAATGGACATGTTAAATGATGACGTGTCCACTAATTAGCATCACAGGTGTCTACATTCTTGTAAACAATGGCCTACATATAGAGCTACAGGTGATACCATATCACCAAACAACACAGTTTGGTGATATGGTGTGTATCACACTCAACATGGACCAGCAAGCAAAGGAAAGAATTGTCTGAGGAGATTAGAAAGAAAATTACAGACAAGCACGATAAAGGTAAAGGTTATAAGACCATCTCCAAGCAGCTTGATGTTCCTCTGACTACAGTTGCACATATTACTCAGAAATTTAACATCCATGGGACTATAGTCCATTGGACTGTTCTAAAGTGACCTTCTGGACCCTCTCCTGAATCCTACTGAGCATCTTTGGAAGGAGTTGAAACATGTTGTCTGGAAAAGACCTCAAACCTGAGACAACTGAAGCAGTTTGCTCATGAGAAGTGGGCCAGAATACCTGCTGAAAGGTGCAGAAGTCTCATTGACAGTTGTAGAAATCGTTTGATTGCAGTGATTTCCTTGAAAGGTTGTGCAACAAAATACTAAGTTAAGTGTACCATCATTGTTGTCCAGGCCTGTTCCATGAGTTTATTTTTGAACATAATTGTTGAAGCATGTTTGAAAAGCAGTGTCTGCCTTTCATTTATTTTCATATAATTATTTTTTATTATTCCCTTTGTCAGATTCAAGTTATTTCTGTGACCATTGTGGGTTTTCTTTCATTAAGTGAGGGGTATCAACAATTTTGTCCACATGTGTAAATGTTGGGGGAGGAAAGAATGGAAAAACCCTGTTTTTTATTGTCCGGAATTTAACATCAAGTTATAATGATAGCAGCAAGAGATGGGAATCAGATTTCAAATATTTTATCTATAACTACAAAACTCTATTTTTGTCCACTTGATCTAACTGTACATCCTTCTAGTGGTTCAACAAAGTTCCTGTACATCGATGAACATGTTATTCAACCACACAAGCTTTCCCTAGAACTTAACAGGAGAAACTTGATAGCGTGGTCAACTTTTCACCAGTTTCTTTCCACAGTAATACAGTAGTATAGGTCTTCTGCTGTCATGGATGAGGCCAGCCCCAGAGCTCCCCTCCAAAACCAGTATATAATAGCCTACCTGAGAGCTCATCATACAGTTCCATCAGAACTGTATTAAGGTTGAACTGTTTTCAGGTTGTGAGCTTTATCTTGTTCAGGATTGTTCGGGTCTGTCCTGGGTGAGTCTGGTGTTCCAGAACGCGTCAGCAGGGGGAGCCTTTATCGTTCATTGCTAAATTAAACAATGAGGTTTTTCAAAGGTACAATACTGTCTGTCTGCAGTCCTTTAGCAGTGGATCTCATAAGCTATCTGAGATTCCATAAACACCCCAGTGTGGTTGAGAAACAACCCTTCAGCCTCTGATGTGATAATAGGCTCTGCTTCTCCTCCTTCCCCTGCAATGCGTCTCATGGTTCGTATGTCAATCTCTTGCTGCTCCTGTTTGTTCTGAGGGACAGTGGGATTTGTAGTTTTGCCTGGCCCAATGGACAGGGTTTGGCTGGAGGTGTCGGATGGTGCGTGGCAGTCCAGATCAGTAGTGGAGACTGCTGGGGGAAGCACAGGCTTGGCTCTGTTCAGTACATACATTTCATGGCCTTGTTCATCACGGTACTCTTCTAGCTGGGCAAAGGTGGTGGGGCCGTCAGAGTAGTCATTCACATACAGGATGCTCTCCTCCTGCTGGTTAAAATTCACCTTGATCACTTTTGGAATACAGAAATAACGGAAAACTTGAGAGGTTCACACTTTTCAAATAGCCTGTTGTATACATTTATCAGTTTAATTTATATAAGCATGTCTGTTGAAATGTCTAAGATATTTCTACAAATATTTTTACAGCCTAAAAATCTACTTGGTAGTAACATTAATGTTCCATTTCATATTTCATCCACTATAGACAGTTAACTGTTTTAGTTACTATAGCAAAGGTTACCCTACAACTTATAAAGCAAACAAGCTGAATAACAGTTAAGAGATTTAAAAAGGAAGATTGACATATTTCAAACCTTTATTTATTGAAATATTGGTAATTATGGCTTACAGATAACAAAAACAAATTCAGTATCTCTTAAAAATGTGCCTTGTGAAATATTGGAAACTCATTGTGTCACAACCTAGTCAGCTAAGTACCTACAAGCATTTCTGACCCTTTAATTGGTTTCTCACTCTGGCTCAGTCAGCTACAACCGTGGGGAACACTGCTGGACAGCAGACAATCATGGACACCTTCACAAGGTGGTGAGGAACCTGAACCTCAATGAAGAACCTGATTGTTCTGAGTTCTATACAGTACATACCAAAAGTTTGGACACACTTTCTTATTGAATTTAATGAGAAGGTGTGTCCAAACTTTTGGTCTGTACTGTATATCCAAGCACATTATCAGAAAATTGAGAAATTGAGTGGAAGGAAGCAGCGTGGTAGAAAAAGATGCAGCAGCAACAGGAAAAACTGCAGCCTTGGGAAGATTGTCAAGTGAAATCCATTCCAGTAGAGCCACACACAGACGAATAGCCACTCCTAAACCAGCGACAAGGTCAGAGGAACTGGGCTGATGCTCAATTATCTGCTCATTGTGTTACCCTCAGCTGACAAGCTGTATGGAGATGCTGATGTCAATGTACCAAAAGTTCCTTCTTGACCTTTAACTCCACAGAAAACCTCTGGAATGTGGACAAGACCCAACAAGGAAGATGACCTAAAGGCAGCTATCAAAGCAATATAGGCTTTCATTACACCTAAGCATTGTTACAGGCTGACTGCGTCTTTGTCATTCCACATCATGAAGGTCCTGGAAAGACTCCTGTTGGCCCTCTAGAGTGGGCCAAGCACTGCTTCATGAAATGCTGCGTCAGCGTTTCATGAAGCTTCATAAATCCACTGTCATCTGGACAAAGCAGGCAGCACTATGAGGATCATCTTCTTTGATTTCTCCAGTGTATTTAACATAATTCAGTCTGAACTGTTTTGTAAGTTCAAAAGACAGCAGAGCAGTCACCAAAAGATCTATGACTAGATCTATGACTACCTGACAAACAGACCACAGTTAGTGAGACTGAAGGACTGTGTGTCTAACCAGGAGCACCAAAGGGCGCTGTACACTTCAAACTTCTCTCACCTCCAGAAATCTCCAGAAATACTCGGGTGACTCTGCAGCTGTCTGGTGTATCAGAGATGGATAAGAAGCAGAGTACAGAGATCTGGTCGACCGCTTTGTGTCATGGGGTGGAAACAATCATCCCATCTTAAATATAAACAAAACAAAGGAGATGATTGTAGATTTCAGGAGGAACAGGGTCAAAGGTAAAACCCTATTTCCATCAAGGGAGAAAAATTGGAGCTGGTTGAGGAATGTAAATACCTTGGTGTTCATTTGGACAACAGACTGGACTGGAGTGAAGTGTCTATAAGAAGGGTCAGAGCAGACTGGACATGTTGAAGAAGATAAGATCCTTCAAGGTTTGCAGCAAGATGTTGAAGATCTTCTATCAGTCTGTTGTTGAGAGCATCTTCTCTTCTGCCGTCATTTGTTGGGGAAGCAGCATCAGAACCAGGGACCTAAAAAGGCTTAACAACCTGATACAGAAGGCTGGTTCTGTTCTGGGGACCACTGTGGAACCTCTGGAGATGACAATGCAAAGAAGGATTTTCCATAAAATCAAGAAAATTATGGACAACACTGATCATCCTCTTCATGAGACTGTCTTAGATTAACGGAGTGTCTTCAGTCAGAGGCTTCTTCAAATTTGATGTATTACAAACTGCTACAGGATACCCTTCTTGTTCCCAGCCATCACCATCCACAATAACTCTTTGATGAATTTGAATTAACATGATTTACAGCAATATTTAATTTCCCTTTTGGATCAATAAAGTATTTTTGAATTTTATTATCACAGCACGTTGATGCAGTAATTCATGAGAGAAGCCTACTCAAGTATTGATGAATAGAGATGGACATACTTTTCAGAAGCCTGACATTTATCCTTTAAACATCCACTAATTTAATGTTATATTCTAATTTTCTGAGACACTGAATTTTGAGGAGTTTTTTTTACATGTAAGCCATAGTCATTAAAACAGCAAAAAATAGAAGCTTCAAATATTTTATTGTGTGTAATCCTTCCGTAAAATAACTGTTTCAATTTCTGTGACGACTAACAAGAAATATTAAACTTTAACACAATATTAAATTTTTTTGATGACATGAACTGAATTTAAATTATATTGATTTATTTGGCTGTTGCCCAGTTTATAGGAAGCATGAGGAATTAGATAATAAAGAGAGAAGAAACCAACTATCTTTAAAATAAAGACATTTTGTGATACAGTTAAATGACTTCATATTCCTGTTCTGTTGGGAAAGTTTGTTGTTCTAATTAAGAGCAGATTAGTTTTTGTTTTATTTGTTATATGTTGCTTCAAAACATCTACAAAATTAATTTACCACAGTTACAGCTGCTCAAGCAGCATGCTGTGAGCTGCTGGATACGTCACAGAATAAACAATATGCACCTTTTCAGCGCCGTCGGCGTCCTTGTCCCGCTGGTGATGTCGGCTGTAGATCATGGCTACTAGCAGCAGAGCAGTCAAAGCCAGCAGGGAGATGCCCACAGCGATGGCAGTCTGAGTGGCAGCTCCCAGAGCACTGAAGGCCATGCTGCCCAGAGCGTATAGCGGCTCCCGGCTCACATCAGAACCCAAAACCGGGCTGTGGTTCCTCAGCCGGGGCCAAGCTGGGGAATACGCTGAGGAAACCTGAGACCATGAGGCCCAAATTGAGGAAGAAGTAGATGAGTTGATAGCAAGCTGAAAAGTCACCCTGGCTACACCTCCTGCATTCCAGGCCTCGCATTCATAAAAACCTGCGTGGGCCACAGTCACATTACTGAGGAACAGCATGCCACTGCCAGTGTCAGGGTCAAAGTACTCGCCGGCGGTCTTCTGGAGGCTGACTCTGCCTACAAACGGCTCCTCTGACCCTTCCCCTCCTCCAGCACCCAGATCCTGAACCAGACCCCGAGGGGAGTCCACCACTTGACTTTGAGATGCTTTCTTCCAAGTCACCTGCCAACATGTAGAAGCTTTGAGTGCCCTTGCTGAAAAGAAATTCTCATCATAACACACGCCTTACTAGCAAAAGAAGCAACAGATGTACGATTTGTGCATTTTTTTAACCAAGAGTCTGACAATTCCAGCCCAAACAAATTATTTATATGGTTCTTTAGACTCCAGATGGCCAAATAAATAGAACTTAAAGATAACAGTTGTGTGCTTAAATATTATTTTATCAGTCAATGCAAATTAGATTTTAACTGTATGTTGTCAAATTATATCAGTGTGATATGATTAAAAGTTAATTTTAAGAAACATCAAATGCAGAGAAAGTTAGAATATTCTAACAATTTCTTTATAGGTCATCTCATCAATGCATTCTGCCACAACTGGGTCTTTGAGAACATTCCAGATCTTGATTTAGCCTGAAATAAGAATGAGACATCAGAAGTTCATTCTTTCATTCTGCTGGAGCTCTCCACCTCCAGCCTCCACCTTCAGACTGGCAGAACAAATGATTTCCAAACAGCGAGTGTGTATTAAAATCTCTTTCTAAATGTCTGAAAGTAAGTCATGCCTGTTATGAAGTTTGTAACATATTCCTTATGTTCCTACTTATTAATTAAGTTTAGATGAAAATGAATCTCTAATACACATTCCTGCTGATAAACGTATTTAAATGTTGACAAAACTGCTGTGGGATGCTTACTTGTGGCCGGGGATAGCCGGAGGCATGGCAGGACACCCTGAGGCTCTCCCCCAGATGGACTGCCAACCTTCTTGGTTCCAGCTGAACTACTGGAGGGATACACACCAGGCTGTTGAGTGGGACTTCCACAAGGCTGAGGTGGGAAAGACGTGGTGGCTCATTACAGACCAGCCGGCGTTCGGCAGAGCTGAGCAGACGCTGACCATCTTCATCAATCCACCTCCTCAGCCAGTGGAGAGCACAATCACAGCGCCAGGGGTTATCTACAACAAAGCAACACAGAGACAGAGGCAGTAGTGAACCATAAGAATTCTTAATTAGGTCTATAGTTAAAAAAATTAAAGAACTGTCTCTTCCATAAGGTAAACCAGATTGCTTTACTTTAAACTCTTGTGCTGGTATGCCATGCCAGAGTTTATGATAGACAACTCTTCTTGAACTACCAATAGTGTACTGCATAGGAAACACTGCAGACAATAAGTATTGAACATGTCAACATATTTCTCATTTAAGTATTTCTAAAAGGGCCACTGATATGAACTTCACACTAGATATCAGCAGCTACCCAAGTAATTAAGAATATTGAAGTGCAGTAGTCCAGTCTAGAATTATCTAGAATTATTAGTAAAGTCAAGAATTATCTTCCTCATAATGTCCTTGGAAGGGTTAGTCATTTTTTATTACTGCTAGACTGGACTACTGCAACTCCCTGTTTTGTGAGATTGAATAGTCTCTTGTTCAACGTCTACAGCTGGTTCAGAATTCAGCTGCCTGTCTGCTGATGAGGACAGGACGATGTGAACCTTTCACTCCAATTCTTTATTCCCTTCATTGGATCAATGTTTCTTTTTAGAATTCTTTGTCTGATCTTGTTTTAATTTTCAAATGTTTGTGGTAATGCTTTTTTTTCTGATGACAACTTCAACAAGCCTCTTGTGTGGAGAGTCTTGCTAATACCTTGTTCAGATAAGATTCTGGTCTATTTTTCTACACAAAGTATTCTCTAAGTGTGTTCGATGTTTATTTCATCCTTGCATGTCTGAAATTATGGAAACAAAATCTAGTCTCACCTGTAATCCGCAGTACCTGCAGGCTAACCAGCGGCTGCAGGGATGTAGGACCAATGGTGTGGAGGTTATTCCTGCTCAGGTCCAGCAGAGCCAGAGAAGTCAAACCAAACAGAGCCTTGTCTGCTATCATCTCTATGCTGTTCTGCTGCAAGTGGAGCTCCTGCAGACGCTGGAGATAAATGCAGACTTTAAATCAGCATCATGAGTAGAAGGTACTGCCTAAGCATAATCATTATGGAATAATTTCAGATCAATGAATTTCAGCACTTTAGTTCCTATTTGTGATCCATTATGCTTCAACAAACTAAACTATATTCCATGATGCTTTTTGCATGAACTGGTTTTGGGTGGTGTGTCATCACATACTGATGTTTCTGAACAGCTTCACCTGATCCAGAAAAACTACACAGACACATGCTCACACACTGAGGTGTGAACCTCTGCTATTTGCTCTAACACTTTCATCATTCCTTGTACACTCACCGGCCACATTATTAGATACACCTGTTCAAATGCTCATTAATGCCACTGCATTAATGCCAATCACTATTGGCAGCAACTCCATGCATTTAGGCATGTAGACGTGGCCAAGACGATCTTCTGCAGTTCAAACCGAGCTTCACAATGGAGAAGAAAGGTGATTTAAGTGACTTTGAATGAGTTATGGCTGTTGGTGCCAGACGGGCTGGTCTGAGTATGTCAGAAACTGCTGATCTACTGGGATTTTCACGCACAACCATCTCTAGGGTTTATAGCAGCAGAAGATCACACCAGGTGTCACTCCTGTGAGTTAAGAACTGGAAACTGAAACTACAATTCACACAGGTTCGCCAACATTGGACTCCAGAAGATTGAGAAAACGTTGCCTGGTTTGATGAGTCTCAATTTCTGCTGCGATGTTTGGATAGTAGGGTCAGAATTTGGTGTCAACAAGGTGAAAGCATGAATCCATCCTGCCTTGTATCAACGGTTCAGACTAGTGGTGGTGGTAAAGTGGTGTGGATTCCCCACACCACTGGCACACTTAGGGTCCATTAGTACCAATTGAGCATTGTGTCAACGCCACAGCCTACCTGAGTATTGTTGCTGACCATGTCCATCCCTTTATGACCACAGTGTACCCATCTTCTGATGGCTACTTCCAGCAGGATAGCGCGCCATGTCATAAAGCGTGAATTGTCTGAGACTGGTTTCTTGAACACGACAAAGAGTTCACTTACCTTCAATGGCCTCCATAGTCACCAGATCTCAATCCAACAGAGAAACATTGGGATGTGATGGAATGAAAGATTCACATCATGGATGTGCAGCCGACAAATCTGCAGCAACTGTGTGATGCTATCATGTCAACATGGACCAGACTCTCTGAGGAATGTTTCCAGTACCTTGTTGAATCTATACCACAATGGATTAAGGCAGTTCTGGAGGCAAAAGGAGGTCAAACCCGGTACTAGCAAGGTGTACCTAATAAAGTGGCCAGTGAGTGCCGTTTTCAATTTAGGATCTTCAATGTGGAGATTTCAAGAGCGTCACCTGCCACTTTTATAGGAAAACTGCTCTTGCTGACAAGCTATGAGCACATGTCTGTTAAAGACTGCCTGCAGGCTCTCCTCATGGACACAGTTTAGATAAAACTGTCAGTTTCTCACTGATTGTCTTAATAGAGTGCATACGTACAACTTCTCAGATCTAATCTCTTCGGTTTCATATCTTTGTTCACCGTCTGAGAAATACAGGATGTGCAAATTTATTCACTAAAATGTAGCTTCATGAAACCTTCAGTGTGTTCTACCTGTAAACCCTGGAAGGTATAGTCCAGCAGGCGTGTGATGTCATTTCCTGACAGGTACAGTATGCGGAGCTGTTCAAGCCCCTGAAGCATGTTCGGTGTGAGCAAGTGGATCCGGTTTCCGTTCAGGGCGAGCTCCAACAGCTGGCTCTGGTCCCTAAAAGAGCCAGGCTCCACACCTGAAATGGTGTTGTTCTGCAGGAGGGACAGAAGAGGAAAATAAACTAAAATATATTTGTATACATATTTTATATTTTCAAATCAGGCCCATGTGTTAACTGATTCTACCCATTGATTAGCATACTGGAGCATGTGCAGATTTATACCACTAATCTGATCTAAACCTGATATCCCAAGATTGAATTCCAAGTTTGCATGTTTCCCTGTGCATGCACTGGTTCTCTCGTTACCCCAGCTTACTCCAAAAAACATGACTGCTGAAACCTGATAATATCCCAGTGTCTAACCTTTAAGCAAGAATGTCAGCGGAGATAAGTTTGTCAGCTTGTTACCTGCAGATACAGATAATGAAGGTGCTTCAGCAGCGTTAGGTCCACTCGGCGAATCTGACTGATCACATTGTCCTGGAGGAAGATGGTCTGAGAACAGAAACGGAGAATAATAAAACATGATGGTGAATGTGTTTCCACTACTACTAATAAACAGCAACCTGTGGCAAGTGGAGAAGGGAACTACCTGAGTGGAAGGAGGAATGAGTCTGGGGATGTCCCTCAGGTCGGTGGAGCCACACTCCACAGTGAGGCTGTAGCAGCGGCAGCCGGCAGGACAGGGAGGAGACACACCCAGAGACGGGCGTGGGGACGGGAGCAGGAGGGACAAGAGAAGCACAAACCCCACAGCCATAACATTGAGAGGCAGGACTGAGGAAGAGCGCAGAGCAGAGCATTCATCAGCCTCATCACATAAGGACTTTGTTGCTTTATCTCATTTATTATTTGGAACACGTTTCCATCATTACATAAACACAAGTTTCACCTACTATTTTAGTTGAGGTGTTGCTGAGCACTGATCACTGATGAGGGAAATATTCTGCACATAAAACCAAAAGACTACAATCATAAAAAAGGCAAGTTAAAAACTAAACACTATCACTGCTATATTTAGATTTAAGAGAGAAAGTTTCAGCCTGGTGCTGTGGGGCAATTGTACATCATCTCCAAGTGTGCGTTAACACAGTCCATGGAAGAGAAAAATCAGCAATGAGCTCAGAGAACCAAATGTATTCCCTCTTGTTTTGGTCTGGCTAGCAGGCCGTTTCTATCTATTTCCATTTATGGTCCATCACTCTACAGGGAGAACAATTATTCCCAACAACAAAAGATCTCAAACAGCTGCCAGTAGGACCAATTTAAGGTCAGAATGTGAATCTCAGAGAAATGACCCAGGAGCTCAGTTAGCAGGTCAAATGTTAAAGTTTTTGACACAACAAATGCAACTTGTTTGGCAGGGTTGAAGGAGAAACAGAATAAGAACAAAGAACATGTTGCATCAGACTGAACCAAAACTCCTCTGACACAACATGCTTCAGACAGATGAGACCAAACTAGAGATGTCAGGCCATGAAGCACACAGCCAGGATTAGGGTGCATACCAGCTGACAAGCACAATGGTGAAACTCGGTGGTGCAACTTTAAGAGTTGTGCATAAATTTATCTTTGTAAAACTATTAATGAACTCATGCAATATTGTGAAGAATAGTGAGCCAAAGATTAATACCACTGCAATAATCTGACAGATTATTGACTTGTCTGCCTTACTACAGTAAGGCAGACAAGTCCGGCTGAGAGTCATAGCTGCTGACAGTGGTTCCACCAGTATTGCCGACTGAAACTACAACATCATCAATCATCAGACAACATGAAGTGAATCTCCATTGTTATGCTTATGATACTCTGTTTTATTTATTCATAAATCATGATGAATCCAGTCAGACAGGTAAAATTATAAGCATATTTTTTAGACATAAAAATCCAGATGACTAAATGTTCTGCCGTTAGAATGTTTAGACGTTGTTTTTGTTTGGACCAGAACTTCTGAAAAAGAATATAGTTCCATCATACATCAGAGTTCGGATTGGTCAATATGTTCCTAACACTGGACATGTCGAAGAACATAAGATCCTTCAAGGTTTGAAGCAAGATGCTGTAGATCTTCTATCAATCTGTTGTTGAGAACCTCTTCTCTTTTGCTGTCATCTGTTGGGGCAGCAGCATCAGAACCAGAGGTGGGGACTCGAGTGACATGACTTGGACTCGAGTCAGACTCGAGTCGTTAAAATCACGACTTGAGACTTGACTTGAAAAAATTCTCAAAGACTCGGACTTGACTTTGACTTTCATGCCATTGACTTGGGACTTGACTCGACTTGAAGCTGTTTACTTGAAAAGACTTGATATTTTTTACTCAAAGTCTTAAAATTTAAAACACATTATTTATAAAGTGGCATCATTAATTAATGTCACTCATTCCGTATCAATATGCGCAGACCGTCACTATGGTTTTCCTCTCTCGTTATGTATGTATGTGTACGTAGCTGCAGCACAACCAATCAAATTAACAGGATTTGGACGTTTAATAAAACGCGGCACAGCTACAGAGCTCAGGGAACGAAATACGAAATAACCGCTGGAATATGCTTCCGCGAGTAATTTCTTTTGGCTACGTAGGTTATGAACTTTCGACTAAAAAACGAACTGCAACTTGTAAAACATGCAAGAAGAGAATATCGGATGGAGATGCCACGACGTCCAACTTTGTCCGGCATTTGAAGCTTCACAAAGATCGGTAGGTGGCACTTTTCTTTTGCTGTAAGATAGTTGACTTTAGCTAACTTCGTGTTAGCATGTGTACTCCGGGTTAAATTGGTGATTATTTACCATAAATCCGGTCCTTCAAATGCCTCCACAAATAATGTGCACCGTGTTAGCTCAGGAAGCCGGTGGATAGTGAGCGGGGCTCCGGAACAGAAAGCAGATTCTGGACCTGAACACAGGGAACAGAGTCTCTCTGTCCCATCATGATGATGAGCCGGGTCTAGTATCATCTAAGGATGGTTGGTGTATTTGAAGACATCTACGTTGGGAAATTATATTGACAATATATTGTTTTGACAGGTTAGAGAAAAGAGGAAAACAACTGCTGTTACGGTTCTTTGTATTGTGCTGTGGAAATGTCAGCATTTTCGTCTTTTTTATTGAATATCAAGTTTAACAGAACTGGGCAATAAAGTGGTCCAATTTAAAAATGTTTTTTATACTTTGTGTTCAGCTACACATGTTCTATCATTTGAGATAAATACATATTTTAAAACGAACAAATAGTCTATTATTTGAATTTTATGTATAATTGCAAATTATAAAAAAAATAAAAAAAATAAAAACGACTCAAAATGACTTGAAATTAAAGGTTCCTGACTTGAGACTTGACTCAACTTTTGCCTGTCTTTACTTGAGACTTGACTCGGACTTGAGGACAGAGACTTGAGACTTACTTGAGACTTGCAACACAGTGACTTGGTCACACCTTTGATCAGAACTAAAAAGGCTCAACAGCCTGATAAAGAAAGCTCGTTCTGTTCTGGGGACAATTGTGGAACCTCTGGAGATGGTGACGCAAAGAAGAATTCTTCAAGAAAATTGTGCACAACACTGACCGTCCTCTTCATGAGACTGTCTTGGGAAGGCAGAGTATCTTCAGTCAGAGGCTTCTTCAGATTCAGTGCAGTACAAACTGCTGCATAAGGACTTTCCTGCCCAGGTCTTTCCTGGGATGAATAGAGTATTTTTGAATTGAACTGAATGAGTTTCCAATATTTCCCATTTTCACAATATTAAAATTTTCCAAGTCACTGAATTTTAGGTTTTTATTATCTTTAGGCCATAATCAACATGACAAAAAAAAAAAAAAGCTTGAAATGTATCACTATTTGGAACAAATCTATGTGAATTTCACTTTCTGAAATGAAAATATGAAGAAAAAAACCCGAACTTTTTTTTTTTTACATTTTCATCTTTTGAATTATACTCGTATTAGTCTCCTAGGAAACTACTGACAGAACGAGACACTGACTATTTTCTTTGGATCTGTTGGAAGTGGAAATACTGCTGTTGACCAATACCTCTAATATAGCTATAAAGTGATGAATGTTAATATAAGGTGGCACAAAGCCTAAAGTGTTTTTCACTCGGAACCATAATGAGTGCAGCACCAGCATGCGCATAGATCCAACACTGCAGCAGAACCAGACCTATCATGTCCCGGCTGCTGCAGCTCACAGCGGCGGACCTGGAAGAGAGAGAAACGGATTCTGCACAGCGACCCGTTGGATTTACCTGATCAGGCCCGACAGGACTTTGGTGGCGTCGCCTCGGTGCGCCGCCTGTCTCCAGGCAGAGCAGCAGCTGAACGACTGTAGGGACACGGTATGGAGCGGCAGGCGGCAACGGAGCAGCCACCGAGGCTGGTGTGTGAAAGGGGGAAGGAACGGGGAAACGGACGGAACCGACTCATACGGTTCTGGTAAATCCCATTATCCGGCTGGCTATCCAGCCCGTCTTCCAGCGCATCCTCCCATCTAGTAGGAGCAGGCTGCTGCTGCCCCTCCCCCACTCCACTCAGCATCACACCTCCTACACCAGCAGATGCTCTTCATCTCGTTTATTTCTAAGCAGGTGTGGATAACAAAGCTAGTACCTAATAAACCCTTGCTACAGATTACTTACGTTTGCACATTTCCATCAGGTGAAGTAAAAACCAGAGTAAGTAAATCTAGGTCTATTTTGTCCTCTAAAGCAGACATGCTCTTCCTTCTATCGGCTGTCGGTCTAACCAGAGGAAAACGTAACCTCAGTTGATGTAGAGAACTGTTTCAATATCCTTGAGCTTGAGAGCGTCGCTTTGTTTGTCGAGGAAATCTGCATAGATCCTGGAAACACTTGAGAAATGTATGGAGGACTAATTGCCCATAGCGCATCAGTTTTCTAGTTTATTTTTGTCATATGATCCATGAACCACAATCACAAGACATACCATCCAGCTTCTGTTTAACCATTCATTTCATTTTGATATAAAAGCTGCAAGTAAATAAAGTGTTTGACTGGATAAGTTGACATAAAAGAGGGTGGGGCTGGTCACACATGGTTGATTCTTTTACCAATTTCACATTTGATTAAATGTAATGTTCGTTGCTTGTTTCACAATTTATGATTGGTTTTTATAATGTAAAACACTGAACTACCTTATTGCTGAAATGTGCTACACAAATAAACTTAAAATCTGAACACAATTAAATCATTTTAGTATTTGTTTTTTCTTACACTTTATTTAAATATGATCATGTCTGATATTACATTAAACGATGTCTGAAAGTGTCCATCCAGAGGTGTAGATAAAGAGGCTGCATGGCAGCAGACCTGTTCGTCAGTGATCACTGCACTGTCCCAGCTCATCTTTGATCCTGGCTGTTTCCAATCCCATCATCCTGATCAAATATCACAGCTCCTCCTCTTAGTCATGATGCATGCTTGTGATCATAAAGTCATTTGATCTTTGGGATGGTCCTAGAACATGTCTCCACAGCTGGACTAAAGGTAAGAAACCAAGAGATATCACAATCTTATACCAGAACAATGAGCAGTTTTACACGTTGAAATGCTCTCCCATCTTAGTTCTATGGGAAGACTATGGGGTAGATCTGGCTGTAGTGGTCCACAAAATGAACCTCCAGTCCTTCTCTGATGTAGTCTGGCAGGTCGGAGAAGTCCTTCCTGTTCTCAGCTGGAATAACCATGCAGGTTACACCAGCACGGCGGGCCTGGCAGGGAAACATGCAGTCAGCGCTGATGGAAACAACATTACTGCAAATACATTTCATGGTATTATGCCTAGACATGAGAAATGGTAATAAGTAGGGGTGCACCAATTTATTGGCACCGATTTCCTTAATTTTGGGAGATATGTGATTGGCCAATAGTTGCATGTGAAGCCGATCTTACCCACTGATCTTATCTACCAAAAGAAAGGTCTAAAATCACTCACTGTGCTCTTCTGCTCTCCCATGAGAGTTTGACTGACAGACCAGCCCAGCAGGTCTTGTCTGCACATTTGTAATTAATAGTCGCCCCACAGTTACCAACTCATCTCAGACAGATATAATCCTCAGACTTTCTTGCTATATTTAGCAACATTTCAGGAAAAAAAATGATTTCAGCCAAAATATGAATTGGCAGGTCAGGCTTTTTAAAGATCAGTAATCGGTGATCAGCCAGAAAACAGCAATCGATGTACCCACTTGACAATATAATAATTAGAACATATCTGCCAAAGTGTGAGTGTCAATTGGAACACAGCATTCTGATGCTCAAAATCAGCAATAATGCTAAGATTACGGTAGCTTAAATGCTTTCTTGATCAAATGGGGCATCACCAGCATGTTGACTTATATTGACATACTCCATTCAGTAAGATGAATGTGGATAATAAAAAATGAGCTAAAAGGCTCATTTTAGCAGTAAGGTTTAGTATGAGACCTACACTAACATGTTAAGCCTACCAGTAGCATCGATAGCACATTGACTAACAGTGACTTATTCCATTCAGCATGCAAACATTAATGTACAAGCTAAAATTAGTCAAAAACTTTAAGTGTTGTCAGTAACATGTAGGGAATGAGAGCCATCACTAGCGTGTAGAACAACTTGCATGTTGACACTACCAGTAGAATGTGGGCTATCAATAACATATTGACTAACACTGACGTACTCTAATTAGTATGTAAAGCTTACCTTTTAAATAAAAATTAGCTTTAATGCTAATGCTAGCTTAAATGCTACATTTAGCATGTGTGGCTATCACTGAATTTGACCTACTGAATTTTATGTTTTAAGCTAACATCCAAGTGTACTCTTTTCTCAGGTTAAAATGCCTGCCTGGTTCCTTATCTAAACCAAGTAAGGAATACTGAGGCTTTTATTTTGAAAATTTCAGCAAGCTTGATTTCAAAAGGCCACACCAGTCCCATGTGTAGCAGTGGTTGGGTTATACCAGTCACATGACTGGTTAACCCAACCACTGGTTATATAACCAGTGCCCAAAACAGCAACTACCTGCTGTGTAAAATATGAAGGCTTTTATTTTGTAGGGTATGTGTTGGTCTTATTTTAGGCGTTTTCCACTGGCAATTTGCACACTAACTGGTTAATGTGCGATTTGGTTCCACCCCAGGTAGTGAGCTTTTCCATCATACGGTCTGTTCCTCAGTATTGTGGGCAGACCGTGAGCAGCAGCAGCTGTGTTCAATTCTCTGCTGATGTTTGCAGCGACACTCAATATTGGAGAACCTTGAGGTTCTGGTTCTGATGGACTGAAATAAGCCCAGATATTTAATTTTGTCTTATGGAAATTCATTGCTGGCCCAAACATAATGATGAAGGCCCAAATCAGCTGGTTATTTCGCTATGTAGGACAAATATAATTACAACCTCTTAGATTAAGGCAATGCATGTTTGTGTTTTTGTGCTTTGTTTTGCCGCAGAAGTGAACTAGAGGGACGGTGGCGGTGATGTTTTCGACATAAAACACTAACAAAGCTAACTGACTTAGGTAGTAAGGTAGCAGTAGCTACGCTATCGTTAGCCAACAATCGCTAACGATTGTTGGTTTAAATCAAAAGATGTAAACCAATAGCCATGCATAAACTTTATTTTTTAATTCACATCACAAGTTAATATTATGTATTTCCAGTGCTTCACACTATGAATGCAAAACAGCAGCCCCGTCATAAAGCTAACCACAGCTACACTGTTTCTCCCTTCTGTATTAGTATCCGTATTTCAGAAAAACAAGTTGCTAGTGGTGCTACTAATTCAGTCATTCTGCTACAAAAGTTACCACCCGTGTTTCTGCCGCTGCTTCTTATTAAACTAATAATTAAACTCCTCTGTACAGCAGATAGCATGTTCGCGGTCCACAGCTAAAAGTTAAATTCTAAACGTCACAGGTTCTTTTGGAGTTGTCAGTGGTGTAAATCATGAGCCAATCAATGAATGCTCTACCCCTGAGGTAGGTACGACAATCTGAGAACAGCCAGGCTGAGCCACGCCAGGTTTGGACAAACGAGGTGGACTTGTTTGTCCACCTCGGCCAAAACAAGTCTGGCCGAGGTGGACCGAGACCAAACCGGTTAGAGGCGGTTTAATGGAAAAGTGCCTTTTGTCAGTCCAATGTGGTTGTCAGTTTAGGGGCATCAAGTCTCATGTTTATGGTTTTTCCACAAAATAATTCATATAAGACTGGCATATGATCATTCTTGTCCATGGAGGAGGCCGACTCCAGACAGGTGGTTCTCTCTGTGACCATTTCATAAAAGCAAACTAGACGATGTGGGCAAGTAGGAGGGATCCCAGCAGGAAGGGGCATGTCCTGGTGGTCTGGTCAAGGTGTGTACAAATACCAACGTCCCAAAATCATGTGACTGAGCATCTACTGTTTACCTTCAGATCAAGTACGTTGGAGCCTGAATGTTCCAGGGTGCCTGCAACTCTAAACTGACCTAATTAAAACTACTGTTTGCTTATGGAACGTAAAGATTCACACGATGTTAAGAAGATGTGTTGGGAACAATGGCTGCTTTAGCCTGCCACGTTGAAATCATGGCTGGAGTTGTCGACAAACCTACAGTAGCTCTTAGCTCTGATTTCCCAGGTAAATGGAATGCAGCATAAGTGCTTTTATTTCCAAGTGTTGGGTCAGACTTTTTTTTTTTTTAACAATAAGGTTCTACATTACCCCTACGGTGGTAATGTAACAAGATCAACTGATTGTCTTGTCTGTGTGTGTGTGTTTCGTACAGCAATAGTTTTCTCTTTAATTCCTCCTACTGGCAGGATTTTGCCAGTTAGTGACACCTCCCCAGTCATCGCCACATTCTGACGCACTGACCGGTTGGTTGCCAGGGACAACAATGCAGTGACTATTGTGCAACCAGCACTGGGTCCATCCTTGGGAGTAGCTCCCTGTAAAAACAAACAAAAAAAAACAACAGAAAATTGTTGTATTTAGTGACAGTATGTCTGACATGAGATATGAGTGGATTTCATATTTTATCTTTATGGGGCAGATCGGTCAGTTCCAAACCTTGTTTGACTCAATACTTATTAAAGTTTAGCTTCCTGAAATGACGACAGGTTAGGATCATGACAAGCTGTCTTTCCTTCCCGTCATGTCATTTAAATCAGCCCATCAGTAAAATCAGTTACTCATCAAGGGATTTTCTTCAGACTGTATAGATTAGAGAGTCAGTCACAATCATAGCTTTCAGCCAGGGCCATGCAGAGACCTTTGGAGAGCCAGGGGCTCAAAGCTGAAAGGGGGCACATTGAACAAGATCTTAAAACACCATACAGCAACATAACAACCCATTTTAATCAAGAATCTAATATTTAATTGGATCACATTGCATCACTGTCATCATGTGGGGACAGTGTAAAGCAAATTTAGTCTGATGGGTATAAAGTTGCTGTTGAAGGATTTCTGCTGCTGGTAGAGCTGGAGGGCTGTGATGATATGAGACTGTAGTTGTTTATGTTTAACATTTTATTTTCAAAAAACTGAACGAACACAACACAGAGTTGGTGTAGTTAAATACAAACTGACATGTGAGGAGCTTAAAAAGAGACTGTAGTTGTTAAACAGACCATAAGAGAGAAGGTCATTGGTCATGAAGTATGATATGAAATAAGCTAATTTTGCTGCCATTTTACTAAATAAACCCTGGTAATATTTGACTTTTTAAGCTCCATAGCAACAATTGTCAGTCATTATTAGACTGAGGGCAGCCAGACTAGTTTATTTTGTTAATTGTTATTTTATCTAAATATTATAATTGAGGGGCACAAGCAGTTCAAACATATGTAAAAACAAACAAAACAAAAAAAACTCAATCTGGCACTTGGGGCATCAAGGACAAAAAGGGGCAGGGGCTCAAGCCCCCCCCCCCCCCCCCCTTGCTTATGGAACGTAAAGATTCACACGATGTTAAGAAGATGTGTTGGGAACAATGGCTGCTTTAGCCTGCCACGTTGAAATCATGGCTGGAGTTGTCGACAAACCTACAGTAGCTCTTAGCTCTGATTTTCCAGGTAAATGGAATGCAGCATAAGTGCTTTTATTTCCAAGTGTTGGGTCAGACTTTTTTTTTTTAACAATAAGGTTCTACATTACCCCTACTGTGGTAATGTAACAAGATCAACTGATTGTCTTGTCTGTGTGTGTGTGTTTCGTACAGCAATAGTTTTCTCTTTAATTCCTCCTACTGGCAGGATTTTGCCAGTTAGTGACACCTCCCCAGTCATCGCCACATTCTGACGCACTGACCGTCAGAATGTGACGCACCAACCGGTCAGTGCGTCAGAATGTGGCGATGACTGGGGAGGTGTCACTAACTGGCAAAATCCTGCCAGTAGGAGGATCAACATGTGCCTGTTCACAGCCAGCATTTCTGAAGTGATCCCTTTTATTGTTGTCACATGAGCCTCGGACATACTCAGTGACTTGGGTCAACCCTTCAGCGGTGGGATATCACAGTTATCACTGTGTATGTGTGTAAGTACTTGGAGTCCAATAAGATCAACTTGTGATAAATGAAAATCCTGTTTCTTTACCTCGGGAACATGCAGGTGCAGGTGGGAGCTGACCAGGAAGTTATTTTCCGGTTCTTTAGTCATGAGGAAGGCTCTGGCAAATGTCGAAGCAATCTTTGCACTTTCCTTCATGACATCACCAAGCTGACCTGCAGAGAAGCACACATCTTCAGAATGAACCTTTCAACATATGATTCAACAAATGTGACAAGCTTTATTGCTGATATTTTATCTGCTCAATAAGAAATAAAAACTAATAGTTGGATTTTCATAGGAAACAGGTCTAACAAAAATTACTAAGTTTAATTCAAGAACTTTAATAAATGGGACTCAATATTTTTGTATTAATATTTTTTAAGAAGATGATATTATATTAGGATACTATACTATAAAAAATGTATTGTGTTCTCTGCACTGTACTCCCCATCAGTTCTGCTTACTGTTAATGTCAGGAAAGATTCCAACATGAATTGCTTATGTTTATAAAAATAAATTCCACCGAAGAAATACTCTGACCAGAGATGATTATGGGGACATTCAGAAATGATGTTTTGAGGTTTTCCACATTACATGAGAGCAGGTCACTGACCTGTGACCTCCAAGGTTCCCTCTCCTTTAGCTTCTGCCCCTCCTTGTGGTCGGCAGAGTGATGTCTCAATGAACAGTGTGGAGCCCCCTACAGGCAGCAGATCACAAGGCAACTGTTCAGCTCAGACATCATCATTATTATCAGAGCTGGAGACTATGTGGGCCTCGTCTCACCCAGAGCGGTCCATGCCAGGCCCATCACCACTCCTGGTGGGGTCACGTCATACATACGATCCACTGTGAAAACTGGTTTACCCACGTAATCGTGCAGATTGTCAGATGAGACGACCACTGAGTCCTCGGTTCCACTCACAATATGAAATGCTACTTTACGGAACACCTGGCAGATGGAGGAACAAGACCCAGACAGTGAGGTGAGAGAGGAGATCGGAGGGGGGACTGCAAGATGGGTTACAGTCTGGTGCAACAACATTGCATTATGGGCTGAGGATACTGATGAGGATCAACTCTAATGTTCCCTCTTCAGACCAGGTGGTACACATGCTGGAGGGTGCAACTGGAAGCAGACCAGCCTGCAAACAGCCAATCAGCAGCCATTAAATCCATCTTGAGGAATCAGATGCAGACACAAGCAGACACAGTGGGTCATGTCATCCACTTGAATTCACCTTCTCTGACATGATATATGACAGCAGGCAGTCCATTAACATTTCCCAGGAGAGACTGAGCTCAGATGGCTGTACTGATACCAACAGATCTGTTCCAGAGACCATGCAGCGCTTCTTGGACACATGTTGGTGCCCGGTGAGAATGGAGCCATAGGGAGAAATGGGTTAGCTTAGCTTCACTAGGGTTCTGTAGAGCTATTGTGTGTTACTAGGGACTAGCCCAAACAATAAGGCATATTCTTAAATGATTATTAAATGTTTTATAACAAGTCAGATACCAAGATATTAGAGGTGTCAATCTGATAGGATAATTTATTTTGCCTCAAAAATATCACTAAAATTTACAGATTATATAAAAACATAAACGGATCCTTTTTTTTTCTGGTTTGAAAGTCATATAACAGTGTTACCTTCTTAAAAAACAAATATTGCAAAATATCTGTCTTGAGCAAATTAACAGTTAAGCAAGTGATAAATAATGTCCATTACAGAACAAGGCATGCTAGATGAAGCAGTGGATGGAAAAACAGTCAACTCCAAAATCAGCTTGCGTTGCAGTCTGGAATCACCTTGCTGTGCTTCAAAATAAATAAAATAAACAAATAAACAATAAACAAAATAAATAAACGTGACTAGCTCTAAGCAGGTTCAATACAAATTGTCTGGCTGAAGTTTAGAAGCCCTACTTTGGTTCATAAGCCAGAGGTCAATGGTATAATGACCATAAATGAGCACAATGGAGCACTGTACTGAAATGAGTGAAAAGCAAGGAAATTTTCCAAATAAAATCTGAACAAAAGTTCAGAGGAACCATGGGAATTTAATGGATAAATGTGCATCATTTATCCACATTTCGCAATGGCAGTGGGGCTAAATGGTGCCCTGTAGAGAAATGCTGTCTCAATAGGAGGAAGTGATGATTCACAGTGATAATATTATTTAGCTTTCCTTTGTGATAAATAAAGTATTTTTTAATTTAATTTGAATTCACCTTTTCTATCTGTTTCTGCAGGTTCCTCACTCCAGACTCTCTGCAGTACTGTCTGATGAGCAGACCCAGAGCGTCGGGGGAGATGGAGGCCTTCTCTTCAGTCAGGCCACAGAGTGTTCGCAGCTGAGGGACCAGGTAACGCTAAACACACACACAGGCAGACACAGACTGAGCAGAACATTTAATAGAAAACTAGAAGGCAAATGTTCAAACCCTTCCAACATTGTGGTTTTTTGTTTGTTTTTTTTGGCTGCAGCTGTAAAATGTGGCTCTGCCACTACTGCACTACTCTGCTTCTGTGGCTAGGCCCACAAACAGACACAGGGACAAAAGAGAGATGAATATCTGAGAAGAGTTTGTTAAAAAATATTGAGTTTTTTCAGAGGGCTTCACATTAATTGATGACAACTAGCTCAAACAGGAACTCTTACCATTGAACACTTGTTTTTTGAAGTGAAAATTCAGATGGAATCATTACATATAAACCCATAAATACAAGACTTTCAAGATGTTGTTGTATTGCACAGTTGACACACAGCAACCCCTGACTCTTTGTTTGTGTGTGTATGTCTTGTATGAGTCACATGTCAAACGGTCAAGATCACATTGACAATATAAGAAATCAGCTGAAGGCAGAATCAAAGTCCAAGTTATTTAAAAATATAAAGATTTCTATGAAAATATTAGCAATGGAGTCATTGGAATATCTCACACATGCATATCAATTACTTTTTCTAGATTTCCCAGTCCTCCTTACAGCAAAGCAAGAGTCAAATTTCACACAGCAATGATGGCAGCGGTTGCTATGGGGACATGTTTGTTACCTCAGCAATAGCCAGTTTTTCCTGGGCCACGTATCCGGACACATTGATCATCTCCATCCTGTCTCTAAGTGGTTCTGGGATGGTGTCAGTCACATTGGCTGTGCAGATAAACAGAACCTGGAATACAGCACACACACAGCGAACCCTTAGAGGACTAACACACGTCAAACCTTTAGAAGACTAAAGGTTTTCTAAAGCCCTTTAGAAGACCTTTAGTCTTTACCAGGATTAAGCTTGACTGTGCAAGCTCCACCTACTTTAGACAGGTCCACTGGGACATCCAGGTAATGGTCAAGGAAGTTTGAATTCTGTTCAGGATCCAGAAGCTCCAGAAGAGCAGAGGATGGGTCACCCTGGTAACCACGACCAATTTTATCCACCTGAATAAACAAATTATTGGGAAAAAATAGCTTAGTACATTATGAGAAAAAATATCTTCAGTCTTATTCAATAACTTATACAGATGAAACGTTAATTTATTTCAATAACACCATCACTACATGAAACAAACAGATTTTTTTCTACAGACTGTTTTCAAATCTTTAATACAATAGATACAAACATCAGTTTAGTTTATTACATTTATTATATCATTTCATTGGAAAAGTTTTAATATAGAAATTTGGGGCTAATGAAAACATTGTTTAATAGCTTCTTAAAGGTTACATTCAAACACTGACCTCATCTATCAACACCAAAGGGTTCTCCGTCTTGGTTTTCTTCAGACACTGAATAATCTTCCCAGGCATCGCTCCAACATATGTTCTCCTGGAAACAATATATTTTCAGAGACTATGTTCTTCAATAATGTCACCTCTCATCAACATTTCCTTCAAAACGATCTCATCATCAATCACAGCCTGAGGGGTGGATGAGAACAGCTGTGATCGCAGAGGCAAAGCAATTTCATATTTTCTGATTCCTCATAGTTCTTTTCTGTTGCATTGAGGGGACACTGGAAACTGCCTGTTCATAATCCCTGCAGGGACCATAACGAAGGGATGGGGGTTGGCCAAGGACACAATACAGCTTGCTTCTGCTTAAATCACAACCAAATACAGAAAATTGAATTTAGTGGTTTCTGTTGCATGTGGACAATAATTAAATAATTTAAAGTTCATCTAAAACTAGCAGGCAAATGGCTTTTCTGGTTAATAATGGTTAATATGGGACAATAGTTGCACCATATCAGTCTAAGAGCTGTATAATTACATTACGTATGTGTATTATTATGCATAATTTAACATTGCACCTGGGGTCCTAGAAATAACATTCCCACTGATCTGCATGTTCCAGTCAGACTGGAGAACTAACAATTTGTGCAGACCTGTGACCTTTGATCTCAGCCACGTCGGTCATTCCTCCTACACTGAACCTGAAGTACTGTCTGTTAAGTGCTCTGGCAATGGAGCGGGCAATGGAGGTCTTCCCTACACCAGGAGGGCCATAGAAACACAGGATCTTCCCCTGGGTGGAACCTCGGAGCTGGCTCACTGCAATGAACTCCTGCACACACACAAAGCAACTCAGCTGCTGTGACCAGCAGGACATGGAGGAAGCATCTTCCTTTGATTCATTTGGATGTTAAAAGTGTGGGTTTTTTCTTACCAATATGCGTTTTTTAACATCATCCATTCCATAATGGTCTTCTTCCAGAACCTCCCTGGCCCTGTATAATGACAGGTTTTCTTCACTGTTGGTGCCCCACGGCATGCTGGTTAGCCAGTCCAGGTAGTTGCGAGTTACACTGAAACACAGTTTGCCTTGGTTCACGTTCATGCATGTCAGAGCATCAGACCTGAGTGAAGTTGGCCCCCCCACCTTCTTCAAATTAGACAAAATTGGTGTCAATCAACTCGGCTACGTTTGTGCAGCAAAAATTTTCGTTTGTGCCGCTATAATTTTAAAGATATAAAGAAATGTTTTTAGAGGTCATCAAAGGTCAACCAGCCCCCCACCTTCTTCAAATCAGACGAAATGGGTGTCAATCAACTCGGCTACGTTTGTGCTGGTTTGTGCAGCAAAGATTTTTGTTTGTGCTGCTTCGGTTTTGAAGATATTAAGGAAAGGGTAAAGGTCAAAAGGTCAACCAGCCCCCCCGACCTTCTTCAAATCAGACGAAATGGGTGTCAATCAACTCGGCTACATTTGTGCTGGTTTGTGCAGCAAAGATTTTCATTTGTGCAGCTATCATTTTAAAGATATTAAGAGGGCTGGTTGACCTTTGATGACCTCTAAAACATTTCTTAATATCTGTAAAATGATAGCAGCACAAATGAAAATCTTTGCTGCACAAACCAGCACAAATGTAGCCGAGTTGATTGACACCCATTTCGTCTGATTTGAAGAAGGTGGGGGGCTGGTTGACCTTTGATGACCTCTAAAAACATTTCTTTATATCTTTAAAATGATAGCGGCACAAACGGAAATTTTTGCTGCACAAACCAGCACAAACGTAGCCGAGTTGATTGACACCAATTATGTGTAATTTGAAGAAGGTGGGGGGGCCAACTTCACTCAGGTGAGCATCAGTAACAAAGAAAAGTCTGCATTATGGTCCTCAACCTCTCCAACACAAATCCATCTGTGGTGTATGAGAGAAATTTGACTGAACCAATTCAGAGATGGAGGGTGGGAATAAAGATTAAAAGTTATTTGGATACTTTTCATGCAAAGAGAAAAAAACTACAATAGAAATTACACTCAACAAAAATATAAACGCAACACTTTTGTTTTTGCTCCCATTTTTCATGAAATAGACTCAAAGATCTAAAATTCATTCCAAGATAACAATATTACCATTTCTTTCAAATGTTGTCCACAAATCTGTCTAAATGTTTGATAATGAGCACTTCTGCTTTGCTGAGATAATTCATCCCACCTCGCAGGTGTGCCACATCAAGATGCTGATCTGACATCATGATTAGTGCACAGGTGTACCTTATACTGCCCACAATAAAAGGCCACTCTGAAATGTGCATTTTTTTTTTTTTTGCTTTATTGGAGGTCTGGGGACTCAGAACCAGTCAGTAGCTGATGTGATCACCATTTGCCTCATGCAGTGCAACACATCTTCTTCGCATAGAGTTGATCAGATTGTCAATTGTGGCCTGTGGAATATTGCTCCACTCCTCTTCAATGGCTGTGTGAAGTTGCTGGATATTAGTGGGAACTGGTACACGCTTTTCGTATACGCCGGTCAAGCACATCCCAAACATGCTCAATGGGTGACATGTCCGGTGAGTATACTGGCCATGCAAGAACTGGGACATTTTCAGCTTCCAAGAATTGTGTACAGATCCTTGCAACATGGGGCCGTGCATTATCTTGATGAAACATGAGGTGATGTTCATGGATGTACGGCACAACAATGGGCCTCAGGATCTCATCATGGTATCTACAGTATGTGCATTCAAAATGCTATCAATAAAATGCACCTGTGTTCTTCGTCCATAACAGATGCCTGCCCATACCATAACCCCACCACCACCACAGGCCACTCGATCCACAACATTGGCATCAGCAAAGCGCTCACCCACAGGACGCCACACACGCTGTCTGCCATCTGCCCTGAACAATGTAAACAGAGATTCATCCGTGAAGAGAACACCTCTCCAACGTGCCAGACGCCATCGAATGTGAGCATTTGCCCACTCAAGTCTGTTACAGCGACGATCTGGAGTCAGGTTAAGACCCCGATGAAGACGACGAGCATGCAGTTGAGCTTCCCTGAGACGGTTTCTGACAGTATGTGCAGAAATTCTTTGGTTATGCAAACCAATTGTTTCAGCAGCTGTCTGAGTGGCTGGTCTCAGACGATCTTGGAGGTGAACCTGCAGGATGTGGAGGTCCTGGGCTGGTGTGGTTACACGTGGTCTGCGGTTGTGAGGCCAGTTGGATGTACTGCCATATTCTCTGAAACGCCTTTGGAGACGGCTTATGGTGGAGAAATGAACATTCAATGCACGAGCAACAGATCTGGTTGACATTCCTGCTGTCAGCATGCCAATTGCACGCTCCCTCAATGCTTGCGACATCTATAGCCTTTGGCTGTGAGACAAAACTGCGCATTTCAGAGTGGCCTTTTATTGTGGGCAGTATAAGGTACACCTGTGCACTAATCATGATGTCAGATCAGCATCTTGATGTGGCACACCTGCGAGGTGGGATGAATTATCTCAGCAAAGCAGAAGTGCTCATTATCAAACATTTAGACAGATTTGTGGACAACATTTGAAAGAAATGGTAATATTGTTATCTTGGAATGAATTTTAGATCTTTGAGTCTATTTCATGAAAAATGGGAGCAAAAACAAAAGTGTTGCGTTTATATTTTTGTTGAGTGTATTAGAGCAAATTTGTCAGATGGCAGGAAAAGACCAGATTATAGGCGGTCAAAAAAAATGGGGGAACAGAAACAGTAATTTGTTGGCTCACTTTTAAAAATGAACAACATGGAATCATCAGTGTGGTCTGACTACTGCAGTAAGTAACTTTCTTTGTGGCTGTCTTGCTCTAGACCTAGCTGAGGGATGGAAAGGAGACAGACCTACTTGAACTCAGATGAGTGGTTGTCCAGCAGCCCCAGCTTGTTCAGCTCTTCATTGATTACATCCATGATGTGCTGAGGAACATTCTGGTCTTTAAGTCTCTCCCTAAATTTATCCTCAATGGCTTCTTTGTCATCTTTTTCCAGACCCAGCTCCTGAAGACACATACAGTTAGTGAGCCCCATCTGCACCATACATGTGCAGATGGGGTCAGTACCCCGTTCACTAGACACCTCAAGGTGGGGCTCAAGCTATTTCTAGAAATCTCCATGTTTTTAACGAACACACCGATGCAGTGAAATGTCATCCTGCCTTCGTCACCCCCCTCACTTGGTGGTAAGATGACTCATGTGGGTGGAGTTGGCTTCACAGGTCGCCATAGTGATCACACAAGTTTTGTGCGACCAGCCAGCAGCAGGGTTTAAACACATAACCAGAGCAGCAAATCATTTCTTCCAGGAAGTGTTAGGAGTTAACTAAAAGCATTTTCTCAGCCAACAAGAGAATGACTACCAGAACTCCGAGTTCTCCTATCATTATTGTTCTGGTAAAGAACGGTATGGAAGATGGGATATTTAGGAAGGCTGAGAACATTTAAGAGTTTGTGCATGTCAGATAGAAAAGTGTTAGTAGAAAAAGAAAATCTTACAGCCTATTAAAGGGGTAGTATTATATAAAATTATTTTAGCTTTATATCATGTTATGTTATTTCCTCATCAAAAACATAATTGGAGTGTTGCAATGATTATTTCATACATGTTTAAGAAATCCTTTAAACTCTTGTAGCAACCATTCAGCTGTGCAAAAAGCGATGCTGTGATGACTTCCTGAAGGCAGAGTTTCAGAAAGAGCAGGAATTTCTTAAAGAGAGAGGCTCACTTTTAAAGCATTAGATTATGAAAAAAATATTTTTCAAGTTATATTTGATATATATAGCGTTTTTTATAACAACTGAAGGTAATAGTTACCTGATTGTGCAATAAAATGCCTGGAAAATGTATAATACTGTGCCTTTAAGTGATTAACTCAAATTATTAATGAGGTCAAAGTTCTCTATCTGTATCTTGTTTTTTCCTTCTCTCTAGAATCTAATTAAAGTCTTACACATTTAATCTAACAAAGGTTCATCATGTTTTTATAGCCATTACTGTCTCCTTGAGGACAAAAGGAGAAGTCTTGGGTTGATCATTACATTCACACAGGATAGTCCACTCATTCACATAGAAGCTGGTGAAACCTACATTCCAAGTACCATATTTTTCGGATTATAAGGCGCACATATATTCCGGTGTGCCTTATGTATGAACAGTGTACCGTATGTAGGTCTGTCACGATAAACGATAAATCAATTATCCATCCATCCATCCATTTTCCGTGCACCCTTGTCCCTAATGGGGTCGGGAGGGTTGCTGGTGCCTATCTCCAGCTACGTTCCGGGCGAGAGGCGGGGTACACCCCGGACAGGTCGCCAGTCTGTCGCAGGATAAATCAATTAATCGTACGATAAATTAAAACTATCCACGTAATTTTAATTATCGTCTCTTCCAACATTTTTCTCTTTCAGTTAATGACACTGAATGAAAAAGGGCTCAACTCCGGTGCTCTCCACTGACTCCTCCCTTCCTTATTTCCTTAGTGTAAAGCCCAGCGCACACTACACGATCTTAGAGCTGTGGCTGATTGTCGGCCCATTTTCAAAACCTGACAGATCACACATTAGCTGACAGAAATCCTACGTATAACTGTTCGATCGGGTTCGTTCCTGCCATGTGGTGTCCAACAATGGGCACAAAATAATGGCTACAAGTCCAGTAAACTTATTTTAAAACCAGGCATTAATCAATGCTTTACTGCAATCTACCTGCAATGCATGTAGCTAGTGTCAGCGTAAAGTCCTGACCGAATGAAAATCATTATAACCTATTTATGTCACGTTAACGAAGAACAGCTGAAAAGTTACCGGGTTTATCAACTGCGGTAGCAATTTCACTCCAACTCCTCCCCTTGTCATTTCTATATTCTTTGCATGTTGAATAAACATTAATGTTGTTTCCACTGCATCATCTGCTGGACTGCAGCGTGTCAGCTGTTTGGGATTCCCCTCTGTAATTTCCCCTCAGAAAGCAATCCGTGCTTTCTGATTGGCTACCTGTCACATCCAACAGGTTGAGTTAAAGTTCCCAGTCGGGGAAAACCCCTGATTTGAATCGGAGCAGCAACTACGATCTACCATAACACACCACACAATCTTAGAAAGACCAACGTTTTAAGATTGTTTTAAGGGGAAAAATAGGAGCAAAGAATCATGTAGTGTGAACTATTGCATCAGGTAGTCGATGTGCCCATCTTCTCTATTTAAATCTGATTATTACTGAAGGGCAATATAATATACAGAGTTCATAATCTGCACTCTTTTGGTTGAATGTAGTATTTATTTCCACTTTGGCTTTATGTTGTTTAGTTTTTTTCCAGTACATTTTTTGTTAATGGAGACTGAGAATACATTTTATTTTTGTTTTTGGTTGTTTTGTTTATTTTGTTTATCAGCTCCAGTGTTTAGTGTTCTTTTGAAAATAAAGTGCATCTATCTTTGGCAAGAAATCGCATGCATTATTACGTCATTTTCAGTGTAAAAAGGTCTTCAAACAATATTATCGTTTATCGCAATAATTTTTGAGACAATTAATCGTTCAGCAAAATTTGCTATCGTGACAGGCCTAACCGTATGTTTTATTATGACTTTGGTAAGCGATGAAGCCACTCCCCTTGATTGTCGAAGCATAATCGCTGCTGGTCAGCTTTCTATGTCGTCTAGACAGACTTGATTTGGGGTGGCGAACCACTTTTCCTGATACGTACGGTCCTTCAATCATCAATGAACAGCCAAGCAACAGCAATGAGACTGAATCGGATGATGACGAGAGGGATCCGGGCTTGCTTGATGTCGCTATCGCCCAACTGTTCAATTCCAACACCGAAGACGAGGAATTTGATGGATTCGTAGAAGATGAATGATCGAAAAAGTGAGTGTACTTTTTTGTGTAATATTGACAGTTATTGTTAATGATTTGAATAAAGTCTGAGCTATCCGACTACCGTATTTTGTTTCACTTTATGTGCCTTATAATCTGGTGTGTCTTGTATATGAAAATAGATCCGTTCACTGATACTGCGTCTTATAATCCGGTGCGCCTTATAGTCCGAAAAATAAGGTAGTAATGTATGAAACCTCCAATGTTTCTCATATAGAGTTCTTGTTTTTTCCATCAGCATTATAGTGATTGCTGCACGGCTATAATAGGAAGAATTGGTTTCTTTCGTTATCGAGTTGCTGGTTAGAGAATAGTCTATATGACTGCAAGACATGCGAGAAAACTTCTCATCTGATGAGCAACATGTGCGCCAGGCATCACCTGGACCAGGCCTGGGCTCATTAAGCAGTAAGAGTTCCGGCTCCTCCTGATCCTGTACCTTCTTGATGATCTTCAGCTGCTCCTGGAGAAGATACTTTCTGTGGGTCTGTTTGATCTTCTCCTCCACCTCAGACCAAAGTACACAAAGTCAGGAGTGAGTTCATATAGTGGGCTCTGCAAAGGCAGGATAGTGCTCACATGCTTGATTATGATCTCTGACCTCACGGCCCAGACGCTGCTGCAGTTTACTCAGTTCATACTCCTTCTTTAGAAGAGACAGAGCCTTGTAAAGACGTTTTGGAATCTGCAAAAACCAAAAATTATTTGATTGTTTTTTTAGTTTGAAGGTTGTAAAATTCTGCTTTGACTGCTTTAACATAAGTGGCATATTACTCCAAATTTCTCTCAGTGGACATTCAAAAGCTTTGTGCAGCCTGAACATTTCATTCACTGCTCATTACTGCAAAGCATCAGAATTTTATTAACAGAGGAAGCAGACAGGCAATGAGGGAAAAGCTCATACATTTGTCTCCTCCAAGACATCCTGCAACTCTTGGGACTCAGCTCCCGTCAGTGCGGCCCCCATGTCACTCAAGTAGATGGGGTTATCGACCACCCGTTGACCAGCCTGCATCATCTGAAGCACCGACTCTCTGACAAACACAGAACTCAAAATGCCACCATTACCACTAAAACACTATTGATACAAATATATTGACTCAGAGATGTTTTCCAATAACACTTTTGGATACATGCAGTCACAAACTGAAAGGAAATCAAGTGTCAGGATTGACACAAATGTTCCCTTGATTGAAGAGTGGTGGAATGTAGCCTTTAATTATCAACCCATCTAAAGCAAGATGCTAGAGATTTTTTTAATCTTAAGTTACTTAAGATGAGCGATCGATCTTCTCTACCGATCTTTTCAGTGGATAAGATCAGCCATTAGCTGTGTTTCAGGTACAAATGTGCTGAAAATGTGTAGGTATTGTGCAAATGTTGAACAAACACAATTTTGCAATTGTGGCATTTCCGTTAAATACAAATTGCAATTAAATTAACACATGAATTTGTTTGTTCATGCAGTAAGTCACTCATGGAGGTGACAGACAAACATAAAATATATTAATATTTCAGCTGCAGCCATTAGTGGCTGAGGCAACTCAGTAAAAAAGTAACAGTGCAGAAAAAGACTGCAGCCTGAAGTCCAACTGTTCAGAAATGGCAACACCATACTAGCTGTATGTCAGTGCTCTCTAGAGGACCCCACATTGCAACTTCAATGACCCACAACAACATGAAGAACAGCTGGACCAAAAGCAAACATGAGTAGAGAATGGAGAGGCTCAGCTGCTGGCTGACCTGTAGAGGGGGTTGAGGGCAATGATGTCCCTGATGGTCTTCACGATTTCAGCCGTCAGTGCCTGGCAACACACAAAGACCCTCTGAGAATGGTTGAGCCCTTTCAGGATGTTTCTGCTGCGAGTGCTGTGTGTTGGGTACCTTGACCTCTTCAGTGACCGTGAACTGCTCATGCTGAACGTTATCCACCTCAACCATCAGAATGTTGGAGTAAGGCAAAGGCTGAAGCTCTGGACTCAGGTCAGCTTCTGAAACCTGATCAACACACTTCATTACCAACAAGATGGTCCTTCATTCCTACTCGATTACTAAAATTTTCATTTATAAACAGCCCTGGCTGAAACAATAAACATTTCATTTCAGAAATGAAAAGCTGATTTTTGTAGAACAGTTGACATAGTGACCCAGTAAATCACATTCAGTAAAAGTAATATTCCCATTAGGGCTGAAATGATTCCTCGAGTGATTCGAGTACCTCAATTATTAAAATTCCTCGAGGAAAATTTATCTGCCTCGAAGCTTCATTACGTTATGTTTTATTTTTTAATGCACCGTGTTCCGGCCAGGTTTTTACTTGAGTTGCGCAGTACTCTCACTTCCGCCTTAGATGAAAGCTAAGTGTTAGCAGCAAAACGTCCAGTTTTCAAGTTCGGCCTGGGAAGATTCGATTGATTCACTATAATGTCTGGGTTTCTGTCGTTGTTCGGGGGACCAATAAGCGTCCTTAAAATGACTGCTGCGATGCCTGGAGTACGGCAGCTTTTCTCCTCCCAGAGATGCTTCCTGGTGGCCGGTGTTCAGAGCAAACGGCGGGGAAGAGCGCTGAAGGTGTATTTATACAGGTGAGCTGATAGACTGAACACTGCGGGCGGCTGCACATTAGATTATTAACATAAGTGTAGCTTTACGGATGAACCGGAAAATTTATTTCATCCCAGTCTCAACAAATGGGTGGCGGAGCACGTCGTGGCGGCACGCAGCTGGTAGATGCTTCTGTGTGTGACGAATAAAGGTGTCAAATCCCGTCACTAACATAGAAACAAAAGCTATAAATGACTGGGCAAGGTGAGAGTTCATCTATTAAATTGACTTAAGATGAATACATAAAATAAAAAGCTGGAGTATAGACATTTTTTATAAGTGAGCCTGCTTTTTTATTATTATTACACTGAATATAATTTCAGATTTTTGTATAACTTTTCTTCAGCTTAGAAAGTGAGCTTTATTGTCACAGGTTAATTTTCTAAACTACAGAAAAGTTATTGTTAGCTCAAATGTGAAAAATTGGACAGATGTTGATATGTGATGTTGTGACTGCTGTTATGCTAGATTTACCAATGTTTTATTTTATTTTATTTTTTTATCCGATTGCTCGATTAATCGTAAGAATAATCGATAGATTACTAAAATATTCGTTTACAACCGCATTAATTCCCATTAAATCTGTGCTTTAAAGTCATAACACCTGGAGAATGCTTAGACCTGTGAGAAAGCCAAACAGAATTACCCCATTGGGATTTTTAAAAAAGACACAAAATCATCAACTGTAGAGTGACATTCCTGAAAAAGACAAAAATCAGATTTGAAGTTGTTGACACACAGGTAGAAAAGAAGCGGAGAGACTGTTTAGCCAATCAGAATGCAGAACACAATGCATGATGCAAATCTGCGAAGCGGCGAGATCGCGAAAGGTGAACCGCAAAATAGTGAGGGTTCATTGTACTCCGATGTTGTTTTGTTACTCATTCTGTTGCAAGTTGGCTCAATTTTGACGCGCAAGACGTAAGCGGTAAAATCCGGTTTAGGATTTTCAAAATAAAAGATCCGGAAGTAGTTCATTATTTCTTGCGCGGACCGGTACCACTGCCTTATATGATAGTAGGCTGACAGGAAACGGGGAAGGAGAGGGGGGAAGACATGCGGCAAATGTCGTCGGGTCCGGGAGTCGAACCCGCGACGGCCGCATCGAGGACTCAAGGCCTCCAAATACGGGTCGCGCTAACCACTACGCCACCACGGCACGCCCGTTCATTTTCTTTTTGATAACTATTTCTAGCATATTTCCCAGCTTTGTTTCTAAAGCACACTTTTTGTGCTGACCTAGCATCTAAGTTTGTCATTTTCTCTAATTGGTGATGGGTGTGTTATTGCCCCTTTCAGTTTTTTCATCCTGTCAGGACGCAGCTTATAGTATCAGACCCTTTCTTTCTTGCTTTGTTGCTGTGGAAGGTAACAGCAGCGTTAGTGTGCCGTCTCCCAGTCTTTGCCTGTTCTTTGGACCTCACACTTTTCAGTTTTTTATTTGAAAAATATGCTTTGAATCATGTATAATTTTCCTTCTACTTGACAACTGTATGACACTTTGTGTTAGTCTTTCACATTAAATTCCAATGAAATATTCATGTTTGTGGTTGTAATGTGACAAAATATGTAAAAGTTGAAGGGGTATAAATGGGGCGACGGTTCGATTCCCGGTCCGCCCACCCTTGTCATTTGTGTCCTTGGGCAAGACACTTCATCCAGCTTGCCTGCTGGTGTTGGTCAGAAGGGCCAGTGGCGCAAAATTGCAGCTTTGCTTCTGTCAGTCAGCCTCAGAGGAGCTGTAGCTACAATCTAGTAGCGTGTTAATTTGCTGTTTGAGATTTCAATTTGAGATAAAAAGGGCACTATGAATAAAATTGACTATTTCATCATTATTACTTCAGCAAGCCACTGTATGGTTAAATGTTGTAGAAGTCAATACTATTCAACAGAGACCCATATAAAATATTTTGATCAACATGACAAAGGCAATTGAAAATGTTGGAAAAAGCAGATAATTACACATAATCACTTGCATGATATACAAAAGCATTTGCAACTTGTTGAAAGAAATAAAACTGCTTTCTGATGTGAACCACTGACAAAATGATTTCAAGATTGACAAGACATTTTGAGAATCTCAATTCTGTTCTGAGAAATGCACCCAGTCCACCCAGAAAAGTTGAGGGGGAAACTGTAATTTATCAATATAATACGATCAGAAAAATGGCACAAGCTCCCACAATTCACAAGATGGGCATGAGGAGGAATCTAGTTTAGACTATTATTTGTTTGAAATGCTTCTTGCTGTTTTGACAGCACTGAACTGACCTTGTTCTCCAGCTGCTCTGCCAGGGAGGTCGGTTGCTCCTTACGGCTGCGTTTGGACTTCCGTCTTGCCGTAGCTTTGACCTGAGGCTCTGGTTCAGACTCTGACCAGTCAGAGGACGCCAACATGTCCTCAGCCTCCACTTCCAGTTGTCTTGCTATCCGAATCCTGATGAACCAGAGCACAGAATCAGCAGAGCTGTACACATGGAGAGGGTTTAAGATGGTATCAGCAGACCTGGATCTGACCTGCGGTGGCCCATAACGATCATCCTCAGCTTGTCTCCTAAATCCTGCATCTCATGGATCTGAACAAAGGTCCCAGTGGAGTGGATGGAGTCCAGGGATTCAACCACATCCGACTCATTACTGGAAGACACAACAGCAGTCATTGAACCTGATTGGTTCACTGATAGGTTCAAGCAGTTAGCAAATATCAAAAGGACAAATCATGTTCTTTGTGAACTCAAATCAAGAGAAAAATAATAGAAGCATTTCTGACTTACTTATCATCCTTCTTCATAAAGACTCCAGCGTAAGGCTGAGCGAGGCGCACCTTCCTCCTCAGCAGCTCCATCAGGGCCTTGTTCTTCACCTAGCAGCACATGCAGGAAGAACCTGAAGCATCATTTCAGGAGACCGGTGCCTGGATGGAACTTTGAAGCCGTCATCTTTTCATCACGTTTTGCCAATAACCCTGCCTTTTCCCCCTTCAGCATCAGCTCTGTTTAGCTTGGAGTGGCTCCAACCACCTCCACCTCTACCCAATTCAGGCAGTAACACGGAACATGAGTAGTTCTGGTATTGAGATATTTGGAGGGTGAACTTTTTTAGATGTCCATAATACATTATAACCAGCAGAGAATTGATGTCAAACTCATTTTCATTTTGGCCCGCATCAACATCATGAATGTCTTCAAAGGGACATTGTGCCAAAATGAATTGATAAATTCCATTAAATTGTTAAAATATAATTAAATAGCCGTGTCTGCTTTCGATGAGTTCTTCTTAAAATTAAATAACTGGTCTCTACTAGCGCCTCATAAATTAAGTCTACTTCTTTGTCCCTCTGCATCCAGCAGAGATGTGCAGAGCAACTGCTTTAGCTCGTCATGCAGGGCTGGTTCAAGTGGTATGGGGTCTCGAGCAGAATTTGATTTAGGGGCCCCTCTGCCTGCTAAGATCATCAGTACCACTAAGAACATTTCACCATGGACTTAGTGAAATCTGGGAAAGGGGCTCTTGTTTAATTGGCCAAACTTAAAAGCACTCTGTGATAATTGTAAGTTGCTGAAGTAATAAATATATATTCACAAATAATTGTGAACAAACAGAGCTCAAAAGATTTAACTTCCAGCATGAGACTGTAGCTGTGGAAACAAAACAATGTAAACTATGAAGATTGTTCCTTGCACTTTAACAAAGTAAACTTGCCAGCTCCTTAAAATCTTTAATTTAAATGTTACACAATTTAAAATCTTTTAATTTATTCTTGCTGAAACCAATAAATGAAATGTAATAGCATTGTCATTCTGAATAAACAAATGTTAAACAAAGACCATTCTAGCTATATGGTCTGTGTTAAAATATTTGCATTTATGGGGCCCCTGGAGATCTGGCTAGCCTTCAGCACCTGCTTAGTTCATTTATGCTTTGTGATCAGCAAAGCATAAATTTGCTGATCACAAAGCAAATTTGTGATCAGTAAATTTGCTTAAAAGAGTTTTGGAATCTAAAAACACTCATGGGTAGGCCTGTCGCGATAAACAATAAATCAACGATAAATTAAAACTATCGACGTAATTTTAATTATCGGCATTATCGTCTCTTCCGGCCTTTTTCTCTTTCTGTTAATGACACCGAATGGAAAAAAAGGCTCAACTCCAGTGCTCTCCACTGACTCCTCCTTCCTCATTTCCTTAGTGTAAAGCCCAGCGGACACGACATGATCCATTTTCAAAACCTGACAGACCACTCATTAGCCGACAGAAATCCTAGGTATAACTGTTTGATCGGGTTCATTGTTGCCTTGTGGTGTCCAACAATTAGGCCTGTCACGATAGCAAATTTTGCTCAACGATTAATTGTCTCAAAAATTATTGCGATAAACGATAATATTGTTTGAAGACCTTTTTACACTGATTTAATAGAAATGACGTAATCATGTATGCGATTTCCTGCCAAAGATAGATACACTTTATTTTCAAAAGAACACTGAACACTTGAGCTGATAAACAAAATAAACAAAACAAACAAAAATAAAATGAATTCTCAGTCTCCATTAACAAAAAACTCACTTGAAAAAAAACTCAACAACATAAAGCCAAAGTGGAAATAAATACTGCATTCAACCAAAAGAGTGCAGATTATGAAGTCTGTATATTATGTTGCCCTTCAGTAATAATCAGATTTAAATAGAGAAAATGAGCACATCGACTACCTGATGCAATAGTTCACACTACATGATTTTTTGCTCCTATTTTTCCCCTTACGACAATCTTAAAACGTTGGTCTTTCTAAGATTGTGTGGTGTGTGGTAGATCGTTGTTGCGCTCCGATCTAAATCAGGGGTTTTTCCCGACTGGGAGCTTAACTCAGCCTGTTGAATGTGACAGGTAGCCAATCAGAAAGCGAGGATTCTCCTCAGTGTTTTCTGAGGGGAAATTACAGAGGGGAATCCCAAACAGCTGACACGGCGCAACCCCAAGTCCAGCGGACATTGGAGGTGATATGTGGAAACAACATTAATGTTTATTCAACATGCAAAGAATATAGAAATGACAAGGGGAGGAGTTGGAGCTAAATTGCTAAACCCCGTAACTTTTCAGCTGTTCTTTGTTAACGTGACATAAATAGGTTGTAATGATTTTCATTCAGTCAGGACTTTACGCTGACACTAGCCACATGCATTGCAGGTAGATTGTAGTAAAGCATTGATTAATGCCCGGTTTTAAAATTAGTTCACTGGACTTGTAGCCATTATTTTGTGCCCATTGTTGGACACCACACGGCAGGACCGAACCGATCGAACCGTTATATCTAGGATTTCTGTCGGCTAATGTGTGATCTGTCAGGTTTTGAAAATGGGCCGACAATCAGCCGACAGCTCGTGTGCGCTGGGCTTTACACTAAGTAAAATGAGGAAGGGAGGGTCAGTGGAGAGCACTGGAGTTGAGCCTTTTTTCATTCGGTGTCATCAACAGAAAGAGAAAAAGGCCGGAAGAGACGGCCGATAAAATGAATTATCGGTCATTTTAATGACCGATAATTAAAATGACGTCCATAGTTTTAATTTACCGTTTATCGCACATGCCTACCAACAATGGGCACAAAATAATCGCTACAAGTCCAGTTAACTAATTTTAAAACCAGGCATTAATCAATGTTGTACTACAATCTATCTGCAATGCATGTAGCTAGTGTCCGAATGAAAATCATTATAACCTATTTACCTTATGTTAACAAAGAACAGCTGAAAAGTTACTGGGTTTATCAACTGCGGTAGCAATTTCGCTCCAACTCCTCCCCTTGTCATTTCTATATTCTTTGCATGTTGAATTGTTTCCACATATCATCTCTAATGTCCCCTGGACTTCGGGTTGCGCCGTGTCAGCTGTTTGGGATTCCTCTCTGTAATTTCCCCTCAGAAAGCACTGAGGAGAATCCGCGCTTTCTGATTGGCTACCTGTCACATTCAACAGGCTGCGTTAAAGTTCCCAGTCGGGGAACACCCCTGATTTAGATCGGAGCGGCAACGACGATCTACCGTAACACACCACACAATCTTAGAAAGACCAAAGTTTTAAGATTGTCAAGGGGAAAAATAGGAGCAAAAAATCATGTAGTGTGAACTATTGCATCAGGTAGTCGATGTGCTCATTTTCTCTATTTAAATCTAATTGTTACTGAAGGGCAACATAATATACAGACTTCATAATCTGCACTCTTTTGGTTGAATGCAGTATTTATTTCCACTTTGGCTTTATGTTGTTTAGTTTTTTTTCAAGTGCCTTTTTTGTTAATGGATACTGAGAATTCCTTTTATTTTTGTTTGTTTTGTTTATCAGCTCCAGCGTTAAATATTCTTTTGAAAAAAAAAGTGTATCTATCTTTGGCAAGAAATCGCATGCATTATTACGTAATGTTTATTGTTTATCGCAATAATTTTTGAGACAATCGTTCAGCAAAATTTGTTATCGTGACAGGCCTACTCATGGGCATTCCACCAGCAGGGCATTAACTGATTCAGGGTTTAACAGATGTACAAAAAATATTTATTTTAACAGTATTTTTTGTGTGTTGATTTTAAGACTACAATTGTGTGTTTAAGCATTGTCAACTACTAACACATTTATCCATGTAATATTTTTATATTTTCTGTCAACGTAACATTTTTTTTTTAAAAACATGGTGGGCCGCCACAGAGAATTCATCCAGGATTTTAATGAACTTCCCTCATTTGCTACCCTGAGTGATCGTCAGAAGAGACAGAAAGTTGGCCACGTTTACTGTAGTCACTATGACCTTCTGAATGGTTGACTGAACCATGCAGTCAGTAATGTGGGGAAAATATCAGGCAGGATTTAACAGCTGGAGTGAGAGCCAGCTTTGTCGGCTCTCACTCCACCCGATGAAGCTGAAGTTGATTTCTGATTCCAGCTTTTGATTCAGAAAATATCTAAAGGGCGATTCCAACTAATTTTTCACTACCTTCTGCATCTTTAATCGACTCTACAGTAGTTTAAAAACTACAACACCTAGACTCTTCAAACCTGGACTGGATTATTCTGCTCTAAAAGCAGCATATTTACAACCATGTTTGGGATTTGTGAAACTTTCATCTGATTTGTGAAACTTCAATAAAGGTTGATTTTACCACTTTTTTGCATCTGGATCATACTAGAATTGCTCCAGCTCCAAAACTACAACACCAAGACACTTCAAACCAGCACTTGATTATTCTGCTCTAATAGCAAATTGTTTATAATCGTGTTTGGTATATGTGAAACCTTTTTCTGATTTGTGAAACTGCAATAAAAGAAAATTTTCACCCTTTTTTTTCCAGTCTCGGTCACACGAGATCCGCTCTAATTCCAAAACTACAACACCTAGACTCGATTATTCTCAACTAATAGGAGAATATTTATAACCATGTTTGGGATTTGTGAAACCTTTTTCTGATTTGTGAAACTGCAATAAAGGGCCATTTTTTGCATCTGGATCATACTAGAACTGCTCTAATTCCAAAACCACAACACCTAGACACTTCAAACCAACACTGCATTATTCTGCTCTAATAGCAGAATATTTAGAACCATGATCGTGATTTGTGAAACCTTTTTCTGATTTGTGAAACTTCAAAAAAGGTTGATTTCACCACTTTTTTGGATCTATGTCATAGTATAACTGCTCCAATTCCAAAACTACAACACCTAGACTCTTCAAACCTGGATTGGATTATTTTCAACTAATAGCAGAATATTTAGAACATTGTTTTTGATTCATGAAACCTTTTTCTGACTTGTGAAACTTCAATAAAATGCCATTTTTGCCCTTTTTTGCATCTAGCTCATATTAGAACTGCTCTAATTCCAAAACCACAACACCTAGACACTTCAAACCTGGACTATATTATTCTGCTCTAATAGCAGAATATTTTAATCCATGTTTGGGATTTGTGAAACCTTTACGTGATTTGTAAAACTTCGCTAAAGTTTAGATTACTATTCACACTTGTTCCATGCATGTTTTTCAAATTCAATTCTAATTCAAAACCATTTTATTTATCCCAATGGGAAATTAAATGTTGGTGTAACTCATTAATTCTTCAAATAGTTATTGTAGATGGTGATGGCTGTTGGAAGGAAAGATCTTCTGCAGCGGTCTGCTAAGTGAAGTGAAGTTTCACAAATCAGAAAAAGGTTTCACGAATCCCAAACATGCTTGTAAATATTCTGATATTAGTTGAAAATAATGCAGTTCAGGATTTGAGTGTCTAGGTCAGGGGTGCCCAAAGTCAGTCCTCGAGGGCCGGCATCCTGCACGTTTTAGTTCTCTCCCTGGTAGTACCAACAACCTTATCAGCATGTCAGTGTTTTTCTTAGGCCTTCTAAGGAGCCATGATTTGAGCCAGGTGCGTTAAACCAGGGAGAAAACTAAAACATGCAGGATGCCGGTGTTATGCCCAGAAATGCATGCCTGCCGAGAATTGCATCCCTTGTCGCGGGAGCGCGCATCGCTCTAAACTCTCGTATATTGATGAGAAAACGGACTGAAATATGACCGAAGAGGACATTTTTGAAGATATTCGTAACATTATCACGTTTCTTAATCATGTAAGACATAAAACGGTGGGTTTTATTTCGCAGATTAATTGAAATAAATACGGTTTTTATAGCTTTATTGAAACATCTGAGTCGAACGTTTTTCAGTCAGCGTCTGATGAAAATGTTCTCCGCAGATGGCTTGAAATTCCCGATTTTTCTTTTGACACAATGGCTTAAAGCATTACAAAACAGAAGCCCGTTGTGTAGAATATTTTATATCATCCTTTACTATCTAGTCTATTAATGTAGGGGGGATGATTTTAATTTCTGAGCCTGCCAATATTTGTATCCCCTGTCTATTGTCCTGTTGATATGAAACTTTACAGAAGTAGCTCAGAGAACAAGTGTCATTACGTAGAAAAGGTAAAATCCCTCTTAACTCTTTATTTCTCCATTTTAGCAGGGGATGCATTTTTTGGCAGAGCCTATTATTAGCCTGCCAAAATATGCATGCCCCCTCTATTTTCCTCAAATATTGTCCTATTGATATAAAACTTATACCAGCAGTTCATAGAACACGTGTGATTATGTAGAAAAAGTTATTCCACTCATAACTCTGTATTTCTCCATTTTAGCAGGGGATGCATTTTTTGGCAAAGCCTATTATTAGCCTGCCAAAATATGCATGCCCCCTCTATTTTCCTCAAATGTCATCCTATTGATATGACATTCATACCAGTAGCTAAGAGGATAAGTGTAATTATGTAGAAAAGGTAAAATCCCTCTTGACTCTTTATTTTTTCAAGCTAGGAGGGGGATGCATTTTTTGGCAATATCGAATTTGAGCCTGCCGATATTTGCATGCCATACCTATTTTCCCCAAATATCATCCTATTGATATAAAACTCATACCAGCAGTTAAGGGAACAAATGTGATTATGTAGAAAATGTTATTTCTTTATTATCGCTATTGCAAGGATACTGAAGGAAATAAATCTGACAATGCATCTTTGCTAAATGTAAAGCATGCACAAACCATTTTTATTTTGGTTTAACATAAAAATTAAATCACTTTTTTTTCATTAATTTCAACAAAAGAATATTCATAACAATAGGTTTCCTTAACTCACTTGGAGAGTCCCAAAAAGATGTGAAGAGGTGCTTGGAAGTAACAAGGTGAGAAAAACAAGAACAATTATTGTTTATTATAATATAAAATGTCATAATTGGATAACTAGAATGTTAATTTAACATTTTATCCTCTCAACAAGGACATTTATGAGAAGCAAAGGGATGAAAGTGTCAATGTGGAAATGTGAAACAGTATAACATGCCATCCAGCAAGATGTGGTTTCATGTGGTGTGTTTGCGCTTAAAGTAAGTGCTGTTTAAATATATATATATATATATATATATATATATATATATATACTGCTCAAAAATAAAGGGAACACTTAAACAACACAATATAACTCCAAGTAAATCAAACTTCTGTGAAATCAAACTGTCCACTTAGGAAGCAACACTGATTGACAATCAATTTCACCTGCTGTTGTGCAAATGGAACTTTGTACAGAACAAAGTATTCAATGAGAATATTTCTTTCATTCAGATCTAGGATGTGTTATTTGAGTGTTCCCTTTATTTTTTTGAGCAGTGTATATATATACATGGATGCACATGGTCCTCCAGAATGGTTCGGTAGTCCTTGGCAGTGACGCGCCCATCTAGCACAAGTATGGGGCCAAGGGAATGCCATGATATGGCAGCCCAAACCATCACTGATCCACCCCCATGCTTCACTCTGGGCATGCAACAGTCTGGGTGGTACGCTTCTTTGGGGCTTCTCCACACTGTAACTCTCCCGGATGTGGGGAAAACAGTAAAGGTGGACTCATCAGAGAACAATACATGTTTCATATTGTCCACAGCCCAAGATTTGCGCTTCTTGCACCATTGAAACCGACGTTTGGCATTGGCACGAGTGACCAAAGGTTTGGCTATAGCAGCCCGGCCGTGTATATTGACCCTGTGGAGCTCCCGACGGACAGTTTTGGTGGAAACAGGAGAGTTGAGGTGCACATTTAATTCTGCCGTGATTTGGGCAGCCGTGGTTTTATGTTTTTATATACAGTATATATATATATATATACACAGTACAGACCAAAAGTTTGGACACAACTGTGTGTCCAAACTTTTGGTCTGTACTGTATATACTTGACTATGATTACTTATATTTCTTATGTAATGTAGAACATTGTCTGTTTACAAATCAATTTATATAACCTTTATGTGTACTGTTCTGTCTCTTTCCACATACATGTATATCTATCTATGTCTGAAGATAGATAGAATTATATATCAATATATTGGTATACATGCTTGTTTACGTTTTTGATGTTGTGAAAAAAAGATTAATATGAAAGTGGTTTTCTAATAATCACATTGCCATTAATCTAATGCTATTTTGTAGGAGTAGAACTTTTAAGATGATGAACAGCTTTGGCTTAACAACTTAAACTGTGCATTTCTGCCTGAAATATAATGTAGTTTATGAATTATATTGCTTTATTACATGGTTGATTTATTTTAATGACAATGGAAAGAGTCTGAAATAAGTATAGCAAAAATGTTAAATTATTCATAAATGTCATGACCTCTATATGACAATCTAATACTTCGACAAATATTTTGTATTTGTAATGAGTCCGCTGTTACTCTTCTTTCTTTTTTGAAAAAAATATATTTGCCTTTACAGTTTGCAGAGTGCATACTGGAAAACAAGGACCTGAACTTTCCATCAGCAGCAGAAGCTGTTAATACCATGAGACTCAACATGTCTTCCACACTTCTCTCAGAATCAGGTGTCTTTTGACATATTTTTTATTCAGTTCCTATGTGGGTGGGATACTATGTTGTGTGTAAAATCATGCACGCACAAAAAAATTGTGTTAGGTCAGCTATTTTATCTAATTAGAAATATTAAAATATTGAACTTTGCAGATGTGTGAAGTACAATCATGTTAGTGTTTATGTCAAATTCAATTAGTGAAGAACATTTCAATACACCTGGCCTTGATCTCTAATAAATAAATTACACATAACACAGCCCAATAACTGTTGAGGCAAAAAACATAATCAACAAACTTAAAATTGTTCTAGGATACAATTACACTTTTCTTGAGTAGCTTTAATGTAACTTAATAAGCAAAAAGGACTTGCAGTTTGTGAAAGTACAAAACTGGAATGAGATGTATTATGTGAACCATTATATTCATTACTGTGTTTTCATAAAATTAACATTTACAAAATGACAAATTTCACAAGATGTATACACATATATATGTAGACATATTAAAATTTTCTGAATGCCATTTTTATACTTTCAGTGGCTTAAGTTGGAGAAAATTATAAAAAGGTAAACACTAAGTGATGCTTTCTTTTACCATAAATCCCAGAAATACCTTAAATACATGTGTGTTTCAATTCATGAATAGACAGACACCATGTGCGCCTGCCTAATATGCCAATATGATGTACAGTTTCTATTACTTGTATTTGTTTATGAGACCAGACATTATCAAAAAGGGATGATTAGACGACTGAGATCTACACAGAGGATTATTGTTCCACTTTCAAAAGAACACTAACAAATGGAATTATTTAAAAGAAAAAAAAAACGCAAAAAAATACCATTAAGATTATTTTATAACATTGATTTAAAGATGCGGTTTGTTTTTCTGTAGAGTCAGTGGAGACTCTGCAGACACTGTGGCAGTGAGGACACAGAAGATCACATGTGGGTAAGACAACAATGTAATGCAGTGAAAAATCAATTCAAGCAAACCATATACCATCCTTAAAATAGTTGCAAAGTATGTAGATATACAAAAATAAATCATAATAAAATAAATAAACACCCAAGGCAGGTAAGTGGGAAGTAGCTTAAGTTTTTTTTTTTTTTAAGTACAGTCGTAAAACATTAAACACAGTTGCTTGTGGTCCTAGAATTTTTTTTACCTCCATACATGTCAGGAACATGCTGTCATCTCCTCAAATAAAGTTCTACCAATCATATATTGATAATTAAGAAGAAGCTTTATGTTGGCAAAACCCAATATCACCTTCAGTAAACAGATAAGGAACTAAAAAAAACATTCTTTATGTTGTTATTTGACCATTTTGTATTATTTATTTACAGATCACATGTGACAGATGCAACTGGTGGTACCACCAAGGCTGCATTAAGGTCCCACAAACCGACACAGACTACTGCTGTGCAATGTGTTTATAGATTTTATGTTTGTACCAATCTAATTCGTTAATGACTGCAGTTCTGTGGATTTTCAGTTTAAACATGTGACATAATTTTTGTTGACTTAATTGGTTTTCCAAAAATTTTTGTTATGAATATTCTTTTGTTGAAATTAATGAAAAAAAGTGATTTAATTTTTATGTTAAACCAAAATAAAAATGGTTTGTGCATGCTTTACATTTAGCAAAGATGCATTGTCAGATTTATTTCCTTCAGTATCCTTGCAATAGCGATAATAAAGAAATAACATTTTCTACATAATCACATTTGTTCCCTTAACTGCTGGTATGAGTTTTATATCAATAGGATGATATTTGGGGAAAATAGGTATGGCATGCAAATATCGGCAGGCTCAAATTCGATATTGCCAAAAAATGCATCCCCCTCCTAGCTTGAAAAAATAAAGAGTCAAGAGGGATTTTACCTTTTCTACATAATTACACTTATCCTCTTAGCTACTGGTATGAATGTCATGTCAATAGGATGACATTTGAGGAAAATAGAGGGGGCATGCATATTTTGGCAGGCTAATGATAGGCCTTGCCGTAAAATGCATCCCCTGCTAAAATGGAGAAATACAGAGTTAAGAGTGGAATAACTTTTTCTACATAATCACACTTGTTCTATGAATTGCTGGTATAAGTTTCATATCAGTAGGATAATATTTGAGAAAAATAGAGGGGGCATGCATATTTTGGCAGGCTAATGATAGGCCTTGCCGTAAAATGCATCCCCTGCTAAAATAGAGAAATACAGAGTTATGAGTGCAATAACTTTTTCTACATAATCACACTTGTTCTATGAACTGCTGGTATAAGTTTCATATCAATAGGATAATATTTGAGGAAAATAGAGGGGGCATGCATATTTTGGCAGGCTAATGATAGGCCTTGCCGTAAAATGCATCCCCTGCTAAAATAGAGAAATACAGAGTTATGAGTGGAATAACTTTTTCTACATAATCACATTTGTTCCCTTAACTAGTGATATTAGTTTCATATCAATAGGATAATATTTGAGGAAAATAGAGGGGGCATGCATATTTTGGCAGGCTAATGATAGGCCTTGCCGTAAAATGCATCCCCTGCTAAAATAGAGAAATACAGAGTTATGAGTGGAATAACTTTTTCTACATAATCACATTTGTTCCCTTAACTAGTGATATTAGTTTCATATCAATAGGATAATATTTGAGGAAAATAGAGGGGGCATGCATATTTTGGCAGGCTAATGATAGGCCTTGCCGTAAAATGCATCCCCTGCTAAAATAGAGAAATACAGAGTTATGAGTGGAATAACTTTTTCTACATAATCACATTTGTTCCCTTAACTAGTGATATTAGTTTCATATCAATAGGATAATATTTGAGGAAAATAGAGGGGGCATGCATATTTTGGCAGGCTAATGATAGGCCTTGCCGTAAAATGCATCCCCTGCTAAAATAGAGAAATAAAGAGTTTAGAGTGAAATAACTTTTTCTACATAATCAGAGTAGTTGTATGAACTGCTGGTATGAATTTCATAGCAATAGGATAAAATTTGAGGAAAATAGGTAGGGCATGCATATTTTGGCAGGCTCGACATCCATATTGCCAAAAAATGCATCCCCTGCTAACTTGGATAAATAAAGAGTTTAGAGTGAAATAACTTTTTCTACAAAATCACACTTGTTCTATGAACTGCTGATATAAGTTTTAAATCAATAAGATAATATTTGAGGAAAATAGATAGGGCATGCATATTTTGGCAGGCTCAACATCCATATTGCCACAAAATGCATCCCCTGCTAACTTGGATAAATAAAGAGTTTAGAGTGAAATAACTTTTTCTACATAATCAGAGTAGTTGTATGAACTGCTGGTATGAATTTCATAGCAATAGGATAAAATTTGAGGAAAATAGGTAGGGCATGCATATTTTGGCAGGCTCGACATCCATATTGCCACAAAATGCATCCCCTGTGTCAAGAAAATCCGAGCTCATCCCACTTCCCCATGCTGGAGATTTTAGTTTAACAGTAATAATAAATAAAGTTATCTTTAAAATGAATCACTCAAGTGACATCAAGGCCCAACAGTAGACTTAAGTGTCAATAAAGTTAGTTTAACAGTAATAATAAATAAAGTTATCTTTAAAATGAATCACTCAAGTGATATCAAGGCCCAACAGTAGACTTAAGTGTCAATAAAATAAATCTGGTTGTGTGTGTTGTTTTTGTCTCATGCAAACTTTGCTTTAATTCTACATTTTTCTATCTAATCATAAGAAATCATAGTCAGTCAGAGAGATTCATGAAACAAGAAAAGCAGGTTTCCTGGAAAAAGAGGAAGTTTCCAGCCTGCAGATTTATAAAAATAGCTGAGACTATTCCTTAGTTTAAAGTATGAAAGTTTTAAAGAATGAAATCTAAACATTATTAGTAATTGGATAAGATTCAAAGTAAAATACTTATATGAATATTGGTTTACTTGTAATAATACACTTATATTTGTGGGAACTACAAGAAAAACAAGTAACTGTAACTTTAGTAGTAAATAATTAGAATCATGTATTATTCTTGGTTTCTTTTCAGAAAAACATCTGTAATAACTCACATTAAGATTATAATAAGAATAATTAATAAGTTATGGTTATAAAATCATAAATGAATGATAGATCAGAGAAGCTGAAGAAAATAAATGTGATATAAGTTATGGTTATAAAATTATAAATGAATGCTAAATCAGAGAAGCTAAAGAAAATAAATGTGATATAAATGTGATTTTGACATTAAACTTGAAATGGTGTAAGAAGGTGTAACTGCAATTAAACATCACTGATATGTTGGAGGTAGAGAGTAGGTGAAAGGTTGTGCAGGCAAGGGACACAGGAGGTTGAGCAACCCTGAGACATTGGCACAGACATCAGGAAATGTCTGTAAGACAGTGATGGATATGAGATCATCTGTCTAAGCAGACAGCAGGCGCACCAGGGGGGTGGATGAACCCTATATAAGGTGAGTGCAAAAGAGGAACCGTTCGTTGGATCCTCCGGGCAGCTTCGAGCCAAGATCGAGATGGACAAAGAACTCTGCAGCTGAAGAAGAGCCGGGGCCACGGAGCCGGAGACTGTCCTGCACATGGAGACCAACCCGTCTGGCCCACAATCTGTGGCTTCGAATCGCACTTCTCTCATCGGCTGGGTTCTGACCCCAAAGACAAAGATGAAGACAAAGACAAGGAAGAAGAACTGGTGCCTTTTTTCCTGCCAGCACCAAGTCCTGTGTGACCTCAGCATCCATGCGGAGAGGAAGCTCATCAGACCTGCGGAGATCCTGGCCTTCGCCGATCAACATCTTCCTCCTGCTGCCACACCTTCTTCATCATCAAGCCAGGTCTGGGGTTCGAAACGCCAAACTCCGTCCGTCTCTCTCAAAGGTTCCCTTTTTTAGTTCTCAGTGTCAGCAGTAGGGAAAGATAGACTAGATGATTGATTTTACTTATTTGATTATTTCTGCTACTGAATTAAGCTGTACTGACCCTTGCAAAAATGCCTTACTAATAAAATATTTAGCATAAAGAAAATCTAAAAGATGTTGTGGACATTCAGTTAATGAGTCACCTTAAAGTTCTTTGATGGTTGTAAAATAGCTGTGATGTTTGATTCTGGAGAGGAAGAGGTGGAAAATGTTTTTAGGTTGCTGGTAGCCCATATTTAAAACCTCATCCTTGGGACTCGACCGAGTCACTAAAACCTACCTGGTTCAATAACAAATGCAAGTTGCAAAATAGAGAACGAGCGACCGTTAACAGGTGTGCTCTGTGAAACTAGTTGGCTGTAGGCTGCTCAGTCTGGCTAATTCACAGGGGGAAGAAGGGTGGGACACCTGGATGTAGGCCGTCAGATAACCAGGCGAATCGTTTCTCGAAACCAGCTTAAACAGAGTTTACTTCAGTTCTGGACAGGGTAAATCCCAGCAGATTTAGGAAACTCAACGGACCCGTTAGACGGAGAGCTGGTAGCACATCTCCCCTCTCAGAAGAGGAAGTACGAGAGTGAGAGAGTAGAGACAGAAAGGAGGGGGGGGGTGTTGCGCAACAACACCTGCTAACTTGGATAAATAAAGAGTTTAGAGTGAAATAACTTTTTCTACAAAATCACACTTGTTCTATGAACTGCTGATATAAGTTTTAAATCAATAAGATAATATTTGAGAAAAATAGGTAGGGCATGCATATTTTGGCAGGCTCAACATCCATATTGCCACAAAATGCATCCCCTGCTAACTTGGATAAATAAAGAATTAAAGAGGGATTTCACCTTTTCTACATAATCAGAGATGTTCTATGAATTACTGGTATGGGTTTTATATCGATAGGATAATATTTGAAGAACATGGAGAGGCCATGCATATTTTGGCAGCCTAATAATAGGCTTTGCTGTACATGCATCCCCTGCTTACATGGAGAAATAAAGAGTCAAGAGTGAAATTACTTTTTCTATACAATCACACTTGTTTTATGAACTGCTGGTATACATTTTGTATCAGTAGAATTATATTTGTGGAAAATATATAAGGCCTACATGTATTGGCAAGGTAATAATTTGCTATGCCAGAAAATGCATCCCTCTGCTAACTTGAAGAAATGAAGAGTTAAGAGGGACTTCACCTTTTCTACGTAATGACACTTATTCTCTGTGCAACTGCTATACGTTTCATATCAACAATAGACAGGGGATACAAATATTGGCAGGCTCAGTCATTAAAATGCATCCCCTCTACATTAATATGCTAGACAGTTAAGCATGATATAAAATGTTCTACATAATGGGCCTCTGTTTTGTAATACTTTAAGCTAATATGATGTTAAAAGAAAAATCGGGAAATTTCAAACCAAATGCGGAGAGCATTTTCTTCAGACACGGACTGAAAAACGTTCGACTCATTTGTCTCAATAAATGTGTAAAAACCGTATTTATTTCAATTAATCTGCGATATAAAACCCACCGTTTTAAGGCTGACATGTTTAAGAAACGTGATATTGTTACGAATATCTTTAAAAGTTTCGTCTTCGGTCATATTTCAGTCCGTTTCCTCATTAAAATGCGAGAGTTTAGAAAGATGCGCGCTCCCGCGACAGGGGATGCAATTCTCGGCAGGCATGCATTTCTGGGCATAACACCGGCCCTCGAGAACAGACTTTGGGCACCCCTGGTCTAGGTGTTGTAGTTTTTAAACTAGAGTTTATTAAAGATGCGAAAGATAGTGGAAAAATTAGGTGTAATCGCCCATTTTCCGAATCGGAAACCAACTTCAGCTTCGTCTCCACCCGCTCGGTGACCTTGGAGCCACTGAAAACACGTAACATTACATCATCCTCACCTCGATTATCTTTATGAAACGGGGAAACACCGGGTTCCTGCTCACAGCGATCAGCGGGACGTTGGGAAACACCTCCGGGACCATCATGGGGGTGAGAGCCGTCATCTGCGGTCCGCTGTAGGGAGCTTCTCCATCCCCTCCAGACTCATCTCCTCCAGAAGCCGCGTTCTCCCCGCCGTCCTCCCCAGAGAAACCTGCCCCACTGGCCCGGTTACCCAAAAACCGAACTGGTACACTTAGTCCACAAGGGGACGTGTTGGTAGCGGTATGAGCTAGGGATACCCCCGCGACCCGAACCCAGCGGTGGTGTCGGGTAAGCCTGCAGCCCGTGGTCACCGGAGTGCTGCCGACGGAAGACAGGGTGTTGAAGCGCGGTGACGGCTGGAGCCGGAGCTGACCGGTGGCCTCGGTCAGATACGGAATCGCTCCGCTCCTGAACAGCTGTCCAGGCTTATAAGGAGTTCTGTGGATCCGCTGAACAGTACCAGCCATCTTCAAACAGGCGCCCATGTTTCTGGAGAGTTCTAAAACAGCACGTGACAAACTGACCTCCAACTTCCCTCAATCGTTTAACACACAAGATCTACTGCCGGTTAAATGTGCCAGACTACATGTGCATTACTGCCACCTGCTGAGCTGGAGTACGGAACGAAGGATAGGATAAGTGATAAGAAAACCACCAGTATTATAAATTGGCCCATCTGGTTGTATGGAATTCTCAGTCAGAGTATTCTTGCAGATAAGAGTTCGATTTAAACCTGCCATAATGAAATAGTTTATGTGAGCAACAACAGCAGAGAATAAAATAAATGTTATTCCATTTATTAATCTGTGAATGTCATGACCTATATATGTAAATTTTTACTGGAGACCTATCCAGGGTGAGCAGGCCTCTTCCCTGTTGACTGCTGGAGATAGGCACCAGCACCCCTGGTGATCCCACAAGGGATAAGCATGTAAGATGATTGATTGATCAAATCAGTCAATATCAATAATTATTGATTAGTTTTTGTTTTAAATACCTAAAATACTGTCAAACTGGTGGCATGACCTTCCCCGTTTTATTCAGTATCCTCCAGCTGTTCTCATTTTCTCATTTCTCTCCACGCTGCTGTTTTTTTATTTTTAAGGAGTTATGAGGCACAATGGAAAAACCTGAAACTGCTGCACAAGTTACTCAACAGGTTGCTAGGTAACCAAAGAAAATGAGGTAGTTGATGCTACCCACCTTGCCTGGCTAGCTGTGAGAGGAGCTAAAGCTTTTCCTCCGCCTACATTCCCCAGAATGCTGTGCGGTTCTGGATCAGAGTTCAGTGAAATTATTGAACATTCTATCAGACAAATTTTCTATTTATATTGATAACATGTCTATGTCAACATCTATTTTCATTTATTTATTTCTCAGCCCTAGACCAGAGGAGTTTTTAATTAAGTGGAAAAAATTTTATTCTTCATTGAAATATATTTTCTAATTTAATTCACTTCACAATTAGATTTCAAATATATATTTAGATTACATATTTATTAGTCTTCATCTTCATCGTCTTCTGAAGCCTCTGCCTCCTCCAAGGCAGCTTGCTGCTCTTCTAAATCTTCTTTCAAAGCTTGCTCTTCCTCTGGGGTTGGGTCCAGGCCCTCTGTGATTTCTGGTCCATTTTGATATTCCATTAGTGGTGGTGGGGGAATGGGTGGGCTGTACACCTCCCCTACATACTTCAGACCCCATCCAATATAAATGTTCTCAAACTTCCTAAGATTGGTGAAAAAAAACCTGTTAGTTATAGTATTACCATACAGAGAGAAAACACTAAAACAAACAGCTTTATTTCGTTCTGCATTTACTTTCCACATGCATAAGCAAATGCTCCTGGCCACAGGTTAGAACGCAGCACAGCTATAGCATGCTGAAAAGTCAGTATGGTGGACACCTTGGAGCTCCATGGAGAAGTATTAAACATTTCTGAAGACACACAAGAAAAAAAGGTAAGAATCAGCTGGCTCAACAAGACTGGAGGATTTTAAAAATTTTAAAATATGTCGAACACTTCTCATAACCTGTGTCATAAAAGTGATATGATGGACCTCTTTAAGTTAAAAACAGAGTCTCACAAAAATACCACTGATGGAGTAAGCTAAAATACCAAAACTGTGCCTGCAGCATCATGAAAACCTTTGTCTTCTGACATAATGCAACTCACAGTTATGGTAAGACGAAAGTGAAAGTACTGAGTCTGCTGGGTGCTTTCTAAGTCAAACATGCCACTAAAAGATGTTTCGACACCCAACTGCACCCACAGTACTCACACATTCATATACTGGTATCCAGATTGGTAAGCAATTTTCGAGTTAAATGCTTTTACCAAGGGAATATTTTTCTTTTCTAAAATAAAGCTTAATGCAGAATGAAAAATAAGTATTTGGTACAATGTTTCAGGTTTTTTTCCACTTAAAAAATGGAAAGGTTTTTATCATAGCTTTATCTCAACTGTGAGATACAAATTTTACAAAAAAATCCAGAGAATCATATTGCGTATGTGTTCACCCCCCCACACACACACGCCCACACACACACACACACACACATATATATATATATAAATTCTCTGACCTGCATCTTGGGAGAGAGGTGTGAGCAAAGCAGGTCCAACCTCTGGCTCCACCTCTTCAGACTCTTCTTCGTTCTCATCACCTTCCTCATCCTCATTAGACTCTTCATCTGGTTTCACAGCTATGTTCACCCAAGTACAGCGGCCCTGAATCAGTGATCACTCAGTAAATGTGTGGAGTAGTTGAGAAAATGTTCCTGTTTCTGAGAGAAGGGATTTACCTGTTGCAAGATGTGTTGGACATGATGGACCCATGTTGACAATGATTCAGCCATTTCACTAACAGGAATGTCCTCAAAATCAGGGTTCACTTCAAAGCTGTCTCGGGGTATCTCATCTTCCTCGTCATCTTCCTCCTCCCCTCCCTGGTAGAAACCCTGAGGACTAACCTGTGTACCAGCAGAGATCCGAGCAATCTGTGCTCTCAGATAATTAGACTCATTCCCAGGGAATGGCGGGTAGCTTACAACAGGGCTCTCCAGGTTTCCAGTAAAGAATTTACGGATCTGACGAGCAGTGTTGATCTGTGCAGGACTAACTGAGGGGAGCTTTATCCAAGGAAGACCTGGCTCTTTGCACACGTAGTAAGCAAATTTATTAGCACCTGTTCCAATGGCCTCCTTTGGTGCATCAAGTTGGGGTTTATAAATTGATTGAGGAAGAGGATCTGCCTGAAAAATACCCACCAAAGAGCAGAATGCATTGTTTACAGAGGAATCATCTCCTAATTGTGAAGATTTGAAGGGATTGGACCTAAACTATCATGATCTACTAATGTTTATGGTTTGATTTGTTTTTGTGTTTCCTTTCTGTTTATTATTGTTCTGTTCTCTCCTTCTTCAGTTCTCATCTAAATCCCAAAGAACTAAAAGCATTTAATAATGGCTTATTATTGTTGGTGATTTTCTCCATAGTTCAGCATTCCTTTGTGCTTAGTTTCTTAGTTATTTATTGTGTTTTGTTTTCTGTACAAATCAGTGTTAGTCCTTCATCTGTGCGCTTTTTGTATATTAGTTTAGTTCCTATTGTGTTCCTAGTGTTCCTCTTATACACTGCTCAAAAAAATAAAGGGAACACTTAAACAACACAATATAACTCCAAGTAAATCAAACTTCTGTGAAATCAAACTGTCCACTTAGGAAGCAACACTGATTGACAATCAATTTCACCTGCTGTTGTGCAAATGGAATAGACAACAGGTGGAAATTATTGGCTATTAGCAAGACACACTCAATAAAGGAGTGGTTCTGCAGTTGGGACCACAGACCACTTCTCAGTACCTATGCTGTCTGGCTGATGTTTTGGTCAGTTTTGAATGTTGGTGGTGCTTTCACACTTGTGGTAGCATGAGACGGACTCCACAACCCACACAAGTGGCTCAGGTAGTGCAGCTCATCCAGGATGGCACATCAATGCAAGCTGTGGCAAGAAGGTTTGCTGTGTCTGTCAGCGTAGTGTCCAGAGGCTGGAGGCGCTACCAGGAGACAGGCCAGTACACCAGGAGACGTGGAGGAGGCCGTAGGAGGGCAACAACCCAGCAGCAGGATCGCTACCTCCGCCTTTGTGCAAGAAGGAACAGGAGGAGCACTGCCAGAGCCCTGCAAAATGACCTCCAGCAGGCCACAAATGTGCATGTGTCTGCACAAACGGTTAGAAACCGACTCCATGAGGATGGTATGAGGGCCCGACGTCCACAGATGGGGGTTGTGCTCACAGCTCAACACCGTGCAGGACGCTTGGCATTTGCCAGAGAACACCAGGATTGGCAAATTCGCCACTGGCGCCTTGTGCTCTTCACAGATGAAAGCAGGTTCACACTGAGCACATGTGACAGACGTGACAGAGTCTGGAGACGCCGTGGAGAGCGGTCTGCTGCCTGCAACATCCTTCAGCATGACCGGTTTGGCAGTGGGTCAGTAATGGTGTGGGGTGGCATTTCTTTGGAGGGCCGCACAGCCCTCCATGTGCTCACCAGAGGTAGCCTGACTGCCATTGGGTACCGAGATGAGATCCTCAGACCCCTTGTGAGACCATATGCTGGTGCGGTTGGCCCTGGGTTCCTCCTAATGCAGGACAATGCTAGACCTCATGTGGCTGCAAGATGAAGGCATTGAAGCTATGGACTGGCCAGCCCGTTCCCCAGACCTGAATCCGATTGAGCACATCTGGGACATCATGTCTCGCTCCATCCACCAATGGACCAATGGTGCAATGTTGCACCACAGACTGTCCAGGAGTTGGCGAATGCTTTAGTCCAGGTCTGGGAGGAGATCCCTCAGGAGACCATCCGCCACCTCATCAGGAGCATGCCCAGGTGTTGTAGGGAGGTCATACAGGCACGTGGAGGCCACACACAATACTGGGCCTCATTTTGACTTGTTTTAAGGACATTACATTAAAGTTGGATCAGCGTGTAGTGTTATTTCACTTTAATTTTGTGTGTGGCTCCAAATCCAGGCCTCCATTGGTTAATAAATTTGATTTCCATTGATGATTTTTGTGTGATTTTGTTGTCAGCACATTCAACTTTGTACAGAACAAAGTATTCAATGAGAATATTTCTTTCATTCAGATCTAGAATGTGTTATTTGAGTGTTCCCTTTATTTTTTTGAGGAGTGTAGTTCCCCTGGTCTCATGCTGCTAGAGCTGTTACACATCCCCTCTGATTGGCTCACTTGGTTCATTTGTAATCTTCCACCCTGCCTCGTTATATAAGCTGTGACTTACTGGTTCATTGCTGGAGTCTAAATTGTTGCACACTTGCCGGGTCTGTGTCAAGTCTTGTTTCTGCCAGAATTGTAATTGTTTATTTTTTCGTCATAGCTTTTCAGCTCACCTCTCTCTCTCTGGGTTCAACTAAAAACCAATCATAACATTAACAACTCAATTGCCTTGATTATAAAACTGTGATCAGTGATGCTAATCTGATAAAAAAAAAAAGACTTCAATCTTTCCATATATCTATCATTCAATAGATTTATACAAATAATGGGCTAAAAATAATTGTTAGAACCATTTGGACCTGTATTTTATTATTATTATTACTATTATTGTTATTATTATTGTCACTGTAATTTATTGCTTTAATCTTTTATTGATATTCTGTGTTTTATGGTGAACTGTTTGATACTCTGTTTACTGAACTGTCTGTTGCTCCTTTTAACACTGTCTCGTGCTTGATTGATTGGACAGATGTGCACATATTTTATTCTCTTTCATCAATACTCCAGTAGGCTGACACTGTTTTAACCGTTTTTATCTTGTTGTATAACAGTATACAGTACAAGAGATAGGCACCAGCCCAGCCCCCAGGACCCTACAAGGATAAACAGACATGGCTGGATCTGTTCCACTATATTGGATAGTGGATATTTTGTCTCACCTCCACTTGCTCATTCTCTGGATTTTCAGGCTCTTTCTCCTCCTCTGCAGGTTGATCTTCAATGCTCTCTTGCTCCTCTTCTCCCTCTCTGTACTCAGCTTCTGCAACAATATAGTTACTTTCTATTCCCAAAATTTTTCCCCACAGCCGGCATCGTGGTAGTCCCTCAGAGTCAACAAGATGCTTAAGAGCAAGGAAAATCCTCTGCATCTCCTCTCTGCCTAAACCCACTTCAGCTTGCTCCAGATAGAAAGCAATCTCACTCACATTAGGAAGAGCTGTTTCTCCCTAGAGAAAAAAAAACAAACATAAAGAAAGCTCAACTTCACAGAATGATATAGCTACTTTTAAGTGTAAGTATATAAAGCCAGTACCATTTCATCCTCTTGGGCTACTACTTCCTCTGGCTGGGAAAACAATGTGCGCTGTTGCTCTGTCAGCAGCTCAGCAGATGAAACTTGTGGAACCTCTCGCAAAGGCCCCTTTATGCCGCTGAATAAAGCTCGCTTTACATCACGGCTCATTTCCTCAACCACATCCACAGCATTTTCAGTATGCTCGTCAATCACCTTGATGAGTAACTGTGTCAGATGTTCATAGCTGGAAGAAAAAAAAGTTACTTTCAATTTAATTCAGTTTATTTATACACCAGTTCGCAACAAATATTGTCTCAAGTCTTCATCCAAAAAAAGTGGTAAAAAAGTAAATTCAATCCAGTATATATATATATATACTGTATATATATATATATATATAAATATATATATATATATATATATATATATACAGTATATATATATAGACACCAGAGCAATAGAGGCTCAGATCTACCACACCAGACAAGACCCAAGCTGTAAGGTTGTGCAAGGAGGTCCCTGAGACAGTCCAGCACATAACAGCAGGGTGCAAGATGTTGGGAGGGAAAGTGTACATGGAAAGACATAACCAAGTGGCGAGCATAGTGTACAGAAACATCTGTGCAGAATATGGACTGGAAGCCCTGGGATCAAAGTGGGAAACACCCCCAAACGTGGTGGAGAATGACGGAGCTAAGATCCTGTGGGACTTCCAGATCCAGACAGAAAAAATGGTAATGGCGAACCAACCGGACATTGTGGTGGTGGATAAACAACAGAGGAAAGCAGTTGTGGTGGGTGTAGCAATACCAAGCTATTACAACATCAGGAAAAAGGAGCACGAGAAACTGGAGAAATACCAGGGCATCAGAGAGGAACTGGGAAAGGCCTCGAAGGTGAAGACCACAGTGGGGCCCTCGGGGCAGTCACCCCCAAACTGGAGCAGTGGCTAAAACAGATCCCAGGAACAACATCAGAAATCTCAGTCCAGAAATGTGCAGTTCTAGGCACAGCCAAGATACTGCGCAGAACCCTCAAGCTCCTAGGCCTCTCATAGAGGACCCAAGCTCGGAGGATGAAAGGGAATTTATATAATCTTAAAATTCCCTTCTCACCCACCGCGGGTGGTTCTTATCCTCTTATCCTCTCTCTCTCTCTCTCTCTCTCTATATATATATATATATATATACATATATATGTGTGTGTGTGTGTGTAAGGTGGCTGCCCAGGGCGCCAAACAGGCTATGACCGCCTTTGTGTATGATTCAGATGTGGTAGCGTTTAAAACAAAACTGGACACGTTTGGGGAATTTCCAATTAGGGAGCAGAAGTAGTTTATTTTATAAATTATATCTATCTTAAACTCGAAGAAGTGATCATTGATCTGCAACTCTATTGCAGTATAGGACATAATTATACTTAATATATTATATACTGTGAGTTTTGCTTTGAATAATGATGGAAAATTACGTGTTTTTGAACAGAGAAGCTAACAGTGGAAGAAACGGTGGTGAAGAAGTAAAACTGACAGAAACACATTACTTACAGATTCCGGTTGCTCTTCGTGCTGTCCTTCATTAGAAATGCCTTGAAAACCTCGGCGTCTCTACAGTCTCTGCGTCCTAATACATTATCCATCTTCCTCAACTTCACATGGAGGCCAAAACAATTTCACAAACAACTCTCACAGGCAAGCGCAACTGTTTCTATGGTTACTGAAACAAAGTCATTGCCAGAGCGACTACTTCCACGTCACGCATTTATTTTTTTCTCTCTCTCCCGCTAACTTATAATAAAGAGTTACGGATGTCCCCCCTAGGACATGGGGACTTTTTTTCTTTTGCGTTACCTCGCAAATCTCTCGTAATAATAATTATACTAGTTAGCCTATAATTGTCAGTTCATGCATAATTGAACAGTAAGCCTTTCTTACGTGGCCATCGTACTTTCTGACTTTCGTAAGGTTTTTCCATGTATGTAATATCTCATTGCAAGGGCGCCAATGGGGCGGAAAAGTTATGACAATTCCAAAGGCCCCGGACCAGCAGGGGGTCAGCCACAATTTTATTATTATTTTTTTGTTTGTTTATAGAATGTTTTTTTTAATGAGGCCCTGTCAGTTACAAAATTAATTATATTGTGTTTTCTAAAATTGGTCTTAGCAGTAAAAATTAAATGTTACCACTCCCAGACCAAAATGCACACATTTGCCCTGAGAGCCCCTGGATCTGCATGAAATGGTTCGTTCTTGATTAGCAGCAGACAGTGGAAGACGAGAACGACTGTGGCGAAGGCCGACCAAGATGGCGGCGTGAGTGGTTTTTCTTTGCAAGCTCTCCAGAGATTGTCTATAGGGAGCTGTTATTGCTGCTTTAACGCAGGGAAACATTTATTCTGAGCCCTTCGTTAAATATTGTGCTTAAAGCTGCTTAAAAAAGACGTCCTGAAAACTTCAAAGAATGGCTGCAAGTGATAAACGCAAATCCGTCAGTACAGAAAATACACCAACTAAGATGTCGGCTAAAAGTAACATATCAAAGGAAGACCATGACTTCGCTGAAAACATCATAGCAACTTTAAAGTTGACGATAAACGAGAGAGCGGACGGTCTTAATTGAGCGCACGTAAAACCAACGCCTTTCAGGAACAGCAACCAGTAGCCTAAAATATAGGATTTTAGCCACTACACCTGGTACCACCTGCTTAATGTTCGCTCTGCTTCTCCTTAACGTTTCTACCAGGCGGGTTAAAGCGGCTGCTGACGGGACCTGGGCTGGAAGTGAGCGGCTGTAAATAGAAGTTATTGCAGTGTTAAAGGAAAATTCGGCCCATAGCAATTAGAGTTAACAAAATAAACATCAGCTAAAATACTGTAACAATAATTAGAACCGCAGCATAAAGCCAAACATGCCACAATTAAATGAATCAAAATGTCCCCAAAGCATAGGCGGACTGGCATAGGGGCCACCGGGGGATTAAAGGCAGATTCCGGAGATACTCATCACAGCGGCTCTTCATGCAGGGCCGGCCCAAGGTAAATGTGGCCTTAGACAGAACCCCCCCGCCCCCCCAACCCTTCCTACTAAGAACCTCAGCATCACTAACATGTTTAGATATAGATAAGGTGAATCTGTGAGAGGGAGACCAGGTTTATTGGCCAAGTTTAAAATCAATCGCTGGTTATTGGTTGTTTGCTGTGATGTATTTACAAACCCAATTCAAAGACAAAGATTACAACATATTGTAGCCATGGAAACACAACAATCAAACTATCAAGATGATTCTTTAAACTTTTACAAAGTAAACTTTCTAATTAAATCCTAAATGTAAATTTTTCCCCAGCTGAATGCATTAAATAAAATTTAATAATATTGTCCTTCTCTATAAATGAATGCTACAGGTTTAGATCTATGGTGTGTGTTACAATTAAACCATTTCTAGGGGCCCCTGAATGTCTGAATGGCCCCTACCAGCAACTACTTTGTTTTCTTTGCCTTGATATCTTTACAATTGTAGATCTCTGAGGTGCTAACATCAAACAATTACCGTAAATAGAGTTAACCCCTTTGAGCTTTTTTGATCTATAAAGCAGTCTGCAGCCAAGTTGTTGTAGAGGTTAAATAGATATTATTAGGGCTTAATTAGTAAAATGGCAGCAAATTTGCTTATTTCATAACTTCATAATTAGCTACCTTCTCTCCGATGGGCTGTATAAGAACTACAGTTTCAGATCAACTCAGACCTCCAGAACTGTCAGCAGCAGAAACAGCAACATTATACCTGTTGGGGAAATTATACTACATTTGGTTTGCATTGTCCCCACATGATGGCAATGATATAGTACGATCCAATTAGATTCTTGATTAATATGGGTTGTTGCTGTGTTGTTGTACGATGTTTTAAGTTGTTGTTCAATGTGCCCTTTTTTAACTTTGAACCCCTGACCCTCCAAAGGTCTCTGCAGGGCCCTGACCAGAACCATGTCAAATATCCAGAGGAGGAGAAGGTGAAGCAACCATGTTTGATTAATATCTATTCTTTTGGCAAAGTTCCAACTAGATTTAACTATTTAACCCTCAGTCTTATGGTATGTTCATAACAAACGCGTTCTGAGATTCAGGCGCGCCTGGTTTACATGCAAAGTCTTTGTGGAGGCGCGTCAAGGGCCGTGGCGGCGCTTTTCGGCGTCAAGCTCGGTGCGATTTGAGCCGTCTGGAGCCTTTTGAGCTTTGGGAGAGCAACTCTCCACATAGACTTTGAATGTAAACCAAGTGTGCCTGACGCTCAAAACACGTTTGGTGTGAACGCATCAAAAATGTACACGCGTCGAACTTCAAGCGTCAGACTTGCTTTTGACGCACGTAACGCGATTGGTGTGGACGTATCATTAGCGGATTAAACAGTTGTCCAAACGTGTGACCCGTCAAACAAAACAAACTCATAAACCGGTGACCCGCCGGACCACACACATGGTAAAAAGCTCAGGAGGGATCCAAACGACCGCTCTTAGAACTGCGGAAGGTTCAAACTCTGCTCATTCATTTTTAGCTTACAGAAAAACATCAAGCCGCCAAATTTACGAAAGTAAATTGACCAAAAACACTTAGGCTTTGGCGTGCCCACCCAACTCACACAGACACGCTGTGTACAATGTTTTGACACAAAATATCTTTTTTCTCCTCAATGTTGTTAAGGAGAAAGGCCCCTTAACAGTAAAGAAGGTTAGTTCATGAAAAAATCCCAAAATTATTCCTTTCCTTTTTACTTAAAGAAAAATATCAAGGTCCGAACAATGTGTACAGCCATACAGCTTCGGGCGCCCCTGTGCTCACCTACTTATTACAAGTGCAAAATGCGCATGATACAATGTGCCGAGGATGCATAGATATGACAAAATTCACGACTGGTCAAATATTTAGAACATTAAAAATATATAATAATAAAATAGATGTCAAATATTCTCCAGCAATGCCAGTTTAGAGTAGCAGGACAACCTAATAGTTCCAGCGCATCATGACTTTATGGCGCAGCAGCACTGTCTGGATGCTGTGGGTCTGAAGCCAAAAGGCTCAGATTATATTTGCTGTTCCACTAATTGTGCGGGAAAGAGATTTCTGAGTGGGACAGATTACCAGCCGGACTGCTGACAATATTTTTGCATTAAAAATGAAATGAAAAACACCATGATTAAATTTTAATGTGCTTGTTATTTAACAAACAAAAATGAATTTCAACAGCCAACAGAGACCTGAAAACCATAACCCTGCCATCGATACTTATGGCTACTGATGGCTGGCTGGCTTTTGGACGAAATAACAACAAAGACTATTCTCGCAATTATTTTTCGACCTGAGTAAAAATGATCTGTTGTTGACACAGCGATCAAAACATGATTGCACCACGATACTTATGGATAGCACATCACTATAAATGAGCCATCTATTCTTTATATATGTGTATGCCCACAGTGGTCAGAATATTTGACAAGCAGTTTATATATTTATTCAATACTTCTAATAGCCACAAAGTCGAGAAAGTCCCATACAGAGGAAGGGATACTCTGGCTATCTTCCTGTCCATCATTTTTGAATGAAAGCATGTAAAGACCAGTGATGTGGGATGAAGTTCATGAGGTTACAAAAAATACACATAAATACAACAGACCTAGTTAATCTAAAGTGCCATCTGCTTCCCATCAGCCCATGGAGTAGAGCAGAATTTCCCAACCCTGATCCTCAAGGCACACTGACCTGCATGTTTTACATGTTCCTCTGCTTCAACACACCTCATTCAGATGACTGCAATTCAACAAAACCCTGTTAATCAGCCATCAATTGAAACCAGGTGTGCTGAAGCAGGGGAATGCCTAAAACTTGCAGGGTAGTGTGCCTTGAGGATCAGGGTTGAAAAACACTGCAGCAGAGCACTAAAAATCAATTAGCCAAAGTGTATTTCATTTTATTTATTTATTTTTTACTTTTTGTATATTTTCAGAGTGTAATCAGGGTTCCAACATATCTTTTCCAGACTAAAGTTTTCAGAATGATTAGGCTTTTACATTCACTGTAACAATAGAATACTGAAGCCCAATATGTATTTATGGAACTTGCAAAAACCAGACAGTAGGAAACAAGGAAGAAAATGAAAGAAAAGAAGGAAGAAAAGGACTTAAGAAAGGAAGTAATGGTATTATGATTATAAACATTTAAGAAATAAATAGGTTCCACACTTTTCTGTACCTGAAAAAGTATGAAGGATAACATTCCTCATGTATCCTGCCTGAATTGGAACCCTGTCTAATGCATCAAGGTCCCAGTCATGTGAGGTACAGGGTGGTATTAGCTCTGCAGATTGACCAGTCCGTCTGCATACTGGAACTTATCACTGTTTTCATATTCCAGCATGTCCAGGGCAACCTCACAACTTTCCTTGACAACACGTTCTTGGTCTCTAAGGTAACTATGCAGCACAGCCAGACACTCCTCTTTCCCAATAGACCCAAGAGCCTCTGCTGCCTCATGTCGGACCATTGGGTTCTCCTTAGAACGTTCCAGAGCTTCCCGCAGTGCTGGTATGGCTGCTGGGTGTTGCATCTGGCCCAGAACATACCCGATCTCATGACGGAATAAAGCACTGGAGCACTGCAGGCCTAGAGAGAAAGATATTACAAGTTTATTACTGGGATGAACCATTTGGTGTGTCATCATATGCATTTCTAGGTAGGCCTCCTGCATTTTTCTCTTTCTATTAATGACACTGGATGAAAAAAGGCTAAACTCTGGTGCTCTCCACTGACCCCTCCCTTCCTCATTTCCTTAGCGTAAGGTAGGAGTGAACTATTGCATGAGGCAGTTGGATATGCCCATCTTCTCTATCTAAATCTAATGTTTATTGAATATAGTTTTCATATCCACTTTGGTTTTATTTATGTGTTTAGTTTTTTATTATTAATTTTGATAACAGAGAGTGAGAGTCCATTTTATTTTTGTTTTGTTTGTTTACCAGTTCCAGTGTTAAGTGTTCTTTTGAAAATAAACTGTATTTATTTTTGGCAGGATGTGCTTGCATTATTATATCATTACCATTACATCAGTTTAAAATGGTATTCAAACAATATTATCATTTATCACAAAATCTTTTTTACAACATCGTTCAGCAAAATTTGTTATTGTGACAGGCCAATGCACGTCTAGGGTGTATTCACAGCTGAAACATTTGGTCCGCTTTAAATGGACCAGAGTTTGTTTCCCACGTTGATCTGGACCTTTTGTAAAGGTGTGAATACAGTCATGCAAATCCTGGTGCAGACCAAAGAACCAAGCCGAGTCCTACTTTTTGAGGGGTTGAATTATGAATATGATTGTGGCTGGACACATGTCTCTGTAGCCTCTTATCCTGATTAAGTATTGTTTTCCAGTTGTTAAAACCGGTTAAGGTAAAAACATCCCTCTCATTAGCAGTGCTATATTTCCGACAGAAAAAACAAAAGCATGCATTTCGCTTAACAAGAGTATTCTAGCTATGCTTGTGTGCTGTACCAGGAAGGACTGAACATCATAACACTAGCTAAGTGTTATGATGTTCATTCAGTACATCTTAGTGATGTACCGAATGCACACTTTGGGTAGCTACCCAGTATTGGCCAAGATGGTTCACTGTCAAATCACCAAGTAGACCAAGCTTAGCAGGTTGTATTGAGAGAACAGCATTTGTGGGAGAAATGGCTGATAATAAGGGTGTATCTTTAATCTCGTCTGATTCAGCATGCAACACACATTTGCCAAAGCTGATCCAAAGTTATAAATATTCCATTGGGAAACCAGTGTTTAAAGAGCTGCTCTTGACATTCAAAATGGCACTGCATTTGCAGCATAAATGCAGCAAGTAGGATTCATGTTTGTTTTTCCCAGGTCTGTGCTCTTTCCTTCGATTATGTTTTTATTATTTGTTTTGCTAACAAATTATAGTCTGCTTGCAAAGCAGCACAATGTGAAAGCAAACCACACCAAATAAAAAGAAACTAACATCAGTTTTTGGTCCTGACCAAACAAGCAGACCAAATGACTTTCCTGGTGTGAATACACCCCTTTATTTATTTGCAGACTTCCGTGACCGACCTACCATCACCCAGGGCAACCACAGCCTCCTCTGTGCCCAGGTTCCGTAGTGCAAACATAGCCCGGTAGCGTTCAAACAGTGGCAGACTTTCATCTAGCAGCACAGAGCGTAGCTCTGGTACGCTCCTTCTGGATGCTGGAGGAGCTGGGTCTATTGAGCAGTAGGGGTTCTTATCGGTACTGCCATCCTCCAGCTGTGTCTCTCCGCCACTAAGAAGCCACTCCAGTCGACAAACTGCCAACTGACACGTCTCTGCTACCTGAAAATCAGAGGGAAAATACGAACAAATAAGTTTTGCAATTAGGCTTCTATGGACACTGAAAGAAGGGTATCTGCAGGTTTCAGCAAGTCAAATGTAAGACTTTTAATTCATTTAATTAATTTAAATACATTTTTAATGTTGCTCTGAATTAAATTTAAGACCAAAACTATGTTTTGGTCTTAAATTTGGTCTTATGACAATCGAGCATAGCAAAACCTTCATACTTCCACCTTAAAAGTTTTTTTTTTTTTTTTTGACAGAATGTTTTTAGACTCGTATAGGTTGGCAAAAGAAGTGAGCCAGTGGTAAAAATTAATGTCATCAACCCAACTGGCCATAAATTTGCACTTATACATGATAGACACCGAAAAGCTAGCTAAGTAGTTAGCAAGAGTTTAGTAGTAGCTCGTTACTGGTTGTCTCAAATGCCTTGAGTAACAGAACACAATGAAAATGTTGCAGGTGACTCAAACTTTTACGTGGCAGAACAGTCCCGTGAGAGACAGAAAAAAAACCTACACACAAGATTAAATAGTGCTGCCATGAGAAAATTTAAGGCTGGAGATTAATATATTTAAAGCTACCTTATGTAACTTCTAAAAATAATAGGTTTTAACATATTTGTTAAAACTGTCACCATGTCCTGACGGTATGGTATGAGACAGATAATCTGTCAAAAGATCGATGTCGTCCACCTCCATCCTGAGCTGCTATTGCTAGTGCTAATGGTAGAAAAACAACTTACCGTTTCAGGAAAACTGTTTATTCGCCAGTCATTGATGGCCATGCTAACTCCACAACATTCTCTAATACAGTGTTTCTCAATTCTAGTCCTCACGCCCCCCCCCCACGCCCTGCATATTTTAGGTGGTTCTCTTCTGCCACACACCTGGATTGAATCTGTGGATGATTAACAGGCTTCTGTAGCCCTTGATGGCTGCAGAAGAGGTCATGCAATCATTTGAATCAACTGTACTGGAATAGGGGCACATCTAAAACATGCAAAGCAGGAGGGCCTGAGGACTGGAATTGAGAAGCACTGCTAGCTGCATTACAGCAGAGAGCAAGTGAGGAAGGGGGAGAAGGATGAGCAACCACATGAGATTGTGCTCAACAGTGCTAAAACCTGCCTCCTGACTCTGACTGGTTGTTTCTAGTTAGCACTGGAAGAAGGCAGGAGCTCAGTTTTTTAGATATCTATTTCATACCATACTGTCATAAGATTGTGACAGTTTCAACAAATATGTAAATATATATATATTTTTTATAAATGTTACATAGTGCAGCTTTAAGACCAAATTATTCTTTTAGGCCTTCATTTTAGGTACATGGATTTAAGACTATTTAAAGATGCCTGGACCTTCTGGAAAGGTTGTAAAACTACCACTGATCCAGTTTGAAACATCTAAATAAGTTAAATACTTATTTAGTATTTAACTTATTGTGAAAGAATTTCACAATTCTTTCACATTAAGAATTGTGAAAGCATTTTTTAAAAACTTTTTGCTACATTCCTGATTTACTCAATATGATCATTTAGATAAATATGAAAAGCTCAGGATTGTAAGCATTTAGTTATCCAAGAGTCTGTTGTGTTTGTGTTCCTACCTCTATGACAGGATCCTGACTGTACTCTTTCAGTAATTCCACAACCACTGAATCACCAATTGCTCCAAGGGCCTCCCCTACAAGCAGACAGTAAATCATCACACACTCATTGCTTCTACCCCTTTCATGTGAATCCATCTCCTGTACTACTCTTCTCTGCTTCCTCTCAGGTAGCATGATAGTCAGGTGTGGAAAATTCCATTAAACAAGTACTTCTCAAACAGTGGGGGTGTGTAGCGAGGTGTGTGGGGGGAAAGGGGGGGCATTAGAAGCAGGAGGACTTCATGACTGTTTATTCATGCTTGACTGATAAACAACCCTCAGGTCACTAGGTGGCAGCAGTGTTCAAATTAATGAACAGGCTGCCTGTTCAAGCTGTGTAGGTAGCCTACACAGACAAACTCATAGAGCAGGCATGTCCAAAGTCCGGCCCGAGGGCCAATCACGGCCCGCAGTCAAATTTCTTACGGCCCGCAGCTTCGGTCTTATAATGTATTATTTATGGCCCGACTGCACTGTCAAACAGAATAAATAAATCATAAAACTTGAAACTGTAATTCCTCCTTTCACCAAATGGTGGCAGCACCACTTTAATAGTGCAGCGAACCCCTCTCCGCTCATTTCTGCCATGGCCACTGCAAAAAAAACAAGTTGACAGTGAAGGCCGCCGCTTTCAAGAGAGATGGGAATTACAATACTTCTTCACTGAAAATCAAGGCAATTGTGCTCGTCTAATTTGTAATGAGACGGTCGCCTTGTTTAAGGATTTCAACGTAAAGAGACACTACCAGAGTAAACATGCTAACACATACAACAAGCTAACAGGAAGTGACCGTGCTGAAAAAGTGAAGCAGCTCCAAGCTGCACTGTAATCACAACAGCGATTCTTCACGCGGGCCTGTGAGTCAAAAGAAAATACCACCAAAGCAAGCTACGAAGTTAATGTTAATAGCTAAACATGGCAAACCTTTTACTGAAGGTACATTTATCAAAACTGTGTTATGAAAATGGTGGAGAACATTTGCCCTGAGAAGCAAGAATTTGAGAAAAATGTTTGCCTGACACGTAACAGTGTGGCACTGAAAGTTGAGGACATGAAATTGATTATTTTGAACGGTAACATCTGTCACTATCAACAGTGAAGAGCCAATCGAACATTTATGCACCTGGATTTATGGCACTTATTTTTATTAAACTCTTGAGTAAGATTTGGTTATGAACCTGTAGATGTGACACAAACTATTACTTTCTGTTAGATAAATTGTATTTTTAGTAATTATCAAATATTCGTTGTATCATGTAGCCTTGTAGTTACATTTAGATAATGTTTACTTATATTCTTTTATTCTTTTACTCTTAGTATAAGTAATGTTTCTGTGTGTTAAATAACTTTGATTCCTTCCTAAGGAATCCCTGGGAAATAGAGGTGTTAGTTGTTCCCAGCTGAGTTTTACAGTCCTGGAGGAAACTCTTCTTTGTTCTTTGTGCTACAAAGCCGTTGCTTTGAAGCTATACAACGTGTCCCATTCGACGCCGTGCCTGGAGCAAGAAGGATTTAGATTGTAGATAACATGTGTTTAGTTAGTGATTATCATTTAGCGCTGCAACTATGTGAATTGTTTTCCCCTCCACCATTTTAGAGTTGCAGCGCCCCGTGTGGCAGGGTTCCTAAAATCAATAAAACAGAGGAGCGGGAGATGTGTTTTTCAGAGCGGTAGGAGATTTGTAACTGAAAGCACATCTCTGTCCGTTCTCCTCGCGAGAAACAAAGAATCTAACTCTCTTGTCTTTCCTGTGTTTGTTTAAATTGTCTCTAATAGGTATTTAGACCTGACACTTTCTGAAAGATATTGTAAATGACAAGAGCAAAATTCACTTGTTTTAAGATTTAAAAATAACAGACAACTTTGCATTACTTATAACTCCTGTTTAAAATGTTCTTGAGGCAAAGATATTTTTAAACTCATGTAAATTTAAGGTATTTCATACAGTTTGTTCAATGTTATCTGACTCTCCAGATATGAATAAAAGGCAGAATTTGTGTTTTTAGAGTTGTTCTCATCTGCCTGAGTGGCTTATATTTGGTTATTTTGTAATTTGAAAAATAAAGATAATTGTGACAATGAAAATTGTTTTATAACAGTGTGTATTTGCATGAAACTTTTGTAGTTAAAAAATGTCCGAACAAACTATTGGCCCCCGGGCATCTTCACTTTATCAAATCTGGCCCTCTTTGCAAAAGGTTTGGACACCCCTGTCATAGAGTGTCTAATGGCCAGGTCCCAATACTTGGGCTGCACCTTTCGCCCCTCTATGAAGTGTGGATTCAATCAAAGTGCACATAAGGGTTTGAGTGTGCAGCTTACAAGCGTGCAGAAATGTGAGAATTGGGACAGAACGCTTCTGCCCTTACAAAAGAATCCCATGAAATTCACATGTAATCACATGTGGTTTCCATTTTCCACATGTGATAAAGTATTTTGTTCATGTGATCCATGGTTTATTCAACATGGAATCTCATGTGATCACATATTTCTCACATGTGCTTTAGTTTATGTGCCTCTGGCATACCTTAAATAAATTTTAAGTTATGCCAGAGGCATAAACTTCAACTTTAAGACAAAGCAACACTTACGGTATATTTATGGTTGAGCGCTTTCTTTCTCTTTTTTTATGGATAAAGTGGACTTGAAGAGTTTGCTTTTTTTTCCCGAACAAAAGGTAAGAAATGTTTTACTTGATTTGAATCTCGAGGTGTATCAAAAATGTTTATGTTAGGGTAGGGTTAGGGGATAGGGTTAGGGTTGGGGGGGTAAGGGGTAGGGTACATACGCACACTTTGCAAAGTTAATTTTTATACATGCCAACTTGTGTGTAAAATATGGCGCCGCACATTTTTTTTGTGCACGCGTTTGCTTTATGCATGAGGCCCTTGGTCTTTAATGCACTTCCCCTCTAACAGCAGTTTCTCATCAGCTCTCTCTCATTAGAAAACAGTATGAAAACGTTAGCTACGCTAACAATCAGTGGTTACTTTGGGCCAATTTAGCTACATGGGAAATATTTCTCGGTTGTTTAGAAGCTAGTTTCTGGCTGCAAAGTCAAGTAATTCTGCTCTTTCATCCTTACGTGTGAAAAGTAATGCGAATGTATCCAGTTTGTATTGTAAAACGGTTGAAACAAGTCCACACAGCACAGGACTTGGGGAACTCCGATCGCTCTACGTCCACATACAAAATAGCGGTGACGTAACGTAGGACTCAGCGCTCAATGAGGCGTTTACCTATTCATGTCTATGAGCAGGATGGCTTCCATTGCACTGTGCAACCAGCAGCGGTAAATAGAGGCAAGTACACTATTAATTTGCCACAAAAGGTAGTCCTTATAGCTTCATCTATCAACTTAGTTGATCCAAAATTAGGCTTCTTAATATGCTCCGGAGTTTTCGGAGCAGCGTAGCTCCGCTAACGGGGCCAGGCGACTCCAGGCTCAGCGGGCGGGTGGAGTGCGTCTTCCTCGCTAACCGCGGCCTAATTTCAGCAAGTCACCTTTTTGTATTCCGCTGCTTGTTGTCTGTTCATAGCGGCTCAAAGTGTGATATGAAGAGTTTAATGTGTTTGTAGGCTATATGTACTGTTTGATATGTGTATCAAAATATAATATTCTTACTAGAGAGTTCGATACATCTGAAGATATTATCTTCTGAACTTTGCCACAGTGTTTTCTTCCAGTTCCAGTTACTAATGTTGCCTTCCTCATGGATTTTTTTAGTTTGTAAATTCATATTATTTTTGTGTATATGAAATATATTCTTCCCTTTGATTGGCTTCTTACGTGCAGAGTGAACTTTTTTTAATTATTATTTTTATTGTTTCATACAGTCGACTCTTAGGAGGAGAGGCCCCAACTCCAGGTTTGGATGCAACTTCCCAGAATCTCCCAGTGATCCTCTTCCTCCTGACATCGTCTTCTTCTCTGTCTCCTCATATTTTATATACTTAAATTAGAGGAATATTTTTTCATGATTCCCCAAACATGGGCTGAATATCTGCTTGTATGTTATTGCAATAAATAAATTTTTATGAAAACATTTTGTCTCCGTTTATTTTGGAAGATTTGAGTTTAAAGCTCTGGCTACATATAAGTTGATACAAATTAAATATGAAATAATTATTTTAATGTTTCTTGCTTATAAATCCAGAGCTAAGAAATAATGGAAAGAATCAACTCAAAAGTTGTTCATTATGTTTAGTCAGTTGAGTCTAATAAGTTACAAGTAAAAAGTCTCATGAAGGGGACAAAGGTTTTTATTTTGTATTGGACAGTCATGCTTCACTTATAAAAATGTGAAAAAATATTATGAGGTTGTAAACTACAGAAGAGGATAACGGGTCCATAAAATTTTTCTAACATCAACTGTTGTGCAAGATTATTTTTTTTAGATTAAAGTCCGAATTCTGAGATTAAAGTCAGAATGATGACCTTGTTTCTTTCCCAAAACCTCTTCCGTAGGCAAACATTTATTTAGTTAAGCTTTTAATAATCTAATTGGCACATTATTTCAAACATTACCTAAGTGGTAGAAATGGCTACCTTTTTATTGTATATTTTGGATAATCAACCTTTTCTGAATGCTTGTTCATAATATAGCGGATTATAATTGGTTATGCCAATGCTATTCAGAAAGGAAAAACTTAAAAAACTATGGGGTTTGAATGACTGGCAGAATGTTCTAGTTGTGGTTTGAGCGTCTTTTTAAACCAGAGCAGATTAAAGGTTGATAAAAATTGGGCGGACTAGCCCTTTAGCCCTTTACTGAAATGGAAGCTGCATTTAGAAGACATTAGCTTCAAAACAAAACAAAGTCAGAGTATAAGGCTTTCTGTGTGAAGGTATCATGATCAAATTAATTGCATGCTGCTATGGACGAGTGTACAAAAACAAAGTGTGCGGGGCAGAGAGAACCTCCGGGTCAGACCGCTCGTCAAAAATGAAATAATGAAAATTGAAATCAAGCGCTCGTTATCTGTTTTTTCCATTTTCATTTTGTGCATTAAATGGGAAATAGGATAACGTTTTTGGTTTGATAAACAAAAAACGAGTCTATTTTCGTTTTCTCATTTTTCATTTAAAAAAAAAAAAAAACGAACTGCCTGAAAATACACGGACCGTCTTTAATTAGAGATGGATTCACTGCACAGCAGGGATGAATATCAACTGCTGAATCACTCATAAGCTAGAACTCCTAGGCTGGAAAACATAAAAAAAAAAAACCTATATATATTTTATGTGAATATAAATATGCATAGCCTAAAATAAATTAATCGGTTTTAATCCTTATTTAATCATATTCATTTATCTAAGTTATATTTGTATTATTTTGTGTTTGTATACTTCTATAAATATGTATTGATATTAGTAAATGAACATATATAAAGATATATAAATATTGAGTGGCTGTGTGCTTTATAAAATACTCATCATACATCAATCAGAATATTCTATTCTTATTCTATTCTGTTTACCCCACTAAGAATATTTAAATATGCTCAACCATATATCAATCCAACTCAAAAATACTTTAAAAATAAATGTCCTTGTACATGTAGCTAAGAAAGCTACAGTGAACCATCGCTATAACACGGCTCACCTTTCGTGGCCTCGCTGCTTCGCAGAGTTTTTTGTGCAGTTTTTTTTTCACAGTGCATTGTGTTCTGCATCCTGATTGGCTAAACAGTCTCCGCATTTCTTCTCTACCTGTGTGCCAATAATGTTACGGTATTTAAATATACAGCTTGGCAAATTTTGGCAAATATTTTTGCCCAGAAGAAAAAAGAGCAACAACAACTACCAATAACTATGTTCTTCTCTCAAAAAAGCACACCTGCACCACAGGCTTCAGAAGAAAAAGACACTAGAGAGCGGAGTCAGGCCGCAGCGTCACAGTCAGAGGAACAGTGAAATACGCAAATCACAATTTCTCCTACTGTACTTCGTATTGATGATTACAATGATTACTTTACTGTAGTTATTTGTAAGAAAGCGTTCTATTTGTTAAAAAAATGCTTAGGCCTGAAAACAGGTTTTGTTCTTTGGTTTCAGTGTAGAGTATTTAATTATGCCGTATAATAATTGTAAAAAAATAAAGGTAACTACTTCATGGATTTCGCCTATCCAGGGTTCTTTTTGGAACACAACCCCCGCGAAAAACGAGGGGCATCACTGTACAGCAAAAATTGTGAAAATTTGTTTAGTATTTAGTGATAATAAACAGATTTAGATGCACTGACACTTCATTGCACCTGCCAAACATATAACGCTGAGTGGAGCGGGCGACCACTCCAAGTTGGCGGCCCTATGTCTCGTCAGCGACAATAGGCAAGAGCGGTCAATGAGGCGTCTGGTGTAAACCAAACTGAACTGTCCTCTCTGGTGGTCTACTTGTATCTTGTCAGTGAGTGTATTTAGTACCAGCTGATTATTAATAAATGGCTGACAAACTCTATGCCACGTATTTGACAGAAAGTTGTTTCATCTCCATACCAGGTCTTACCTGCTTCGTGCCTGACCATTGGCTCCTGCTTGGTATCTTTGAGAACAGCTGTCAGGACGGGGATGGCCCGTCTGTCCTGCATTTGGCCCAGGCAGTAGGCCAACTCGTGCTTCAGTAAGGCCGAATCATCAGTGAAAGCCTTGCTGATCCACTCTATGGCTTCAGCGCCTGTCAGAAGATGTTCAAGTAAATCCAGATGTTTCACACATTTTAAACCTGAAAATTTGTCAGAACCAGCTGATTGGACTGGCAAATATACAGCTGAAAAAAGTCTTGTCCCACACAGAACAGTTATTATCATTAGTAGTGCTAATGTTTAAAGTCTAAATGTTTCTGGCACATTATACTGAACACTACTGAATAACAGCTAATCAAAACATAACATTGTAACAATTTTCCATAGCCCAGTAGGGTCAACAGAATCCAAAACCAACAACAAAAACTGAGTTAGCAAATTTTTCATAACCTCCATTATGTTTTTTTCATTTTGTTGGCCCTTCTGGACCACAGTACATTTTGGAATTGGGATCCTAGGCCATAAAATAACATGTTTTAGTATTTTTGATACTAAAACAACTTTAATTTTAATATTTAAAATAGTTTCTTGCAGATTTACCTCCCAGATTCCTCAAGGTGAACAGTGCTCTGAAGCGCTGCATCAGGTCCAGATCTGGGTTGACCAGAACCTGTCCTATAGTGGTCAACTGCTCCACAGTGGCCATCCTGTAGCAGAACTGCATATCAACACAACTGGGAAACATGGTATTAGCTGTCCCAATACTTTAGTATTGGGACAGCTAATACAGTGTGTGGGGTCAGTGTGTGGCCAGAAATTCAGGAAGATTTGATGACGAGGCTTACGAAGTTGTTTAAACTAAGGTTAAAAGATCCCTATATCTATTGTGCACTCCTCTTTACTGTTAACACTGAGCTAGTTTGAAGACATAACTGACCCGGTAATTATTACATGAGTTTTTCATTCGTGAAAAGGAGGTGGTACTACCTTCACTATGACAGGTGTGTTAACCAGAATGTAAAAGATACTTAATAAGAGACAAACACACGTGATTGATAATTTGCTCACATGAGAAACATGCATAGTGTTGGAAATATTAGTTTAATTATGCTAGTTTTAATAATGTTTATCTGCATGGTCTCTGGGGTGCAAACAGCAACACGTCATTACGGGTTGTTTCAGACCACTTCTAAAAGGTACGTTAGAACGCATCAGACAATAAAGAACCCGCCTTGATATAAAAGTAATTGAGCTAAAAGAGCTAATCAGATCAATGGGCCGGAGCTGTCTTAACTGCCGCACACAGTGGTCTCAACATACAAACATACGCGTCTTCGTATGCTTGTATTTTTCTACGGTAATTAATTTCTTTTTTGTGGCTTTGGTTTCTGATGATTATGTTGAGTAGTTGGTGTGATTGTATGCGATTGAATAAATTCTGGTTGATTGCGAAGTTGAACAGTGACTCTTGTCTTTGTGGTTTCACTTTTACACACGACATTAACGGACCTGGGGAGACGAGATAACAACGAACAACAGGTAGAAAATATCTCGTTTCCCAACAATAGTTAAATTTATTTAACACAGTTTTGAGAAAATTAACTTTTACCCATTACAGTTCATGACCTGCAGGGGGTGTACGCGAGCAGGAACAAGCTAAAATAACATCGTTGGAAATATTTAAATGCTTCATAAAGATTTATCTCATAATCAGTAGTTTGTTGAACAATTTCATAACACAGTCCAAGCAGAAACTAACACGTAATTCTATAGTTTATTCGAAATTCAACTGACAGACAGCCTGAACACGTGTTCGCTAACACAGACCAATTCTCTGCTCTCACGATCACAGAACCACACACAGAAAGTCCCGGACAACCCCTGACCTACTGAACAAAGAAGCACAACATTTGACATAAACATACCAACCTCTGAATCTGAGTCCAGAAGCCGAAATACTGCTGAGGATTCTTCTTCTCTGACGCGTTTACAAAACTGAACATGAAGGAAGTACCGCCACCAAGTGGCCCGGAGGATGTATCTGTTTTTCAAGAGTTTGCATTTGCTACAGATATTTATCACACCAATCCGTGCTCAACTAAGAACAATTAAAAAGAGAATAAATAAATTAATGTATTAATAAATTAATTAAATAGATTATAAAACATAAATGCAAGTTATAAAGTTAAAATTACTTTTCATTTTTATGTGTTAAAATGTGGAGAGATTATCTCCAGATGCAGTTGTAGGTCCTTCAGAGAGATCAAAAAGTGGTTAATGATGCATAATTTTACTTTTGTAATCATAAAACTTTGTAAAAAACAAAATCAGACTGATGATCGGAAATACAGCTTTACACCGCTTTGTGATCGTCCTCCACCAAAAAAAAAAAAAAAAAACTTGGAGAAAAGTTATAATGAGAGACCACACTAACTTGTTAGAGGGAGTTGGAAAGATTAGTGGGTGATTTTGGAAACTTATTACAGAGAACAGGGCTCCGTAGTACGCTGAATTGTTTTTTTTTTTTTTTTTTGGGACACTGAAATGTTTTTTTTTTTCTTTTTCGGGACACTGAAATATATATATATTTTTTTCGGGACACTGAAATTTTTTTTGGTTTGTTTTACATGAGAATTCAGAGATTTTTTTTTTTTCTGGGCCATAATTTTTTTTTTTCAGTGGCCCTAATCCTCTTCCGTACGTTTCTGTTGTAAAACGCACTCTTTTTGTTTTTTTGCGACACTAAATGTGTCCAGAGTCTATGAGGCGAGGTTGTACGGTTTATTTATGAGCTAGGTCTAGAGAGCTAATCCAGTGACAGCAGGACGAGAGACACTTTTGCCTTGGTTACCTACATTAATTTTCCTAGAGAGGTTCTTCTTTATTGTATTCATTTGTTTGCTTGTTTAATTATTTATTTAAAAGGGTTTCTGTCAGCAGGTGGCAGTATCGAACGTGATTGATGGGGTATGTGGACTAGCAACTCCTCCCCTCTTCGCGCTGCTTCTGTGAAGTCCTTCCGGTGGACAACAACGGAATTGTATTTTCACTCATTATTTTTGTGAGGATTGTTGGATGAAAAATAGAATATTTCAGCTATAATAGCCGCTTTATACCCTGAGCTACAGCGTTTGACTGTGACACAGAACCAACATGGACGTCCCGAACCCCCCTGAAGGTGAGTAGAGCTCTGCTGCAGCGCAGCTAATAGCCACGACGTTAGCCGCTCCAGCTAACTCGGTGAATAAAGGTGCGGAGCCAGTGGCACATTCTTTGCTGTAAATGTTGAGTTATTATGTGTAACGGGGGCATTTAGCTATTGCTGCCTCATATTTCAGGACATTTAAAACAACAGTCGACTAAAGCGCTGCACATGTAAAATTCATCAGTAGCGTAAACAGTGGAAATAAACAAATACAAATTGAAATAAAAGTAGAACAAACAAGAAGAAAGAAAACTAAGTTTTATTAAAACTAAGTTTTAACTGAGGTGACCATCAGTTAAAAGTCAAATTTAAACGATGACGTCTTAATAGGCTTCCGGGATCAGGCAAAGGGCCATTCCACTTTATTTTTCACCGTTTAGTTAGTCGTTGATTTAAATTAAAAAAATTATTAATACGTGTGTGTGCTTATTTTTTTACTTTTGCATCTGGGCCACATCAGAACTGGTTCAGCTCAGAAAGTACAGATTGGTGTTTGTTTTTCTTTACATGATAATCTATAATGCTCCTCTTTTTTTGTCATTTGTTCTCTAACCTCCTTACTGTCTGAGCACAGTCTCTGTCAAGATTAGTGTTTTGTTTTCCCCTTGTTGCAGGAATTACACATATCATTAATGAAATACTAAAAACTTCTTCTAGATCTTCTCAGCTAACATCTGTGTGTTGACAGGACCCAGTGGCCTTGTAAAGCAGCCCTCTGTAGATGGAATATGCTAAATATTCTCCATTGCTTTACACTGAATTGTTGCTTGAATAATTCTCGGAATGCTATTTAAAAAGTCGCAGCAACAAATACTGGTACATTTCTACTGATTTAGTCAACTTTTCTTGCTAACTGTAACCTGAATGAAATAATATATTTCAGGTTTACTGTGTATAATTAAACATAATGAGTTTCACTCAATGAAGAAAATGAAAAATGCTCTTTAAAGCTCACCTTGGTGTGTCCTTAGGACACACCTTGGTCCTTGGGATGTTAAAGTAGAATGTAGATTCATTTAGTAAAAACATTCAAACTAAAACAGATTAAAGATTGCCAAGGTTGTGAAAAATTAGGCAGAAAGGTCCTTCAACCATTTCTTGACTGGAAGCTGCAATCCGTAGCCAACTTCAGCTTCGTGTCTAACCAGCTGTTTCTAAAAGTCTAGGAAATGTTAAAGAATGTTTGAAGTTACATACATTTTTATTCATTTTTGTTTGCAAATTCATCTGATTCTCCTCATCCTTTCCTTTTTCAGATCAAGAGCTGAGGAATGTGATTGACAAACTGGCCCAGTTTGTGGCTCGGAATGGACCTGAGTTTGAAAAGATGACCATGGAGAAGCAGAAGGACAACCCAAAATTCTCCTTCCTGTTTGGGGGAGAATATTTCAGCTACTATAAATGCAAGCTTGCTATGGAGCAACAGCAACGTATGTAGTTAAATACACAAAGCAGTTAATGTAGCACCACGTAGTGGCACCATTCAGTTCTGACTTTTGCAGTGACATTGTGAAAGCGACAGATAAATCACTGACGTCCCTAAATTAGCATTTCATTATTGCCAGGATTAATGCATCCCAGAGGAGCTGACTGTAAATAGAAGAGTCTAACAGTGATCATTTTTGTCTGTGGGAGAGTGGGCAAGAATAGGAGACTTCTTATTAGTGCCAGTTGGCTGGTTAATGAAGTAAAATTATTGAGTTGAACTCAAAATGGTAGATGGTTTCTAGTCAGACTCAAAGTATCCATGTTTGCGTTTGCTACTTTATTCATGTTGTTGACATGCTTGTTAAATTTTAAATGAGAATCTGGCGTGAAGCCAAGTTATTTTACCTCCTTAACAAGTGCCACTTCAGCCAAAGATTTTAATGGTTAATGTAAATAACACTTCTCCCATTGAACCGATTAAAAGTTGGCAAAACTCTGAATGAGGGGATTTCTGCTCTCGTCCTTTTTTTCCATTTCCGTGTTGTGCACTAAATGGGAAATCGGACAACAAGCCAAGCTGAACCGTTATCCGATTTCCAATTTTGGTTTATTAAACGAAAAACGAGTCTATTTTTGTTTTTTCATTTTTCATTTCAAACGAGAAAACTAACTGTCTGAAAATACACGGACCGTGGATCATTGCAGTTGTAGTATTTCAGTAGTGTTTCAAAGAGTTTATTGTTTTCTGGAGCCTTATAGGTGAATGTTGTTTTGTTTTTGTAGATCTTTTCAACCCTGGAAACAAAGATGTGGTTGACATTCCCCCTCCATCAATGCAGCTCGTTCCTCCACCTCCAATTGCTCTGTCAGCTGCACCCTCGATAGATGAGCTCATTCAACAGAGCCAGTGGAACCTCCAGCAACAAGAGCAGCACCTGCACACTCTCAGACAGGTAATAGAATAAAGAGGAAACAATAATTTAAGCCTATTTAAGCAAGACTATCTACATCACCATTCCCAAAGGCAAAAGGTCACCAAAGATCAGCGGGGGCAGAAATGTTAATATGGAGCTACTACGTACTCTGAGTACACTTAAAGCTCACTTTCTTAATACCTGTTCAAGTTTTTATATGAAACATTTTTAGACTTTTGTTTATGCCCAAGATGACCTGTTGTTTAAACCATGCATTAGGCTGAAGTAAAAAAAGTGGAATTGAAGTAATTTTGAATGTGGTACAGTTTTTGGTTTCTAACCTCAGATTGTTCTGAGCATTTCAGAAACTGTTGATCTATGGGGTTTCTTACACAGCCATCATTAGGGTTTGCAAAGACTGCTTCCTTTTGATTCAGCCAACATTTTGAAGCTGAAACTACAATTCACACAGCTCAACAAAACTGACCAATGACGAACTGGACAAATGTTGGCGTGTCCGACAGGTCCTGATTTGAATTGCAACATTTAGATGGCAGGGTGAGAATTTGGAGTGAAAAACATCAAAATATTGATCCATCCCTTATTGTAGCAATGGTTGACTCTAATGGTAGTAGCTTGATTGTATGAGGAGTATTTTCTTGGCACACTATAGGCCTCATTTTGCCTCATTTACTTAGACTTAGACTGACTTTATTGTCATTTTACATGCACAGGGTGTATACAGAACGAAATTTCGTTGCATACAGCTCAGGACAGTGTTTTGAGCTTCCAATGTTGTGATGTTACTCCAGAATAAAATAAAATACAGTATAAAATATGAATTTAAATCTAAATATAAAATATAAAGTGCAGGACTGACAGTAAAATAGAAGTTATTTAGCTCTGTACATGTGCAAGGTATAAAGTGGAGACCAGATTTTGAGTGCAGTCCAGTTAAGAGTTCAGCAGTCTGATGCACTGAGGGGTATGCTGTTTCATGGTCTGGCATATTCAGGAGAATGTTTCCATCTCCAGTTGGACTCTCACTGGGCAAGTTACATTGCATACGTAACAACTGCAACTTGTTCAGATACTGAAGAATACTGAAGGAGGCGGAAAGTATTGCTATAACAACCAGTGGCTAAATGTCTAGAGGTCTGTTATTGAGCTACATCCCAATAACAGACCAAGCGTAGTTGAAGCACTGCCATGAATTCTGAAGAAGGGGGTTGCATTAAGGGAATGCTTCCTGTAATTGACAGTTATTTTTTAATCACAGAAAAATCTGAAGCCCACGCACAGACAGTTTCAACTTTACTCATATAGTACATTGTGTAGGCAACTAAATCAATCACTAAAAAAAATCATTTCAGAATATCATCTTACATGTACAATGAGCTAAATGCATTTTGCTGACTAGGAGCTGACTGCGTGTGAAAGAGTAATGGAATAGCACATTCAAAACTGAAGTGATGCATTCAGGGCTGGATTTAGGAGGGTGTGGGCCTCTGGGTTTGAGCCAAGGTGTGGGCCCTACTTAATCATGGTTACAGAGTTGCACATCAACATGCACCCACACACACACACACACGCACCCACACACACCCACACACACACATACACCCCCACACGCGCGCACACACACACACACACACACTTCCTTCCCTTTAGGTGGTTGGAGCTTGGCTGTGACTTACTTGTGGAATCAGTCCTATCCACCAACCTCATCTACCTACAACGTCACAAAAATCAGCCACTGTCCTCCATGAGAGGGCTAATGGACAGTCACCAGGTCATCTCCCCATGGAAGTGTTATATCAGTCAGCCCATGTTTGCCAACTTAGAGACTTTTTTCGCTATATTTTGCACGCACAAACGCACATACACAAATTCAGCAGGTCAGGTTTTTAAAGATCTGTGATTTGCCAGAAAATTGCAATTGGTGCACAGCTGTTTCTTTTTTTTAAATTGCGATCTGTGTGTGGCACAGTTGATTACTGTAATCAATGTAGAGACCATTACTACAAACAAAATACATTTAGTAGTTATTAAAGAAGTACTTGAACGTCTTGAATGTGTCTAAACTTGACAATGTTCTGTATTCATTCTCTATGTACTGTATTTATTTATCCCTTACATCTAACTTTTTCATCTGTCTCCCTCCCTCTTTCAATTTTTGTCAAATGAATCTTTCTAATTATTAGGTTTATTTCCTTGCCAAGCTCAGATAGTCAGGGTGAGTATTTCCTTCTCACACAGCTAAACCTGGTCAAACCTTTTATTCGATGAAGACTGGATTTCAGTGCCCTGCTACAGACTGGCGACCTGTCCAGGGTGTACCCCGCCTCTCGCCCGAAACGTTAGCTGGAGATAGGCACCAGCACCCCTCCTGACCCCACTAGGGACAAGGCTGTACAGAAAATGGATGGATGGATGGATGTACTTTATTTTAGCTGCGTGTCAGGGCAGGGCATGACGCACTTTAGCTATTTTGTACACTTTGGACTTTTGCCTGGTGCAGTAGGACAGTTCCTCCCGCTTCTGATAGCAGGAGGCTAAAGCTAGTTCCGCTTTTTTAATTTCGCATTGATCGAGCGAGCAGAGCAGTCGCTTTACTTTTCTGTGACTTTTGCTGTTTTCTTGCTCCTTCAATCATTCTGCTGCGTTTTTCCAGTCATGAAATCCGTTTTAAAGTATCACTGACTTTTAGCATCGTTGAAAATACAAAACACAGCTGCGTTGGATGGAGGATAAATCAGCCTGTTTGGATGTACTCACCACTTGGAGCTGGCTTTCAAGGCGCGATCTGGAGAAGAATTGTTTCTGATGTTTGTAAACTTGTCCCGATGCTTTAAAGTTAACATCCATATTTTGACAGCTCCCTACTTCTTGTCCAGCCCAGCCCACTGATGAGTTCAGCCCACATGAACTCATCAGTTTTTATCCAAAGCGCAGGATCAGTACTGTCCAGTTTTCCGTGGTCATCATTGTGACAAGTGAAGAAAACTGCGCTTTAACTGCTCTGACTCTGCAGGCACCAGATCAGATACAGCTGGCGGACCGTAGAGCCGCTGTTAGCAAGGTTAACATTTTGAGAAGCGGAGAGGGACGATGGTTCTGTTCCATGTCCAATATGAGATTTTAAAAAACTCTTAGATCGGATATTTTCTTATCACCTCTTTGTCGCGCTCTTCTTTTTCTTTCGTTCCTGCGCTCCGCTGTCATGCTTTTTGTTGTTCGCCATTGTGAGAAATTATTCCTTGATGCTCTGCCCAAAGCGTAAGACACGTCAAACTTGGACAAATAATCAAGCATTCATGATGGACGTTTGCCAGAACAAATCAGACAGTTTTTCAACAACACCTCCAAAATCCTCTTAGCCAGTGATAAAATTAAGGCATTCTGACCTTATTCATTCACAAAAATACAAAGCATCTGTCGGGGCCCCCAAAGTGCCGGGACCCTGGGCTGCAGCCCCGGTAAGCCCGTGCTAAAATCCGAGCTTGGATGCATTTATCAAGCCAATAGTACATACAGAACATCCACCTTCTTCCACTTATCCGGGGTTGGGTCGCGGGGATAGCAACCTAAGTAGGGAGGCCCAGATCTCCCTCTCCCCAGCCACTTGTTCCAGCTCCTCCGGGGGAATCCCAAGGTGATCCTAGGCCAGCCAAGAAACATAGTCCCTCCAGCGTGTCCTGGGTTTTTCTCTGGGCATTCTCCTGGTGGGACTTGCCCAGAACACCTTATCATGTAGGCGTCCGGAGGCATCCTAACCAGAACACCTCAACTGGCTCCTCTCGACGTGAAGGAGCAGCGGCTCGACTCTGAGTCCCTTCCGGATGACCCTCACTCTGTCTTTCAGGGAGAGCCCAGACACTCTGCAGAGGAAACTCATTTTGACTGCTTTTATCCGTGACCTCAGTCTTTCCCTGGTTCCAAAACTCATGACCATAGATGAGGGTAGGAATGTAAATCGACTGGTAAATCGAGAGCTTCGCTTTTTGACTCAGCTCTCTCTTCACCACAACAGACCGGTACAGCGCCAATCCTCCTGTTAATCTCCCACTCCCTTCTTATCTCATTCATGAACAAGATCCTAGGATACTTGGGGTGCATTCACACCAGCCCTGTTTAGTCCGCTTTAATCAGACTCTAATTTGTTTGTCAAGAAAGTCCGATTCGTTTCTGTAGTGTGAATGCAAATTTGAATTCCAAACGGACTAAAAAGTGAACCGCCTGAAAACCTAGGTCTTGGTCTGGCTAAAGTGAGCTCTAGCGCGGTTGGAAAGTAGTGTGAATCCAAGTGGATCAAAGACCGTTCCAAAAGAAAAAAGCTAACAGTGCAGGGCATTCTGGTCAATATATTACTTTCTGCTCTGCGGTTAAAGGAGATGTTGTCGGTGGCCACAGCAACGGTCTAGAAAAACATATATGTGTTAGATAGATTAGACAGATCTCATTTATTGTCATTGTACAGTAAATTGTACAAAATAGTAGTTGTATTAGCATTTATAAATACCGTTCTTAGGGCATTTATAAACAGTCAAAACAGATAAAACTGGTGTGATCCAAAAAAATTGCTTGATGTGTGATGGGATCCAGATTCTTTGTTCAACTTGAATATTAAACTGGATAAATATTAAATGCAACTCAATAGCCTATGTCAATATTATTTTAAAATAATTGAAAAATAGGATACAACAGATTTTTTGATGTCTTGACTCAAAATGACAGTATAACAGTCTAGTGTGACCACTGATCTGAAGAGATAAAAAGAAATCTGAAAAAGTTTATTGAGTTTGTTGCAAAATCAATACAAATCCAGAATAAAGGTCTCTTTGCAGCATACATTTGATCTATGAAGTTTTCTTAAATGTAATATTAAAATTCCAACTTGTTATTGTAAACTCAATCTTGAGTCAGATATTGTTACGCCTCAATACGTTTCAGTTGAATTATACAAAATATTGTTTTGTTTTTCATGTAGGAGCAAGTGACAGCTGCCATCACCCTGGCAATGGAGCAGCAGATCCAGAAGCTTCTGGTAGAAACTCAGTTGGACATCACAGAGTTTGACAACCTGCTGCAGCCCATCATCGACACCTGCACTAAAGATGCTATCTCTGTAAACAAGATGTGGTCAAAAGCTATTCAGATATCTAAAACAAAGTTTTCTATCTGACGATTAAAGTGGTCTTCCTCTCAGGCTGGTAAAAACTGGATGTTCAACAATGCCAAGGGGCCACAGCATTGTGAACTGATGGCATCACATCTTCGTAATCGCATCACTGTTGACAGCGCACATTTTGAGCTCCGCCTACACCTCATCTATTTAACCAATGATGTTCTTCATCACTGGTATATAAATAGTAAAAAATAAAGAAGCACTATTGTTGAATTAGCAAAATGTTTTTTGTATATTGCAGCACATTAGTGGTTTTTTTTATTTTTATTTTTATTTTATCCCAGCCAGCGGAAGCAGCAGAAGGATTTGTTGGCGGCGTTGCAGAAGGTTGTTGTTCCCATCTACTGCACTAGTTTTCTAGCAGTAGAGGAAGAGAAGCAACAGAAGATTACCCGGGTAAATCCTTCTACACTTACTAATCTCTAGTCACATTTCACGGTATCAGAAATGAAACTCACATGTTCAGTTTTGTGCATTACTTTATGCAGTAGATTACAAAAAATGTAAATGTCTTGAAAACAGGTATTTTTGCACTGCAGGACCACCCTATCCCAGTTCTGTTATATTCTGGTCCTAGTTATGTTTGCATTGGTCTGGTGGAACAATTTTTCATTCCTCATTGTCCTCTCCTGCTCTTTCTGTACTGCATTAAAAAAAAAAATCAGTTTCATCTCTGAGCTTTTCCTCCTGACCAGAAAACTTCCATCACAGAGTCTTACCAACTTCTGATCAAAAAATGGAGAAATTTTCCCTGGTTTCAAAACTTTGGCTAGAGTGGTGCTTGTATTTCCAGTCTCCAGTGGAGCACAGAGTTCAGATTCAACCCCAACATTAAAACCTTAAAACATTTGATTAAGCACAAGCTGGTGCTCATAATTTAAGGGCAACCATTTCATTGTTTATATGTATTTACTGGGGCCACAGTTGTTGGTTTTTGTCTCTGCAAAGAAAAAGTTTAATATATCAATCTGGTGTATGATGGCACGATGTAGAGCTGAACAGCTGAAAAGAGAATCTACATCGTGCCATCAGGTGAAAATAGAGTGAAAATAGAGTATGGTGGGATTTTTTTTATGCTGTCTGTCAAAATGATGGACATCAAGAAAGTCTAGTGCAAACTCTGACAAGAGTTCTGGAAAATGTCTCATCTCTGTAGCAGCTGACTTCAAACTCATCTGCCAGCTCAAATGGAGGGCTAAACCCAGGGCTTGGCCCTTCTTTGCAAAAAGGCTCAAAGTTAATTAATTAATTTATTCTATTCTTTTTTTTATGGAGATGCTGCTTTTCATCGTCTTTTTGATTACAACCCATCGTTCCTTGTATCTCTGCAGTTGCTGCAGCTTTGGGAGAAGAACGGGTATTTTGATGAAGAGACCATACAGCAGCTGCAGAACCCAGCACTTGGCATTGGACAGTACCAGGTCAGTGTAAAAGTCATTCAGTCTTACAGTATCTATGGAGCATTTCATCAATGACTCATTTTAAAGAGAGAATCCTCAGTCTTTCATTTTACTGGCCTGACTAACAATGCACTCTGTGTTCTTTCACATTGGTTGAGCTGTGTTAGTTTATATTTTGATAATTTTGTTCAAATAATATCAAAATATGTTTGCTGTGCATACTTGTGAATGATTGTGAGAAGTAAAGCCTTGGCAGTTAGGTGTAATCAGTCTGGAACTCTTTATGATTTTGCTCTTGATTTTTCAGGCTTCCCTGATAACAGAGTATGCTGGTGTGGTGCAGCCCATCCAGCTGGCCTTTCAGCAGCAGATTCAGGCTTTAAAGACCCAACATGAGAAGTTTGTTACTAGTTTGAAGCAGCAGCAACAGGCTTGCCCTGCAGGACCAGCAGCTCCACCTGCTGAAGCTGAAAAAGCCCCACCTATAACAACCCAAGCCAGTAAGAGAATCAGTCCAACAAACGGTCTGAGCGTTTGTTCAGTTTTAATGTTAAAAAAAGGAATTTAGTCAGTCCAATATTTACTTTCAAATTCTTGGTTATTTTATAGATATTTCTAGATAAATCTTTTCAGATCTAATGCGAATTTCTGTTCCCCTACTTACTATTTCTGTTGCTATGGTCACGTGGGCCTTCAACATACTTTTTGGTTTTATTTAAATTACTTACTTCACATGGACATCAATAATAATAAGGTTTGCAAAACTGAGCCCAGCTTTTTAAAACGGTTATTCAAAGCATAACCCCACCCCAAACAAATTTTGATAAATTCCAGCAAAGGCGAGTTAAGTAACACTGAGGGGTCGAGTGTGAGGATGAGCGAAAAGGATCAAAGGGGCTGTGGTCAGGATGAAACAAGCTCTGTTGCTTACTTCAACTTTGTTGTTACATTTAGTGACTTTATCAAAAAACTAATGAGACAAAGCCAGCTACTTTTTCTGTCTTGTTGGAGACTCCTAAGGTGATGACACTTTTCAGCTCAGCTGCTGTGTCCTGAGCTGCATTTCCTGCTTCCTAAGCACTGCAATCAGCCTTACAGTCAACAGTCCTGCAGTATACTGTCGCCAGAAGTCAGAGCAGACCAATTCCACTCTGTGTCCATATTGCAAATAAATCGCACATTTGTAAAGCTGAGTAACGCTACCAATCAGTCCTCGCCATGGCAATGCTTGCTATTCCAACTTCTGACTAACTATCAGGCGGGGAATATGTCTGAGTGCAACGGTTTTACACCTGAACGTGGGGCAGAGTGAGTAAAGCTGATCTGTTTTAAACCAGTAGGAGAATCCAACTGCCTAAGCACTGTTTGACCAGAGGAGGCCAGAACAAAATCATTTTTGACAAAATAATGCTAAATTAATACATTTACACAAAAATGTCAAAATTCACACAGAAACATAAAAATAGAACCCTAAATAACCTATTTAGACAGTTTATCAGAAAAGAAGTTGATTTTGGGGTGAGTTACTCTTTAATCACTGTTAATTACATTTAATAAGTGAGGCAATTACTATTCCCCAAATTGCCAGGTGGGGTGGACCATTTCTCCCTTATTGGAAAAATCTGGGTAAAACAAAACTGCTTTTTGTACTTAATCAGGTTATCTTTGTCCAATACAGAAAAATATGTCATAATCTGAAACATTTGAGTGACACAAAAGCATATTATTAGAATTTTGAATAAAGAATAAAAAAAAGAACTGACACACTCCCAGTGTTAACCCAAATGAAAGTATCCAGGTGGCCACAACAAGGCTGTCTCCTATAGCTCTAATTTAATCTTTTTAGGTGCAGGAGATGTGAAGCCTCCTGTGATTGGCCCTCCTCCAGGAGACTTTGATGGAGCTCCACCCAGATCACAGGACCCCAAAAACTCCAGTGGGCCATCTGATATGCCACCCAACAAGCCTGCGTGGTTTGAGCCTCAGCATGTCGGACCCTGGAACCCCAACCAGCCGGTAAACGTCCATGTGTCTCTGTATTTGTGAAAAGTAACAACCTTCTTCATGGTTTCAGATGTTTTTAGATCATCTCCATATATGTGCGCGTAAGGAATGTGCAATATATGCACATTCCTTACGCACATTCCTCATCATGCTTTTGCAGCATGATGAGGAAGCGCTTGTTAAAAAGGTAGATGCAAAACCATCAATTATCTGGACCTGGTTTGGGTTTAACCTCCAGTGGTCTTGGCATGATGCTCAAGAGGAGCATGGTAGATGTCATGGTCAGACAGCAGGGAACTAAAGGGTAAAAGCACAAGCGAGGTCAGTGCTACCCTGCCAGGATGCGCACCGGGTAAAGCTCGCTGGGTCCATTGGACCCCTTTTCTTAACTTTCCCAGTTCCTGGGGTCTTTGCGCGATGCTCAGGAGCTCGGCAAATGTTGCGGTCAGACAGTGAGGAAGCGCTGTGGGGAAGGATGGTGATCTTTACAAAGTCACACAAAAAAAATTTGTAAAAGGACACAGTGCAACCCCGCTGGACAGTGCACAGAGTAAAACACTAATGGGGTCTAAATGATCCCATCTCTTTCAACCCTGGGAAGGTTAAACAGTCTGACCAGGACCAGAAAAATATAATCTGCAAAGTGCTTGTATTTCCCCCCTAGAAGAGAAGAAATACAAGCATTTTGTTTTGCCACCTTTAAACGATACATGTGCTTGAATACCAGCTAACTATAAGTTCCAGTCACAACACTGGGAAGATAAAGCTGGTTCAATGCACACATTCATTACATCAAAGTTAATTTGTTTCTATAAAGAGATAGCACATTAGTCTCAATGATGACTACCTGGTTAAATCAAAGTTAACCAGGTGCTGGCCATAAAATTAGAATATTATGAAAAAGTTGATTTAAGTCGGTAATTCCATTGAAAGAAGTGAAACTTGTATATTTGTTGATTACACACTGACTGATATTTTTCAAATGTTTATTTTGTGTAATATTGATGATTATTACTGACAACTAATGAAAGCTCAAATTCGGTATCTCAGAAAATGAGAATATTACTTAAGACCAATACAAAAAAGGATTTTTAGAAATGTAGGCCAATTGAAAAATATGAACATGAAAAGTATGAGCATGTACAGTACAGCACTTAATACTTATTCGGGCTCCTTTTGTCTGGATTACTGCAGCAATGCGGCGTGACATGGAGCTAATCAGTCTGTGGCACTGCTCAGGTGTTATGAGAGTCTAGGTTGCTCTGATAGTGACCTTCAGCTCTTCTGAATTGTTGAGTCTGGTGTATCGCATCTTCCTCTTCACAAAAGCTCATATATTTTCTATGGGGTTAAGTCAGGAGAGTTTGCTGGCCAATTAAGAACAGCGATGGCATGATCCTTAAACCGGGTACTGGTACCTTTGGCACTCTTTATAAATTTGGTCAGAAGCAGGAAGCATGAAGTGCTCTAAAGCAGTGGTCACCAACCCCCGTGGACCAATTGGTACCGGGCCGCACAAGAAATAATTAAATACTTCCGTTTTATGTGTTGAGTCTGGAGGATTTTTTATTTTGAAAATTCTTTAACCGGATTCTGTCGATTAACATTGACCCCACAAGCAGCAGAATGAGTTAGAAACAGCAGCAACATCATCGGTGTCGGTCGTCTCGACGCGCGCCTCCCCTCCCCCCGGTCCCGCAAATTTCCGAAGTGTTGCGCGCAACCACTTCCCCCTGGTCCGCAGCAAATATGCGAAGTCTCGACCAGTCCGCGGTACTAAGAAGGTTGGGGACCACTGTTCTAAAGCTCCTTGGTAGATGACTGTGTTTACCTTGGACCTCAGAAAACACGGTGGACCAACACCAGAAGATGACATGGTACCAAACCATCACTGACTGTGGAAACTTTACACTTGACCTCAAGCAGAGAGAGAAGAGGCACTTGTTGCTGTGAGGTCTCTTCTCTCTTCCTCCAGTCTCGGGAACCTGATTTTTAAAAGAAATATAAAATTTACCTTCATCAGAGAACAAAACTTTAGATCACTCAGCAGCAGTCCAGTCCTTTTCCTCTTCAGCCCAGGTGAGACACTTTCTGATGCCGTCTCATTTTCAAGAGTGGTTTAACAAAAGGAATGCGACAGCTGAAACCCATGTCTTGCATATATCTGTGTGTGGAGGTTCTTGAAGCACTGACTCCAGCTGCAGTCCACTCTTTGTGAATCTCCGATACATTTTAAATGTAGCCATAATTGTTTAGCCTACAAAACTAGATTTCTAGTTTTAGTCTAGACTAGTTTACACTTAAACTAGACTAGGGCCCATTTAAAGGCCTTTGCAGGTGTTTTGAATTAATTAGCTGATCAGAGTGTGGCACCAAGTGCCTTCAATATTGAACCTTCTCAAAATATTCTAATTTTCTGAGATATCGAATTTGACGTTTTCATTAGTTGTCAGTAAAAATCATCAACATTAAACAAAATAAACATTTGAAATATATTGCTCTTTGTGTAATGAACAAGCATAATAAACAAGTTTCATTTTTCAATGGAATTACTGATTTAAATAAACTTTTTCATGATATTCTAATTTTATTACCAGCACCTGGTTTACCTGGTTAACTTTGATTTAACCGAGTAGTCATCATTGAGATTAATGAGCTGCTGCTAATCATTGCCAGGTCTCACTTAAAATGAGATTTTTTTCAAGGGAGACCCGGCAGTGATACGAAGCAACCTAAAACAAAACAGTTGAAACATTACATTCAAATAACATCCAAAAAATCAAGTGTTAAACAATCTTTAACACATGCAAATATATACATTCCACTAAAATGTATATATTTTAGTGGAATATATGTATATATTTTAGTGGATTCTATTGTAAGTTTCATGCAAACATAACGTGATATCGTTACCGAAAGGTAGAAAAAGGCAGTAAATTAAATTAGCCCAAATTAAGACCAGTAAAAGGTAACAAATAGAATTTGACTTGGTAGTAAATTTTTCGAAAATATTTTCAGGAGTCCTTCAATATATTTAGAATTTTACATTGTTGCTGACTTTTTGTTTTAAGTCCGATTAACTATAAAATCTGTACTAAAAATGATAACTTCTCCCAGAGAGAGAGTTGATAGACTCGATTGGTTCCGCTGTCCGATCTGTTGTGTGCATGCGTAGTGTTAGAAGTGCCTAACGTGTTGATACTCGTGAGTCATTTTGCGCCTCGCCATGAGAAAATGTAAGTTTTTACGACTTTGGCTCGATGACCAGGTGACAGAGAAGCGCTTTATAAAGTATGCAGGAAAAAATATAAATCTGATCTGGAACGTCGTGACTGTAATCAAGCCAAACAGAGCGGAGCATCTACCATTCATTAGCAGCGGATTCCTGCGCAGGGGAGCAGATCCCCTTTTCATTTTTTGGTGCGACACAAAGCAATGAAACTTCAAGCTCAGCTTTGAGCATAAGTATTGCCATCACACCTCAGCAGAAAGCAGTATTGCCAGCAATGCAACTGGTAGAGCAGACAGCCAGTGGACCTTACTGACACCATTAACTTCAGAGCTGAGCTTCTCTGGCGCCTGAACACGGCTGCTACTAACGTAAGTTAAATAACATCACCAACTGCAACACAAACATATGGCAGAGTGAACATGAGCCAAAATTAAAATTCTAATGCAGTTTTAGGAAAAGTAGTAAAATTTTACCTGTACACGATTCATCAGCTTTATTGAAAGTAAAATATCGGCTTGTGAAATTTATACATCATAGCATTTTGTTTATATTCTTGAAAAAATATATCCCAAGTATTCTGGAAATGCTTTTGAAATATTATTTACATGTGAGATCTTGGTCAAGATACAGTCGCAGTTACAGCTTTATCCCCCAGTAAGTGGGATAAAGTTTTGCCTTACCTGGGCCATCATGTCACATGGGTCAGTGCTGTGAATTCACTGGGGGTGCACCGATCGCAGTTTTCTGTCCGATCGCCAATTATCGATCTTTAAAAACCCAATTCCGATTTTGCTCTGTTCCATTTTTTTTTTTGTCTGAAATGTTCCTAAAAATTTCTTTTGGCAACAGTGGGGTGACTGTTGTTAACTGCAACCATGCAGACATGACCTGTTAGAGGAGTCAATCAGTCAAACCTCTCTCGGCAGAACAGAAGAGAACACTGGCAGATTTTCAGACCTTTTCTGCGGTAGATGAGATAGGGGTATAAGATTGGCTTCACATGTAAGTATCGGTCGATCAGCGATCTTCCAAAATTAAAGAATCCGTGCTGATAAATCAACTGGCCGATAAATCAGTGCACCCCTAGAACTCACCGCTCCCCCAAAAGAGACAGCTGCTCGCTTTTGTGTGGGTAGTGAAAATATTGTAGTGGTAGTAAAAATAGATAGTAAAAGGTAGTGAAATCAAGTCTAGAATTCCTACATAAACCCTGTTGTGATATGAATATTATGCCCAGTGATGTCAGCAACGTCGGACCACTTTTTTTAGTAATGAGTAATCTAACGCATTGCTATTTCAGATCCAGTAGTCAGACTACAGTTACTTATTTTAATCAGTTTGTGCGTTATTATTAAATTTTGTAATTTTCTTTTATTTCCTCTACGTCTTGGGGCGTGACTTACGTTTCTGTGCGACATCAGCAGCAGTGACAGAAATGTAAACAATGGAGGGAGGTGCGCATTTTGTTGCTGGAAAAACAGGAACTAATTTGAGTTTTGGTAGCCAAGTCTGATTATTATAGGTGGCTTTGGGCTTGCAAATTTAATGAGTCGTGGACCGCGGTTTTTGGGCTAGGAAATAAGCAGACATAAACGCCAGAATTTGTCTGACATCCAGTTAGTGTTAGTCACACTCTCCCTGTCCATCATTTTCCGAATGAGCCTTGCCGCTGTGTCTTTGTTAATGTCAAGGTAATATGACATCGAGTTTCGCGTTGCGCTACAACAAACTGCAAACATCGAGACTAATCTGAACAGTGCAATAAACGTGAAAACAGCTATGAATGAACGTGTCCGTTAAGTTGCGCAACTAAACGCCATTGTAATTATTAATAATAAGATAAGTGTCACAAATCTGTGCAGCAGCCATCTGAGTTGTGGAGCCGCAGGAGGAGCTCTGTGCGCTGCGCTCTGACAACAAACGCAGGGCCGTAACAGAACCTGGAGGCTGGGCGGAGGGTGTGGGGTTGGAGAGTGGAGGGCTCTATTTATAGTTTTCCAGACAACAGTGGAACACACAATAATACGCACAAATTACTAAAGTTATTTTTGTACTGTTGTAACCATTAAACAATTTCCCTTTCAGTTCAACCTTATAAGGGGAGACACATTGTTGATGTTACCATTATAAAATAACTTGCAATTAAGTATTGACAAAGATCAATGTAATTTTCACAGGTGGCAAAGAGTTGTTCTTAGCAACTGCTGAAAGTAACTTAAAAAGTTACTTGTAATGTAATTTAGTTACTTTCCAAATCAAGTAATCTAACTAAGTTACTTTTTCAAGGAGTAATCGGTAATCCAATTAAAGTTACTTTTTCAAAGTAGTAACTATGTAACATCACTGATTATGCCATATCGCACATCCCTAATGCATATTGGGGGTTGCATGACTGCATGTTTTTTAAAGTCAAAGTCAACATGATGAAAGTTGAGTCAACTTTAATTTGTTGCTGTGAGACCATATAAATGCAAGAGAGGAGTCTTCACAGTCATTCACAGGCTTTTTTAGGCCATCTATATGGTCTAAAAACTGACAATACAAAGCTTCAACAAAAGCCTGTTATGCAGATTAAAATAATCATATTGTAAATAAGCATCAGCATAGAAGTAATGCGACACATCAGAAAACTGCCTGTTTCCCCAGCCTCCCTTTGACATGAACCAGCCCCCACCTCCCTGTCCTCCGTGGAACAGTCATGAGGGAATGTGGAACGAGCAGAGAGACCCAGGAAACTGGAGTGGAGGTCCTCCGAGAGATGGAGGCCCCTGGAGTGGGCCAGGAGGTTCTGAGCTAGGTCCCCCGTCTTGGAATTCATTTGATCAGCAGCCCCCCTGGGGGAACCAGACTGATCAACCTCCATGGGGCCAAAGAGAGCCCCCATTTCCACCACGAATGCAGGTATGTATTGGCTTTCTTTTGGTTCCATTTCCTTTAAGTCACAGTGTAAAGATTGTTGAATGTATGCTATTTAGTCAGTGAGTTCCGGGGCCTCATGTATAAAGCGTGCGTATGCACAAAAAATGTGCGCCACCATATTTTATGCACAAGACAGCATGTATAAAAATTAATGTGGTGAAAGTTTGCGTAACTGTACGCAAACCTTTTACTTGACGTGAAAATGTGCGGCAGCCACACAAACATTTTTTGTGGACAATAACAAACTACAAAGCCTCAAAAGTCACCTAACTACACTGAAACCTGACTTCATTTATTTATTTAGACTATACTAATCTGCTGGGAAATGTTGATTATAAATTATTAGTATTTAGACTACTCAGACTGACCACCCTGGGGATCTGCGCAGAAGAAGGAACCGTGTGTTACCGGTCCAGCTGGAGCTGTTGAAAGGTCAAGACAGTCATCCCTTCAGTCGAGCCGCCAGCTTTATGAATGCACCTTTATGGACAGAAAGCATCTCCATTCTGTAAATGTGCAACTTATGCACATGAGTCCTCCATTTAATAAACTTCCACATTCCCCAGGCACCGCAATGAACTCTCTGGCATGCTATCTGTTTTTCTGTCCTGGCTGAACTCTCTGCTGTTCAATCAAGCATTTACACTTGGGTCTCTTTGTTTTCTTTTTTTCTACTGGGAATTTTTTTCTTTATAATAATAAAAATAAATTTATTATTTTTATTTTTAATGAGGTGACCTTATGTTCCCTGAAAATACCTTTTTAATAAAATATATAATTATTATAATAAGTACTTATACTGCTGTAAACAAGGACCGATGCAATGGTTATTGCTTCAAATGGTGGCAGCCTTTCGGATATTAATACTATGTATTTATGGGTGGTGACAGGGTGGACCTGCAGCTGCACTCTATTTACCGCAAATTAGATTTATAAAGGAACGGTGAGCAGGTATATGCGTACGTACAGCTTTATTCATCTGAATTTTTTTGTGCGCCGTACTTTTCTAAATTTGTCCACACGCCAAGTTTTAGTGTGAAAACCGCACACTCTTTTATACATGAGGCTCCTGGAGTCTGCCTGAATGGAGAAACCTTTTAGGCAGACTCTATCAAGGCATTCTAGCAGAGTTACAGAAAAAAGTCTTACTTTTCACTGACACCCTTTGACCTTTTAAGCTTTGCTTTTTGGCACTTTTGAGGTTCATTTCACAGGTTTTATTTTCACAATGGCACAATTTGTTGGTAAAGACTTTATTAGCAGAATTCTGTCGGCCTTGGTATTATATCGCTGCTGTTTTTTTGTTTTTTTTAAATAACTGTTTTTTATGTTGTAATTCTTAGAGACCTCCCCATTTCAGAGGACCTTTTGCTCCACACCAGCAGCCCCCCCCATTTAACCAGCTCCCACCACCCCCTCACAATTTTGGAAGATTCCCACCTCGCTTTGTGCAGGAAGACTTTACTCCCAGACATCACTATGACAGACCGCCTTACACCTCACATCGCTTTGACTATCCTCAGGGAGGAGAATATCCTGGAGGTCAGTGATAGTAATTCTACCTCTCCTATTCTATATCTTTGTAATTATGTTGAGTAATTTCAAAATAAACTCTGTTCGACAGATATGCCAGGTCCTCCACTTCACCACCACCCCAACCAACGAATGCCTCCACCAGCTATAGGAGCCGATCATCCTCCATGGGGTACGGGCCAACACCCAGACTTTGGCCCACCTCAACATGGCTTCAATGGCCACTCCCCTCACATGCGCCATCGACAGCATCCCGTTCAAGATGACCCAAGTCTAGTTCCAAACGTACCCTATTTTGACCTGCCAGCAGGTCTAATGGCTCCATTGGTCAAGGTACGTTAGTTGATTCTGAATTTGGGACAGTGGTAATAAGTAGGGGTGTTTTGATGCCATATTTTTCTGGACAGAGTACAAGTACTTCAGTTTAAGTCACCAATATCGATGCCGATATTGACACCAAGTAAACAAATTGGTACTTATATTTCATACAATAGCTTGCTAGGTGTTGACATAGCAAGTCAACACTGTGTTCAAACTAATCAACAAACTACCTATTCAAGCCAGTAGAAATGGCCTACACAGCACTGTTGTGAGCAGAGCAAAGCTGAGGATAGAAGCGCGGATGTTTAGAAATATATCTACCGTCATACAGAGAGATGGAAAAGTTTGATAGTGAAAAGAAAAAGACGGCAGCGGTCAGTCAGTAAAGCAAGTATGATGGCATTTTATGGCCAGGCTAAGAGATTTTTTTTCAAAAACAAGAATAAAGGTATAATATTATGAGAACTAAGTCATATTAGCAGAATAGTTTTATTATCGACAGAATAAAGATAGCAATATTGCCAGAAGAAAGTCGTTAAATTATGAGCAAAAAGTCATTTTAAGAAGAAAAAAAAGCTTCATTAAAATAATTTGTGATGTGACCAGCTCTGCAAGTCTAGTTCTTTTTTTGAAATAAAAAGTTCTTTATTAAACAGTCATTTCAAAGTCCTTCAGGTGATAATTTGATTCTGATGTGTTAAAAGATTAAGTATTTACTTATAGCAATTATAACTTTCCAAGACCCTCATTATTCTTCATTTTAGTGCAGTCATCATAAAATTACGACTTTATTCTCATTACGACTTTATTCTCGTAAATAAATTCTTTATTCTTTATTTCATATGAAATATAAGCAGTATTGCTGCAAATTTTCCACAATAAATGTTCAAAAACTGAACACCTTGTGAAAAACGCTAAGCTGAACAAGCTGACTAGTAACCAATTGTAAAGTAAAACTTTAAAAAAGATTTTACTGTGTTAAGTCTAAAAACACTCATCCCAGTGAATCACTTACATCTTTTCTCTTTCAGACTGAGTAGTCTTGATTACTGAACTTGGTAATTGTTTTGAGACTCAGACCAGTAAAAGAACTGTTTTGATAAGCAGGTCATATAAGGCTGGAGCCACGGGTTTGTACAGAAAAATGATTAAATATAAGATTCGCAATAGTATTTCAATTCTTTTGATGGAAGGGCAACAGTGCACTGAGTAGAGTGTTTGCAGGTCCAGGGATCATTCAGAGTGTCTTATATTATAGCAGATCATGATGTTAGAATAGAATAGAATTCAACTTTATTGTCATTGCACTGTCACAAGTACAAACAACGAGATGTAGTTTGCATCTATCCAGAAGTGCTCTACGAGATTTAAATATTTATTTACAGATGTACAAGACTATGTATGTATGGACTATAAGGGGTTATAGCAAAGAGATATAGATATTGTGTATAAATATAAATATGGGAGCTACAGTATATGCACAGATTATACAGATTATACAAGAATGTTAGGGAATGGATTATATAAGTATATAATATAATACTAGATAAATAATGGCAGATAAAATTTACAGGTTGTACAGTATGTGTGTGTGAAGAAAACAGTCCGTGATGTGTGTGTGTGTGTGTGTGAGGATAGTCCATGTGTTATTGTTGTATGAGAGGATAGGGGAGTACAGTCCTTATAGTTTATGTTTTATGTTAGGAGGCGTTCAAAAGCGTGACAGCTGTGGGAAAGAAGCTGTTCCGGTGCCTGGTGGTTCTGGCCCGTAGGCTTCTGTAACGCCTCCCAGAGGGCAGGAGGGAAAAGAGTGTGTGTGCTGGGTGAGTGGAGTCCTTTGTGATTTTCCCGGCCCTTTTCAAACACCGCTTCCTGTAGATGTCCTTGATGGCAGGGAGCAGTGCCCCAGCGATATACTGGGCAGTTTTCACCACCCTCTGCAGCGCCTGCTGGTCGGAGACAGAGCAGTTCCCGTACCAAGCTGTAATACAGTTGGTGAGGATGCTCTCAATGGTGCAGCGGTAGAAGTTCGTGAGGATCTCTGAGGACAGGTGGTTCTTCCTCAGGGTCCTCATGAAGAAGAGGCGCTGATGCGCCTTCTTAATGAGTTTGGAGCAGCTGGTCGTCCAAGTCAGGTCCTTGGAGATGTGGACTCCCAGGAACTTAAAGGTGTCCACACGCTCCACCACTGTCCCCTTAATGTGGATGGGTGGATGTAGGTCAGCGTTCCTCCTGAAGTCCACGATAAGCTCCTTGGTCTTCTCGGTGTTCAGCTGCAGGTTGTTTTTGTCGAACCACTCAGCCAGACGGTCTACCTCATACCTGTAAACGGCCTCGTCATTATCTCTGATGAGGCCGATCACCGTGGTGTCGTCTGCAAACTTGATGATGGCGTTAGAGCCATGGACAGGTCTGCAGTCGTAGGTGAAGAGGGAGTAGAGGAAGGGACTCATCACACAGCACTCCGGTGTTTATGATTATGGTGGATGAGAAGTGGTTGTACAGCCGGACATGTTGAGGTCGACTGGTCAGGAAGTCGAGCAACCAGTTACACATGAGTGAACTGATGCTGAGGTCTGTGAGTTTGGTAATGAGTTGTGATGGGATGACAGTGTTGAATGCTGAACTAAAATCTAAGAACAGCAGTCTGGCGTAAGTGTTCTTACTGTCCAGGTGAGAAAGGACAGAGTGCAGTGCTATAGAGACTGCATCCTCTGTGCTCCTGTTCTGCCTGTATTCAAATTGGTAGGGGTCTAGTGTGGGGGGGAGACAGGATCTGAGGTGTGCTAGGACCAGCCGCTCCAAGCACTTGGTAATGATGGGGGTAAGGGCTACCGGGCGGTAGTCATTGACTCTGGTTGGGTTTGGATTCTTGGGGATTGGGACGATGGAGGTAGACTTGAAGCAGGTCGGTACTACAGCGTGGGCCAGGGACAGGTTGAAAATGTCCGTCAGCACTCCTCCCAGCTCCCCAGAGCACGTTCTGAGGACACGTCCAGGTATGCCATCAGGACCCGCAGCCTTGTGGGATTTAATCCTGCTCAGAGCCGCTCCTACGTCAGTGGGGAGGAAAGTCAGTGGCTGTTGGCCTGGGGTGGTAGCTGCTTTGGTTGCAGTTGTGGTATTCCCTCTCTCAAAACGAGCATAGAAGTTGTTAAGTTCGTTGAGGAAGGAGACATCAGTAGAAGCGGGGGTGGTATTGGGGTTCTTGTAGTCTGTGAGAATCTGAAGGCCTTGCCACATGTTATGATCTGCTATAATAATATCACTTCTGAAATGTTACCACCTGCAGTTTGCTTATCGCCATGGTGTTGGAATAGAAGTCGCCATCAATACACCTGCTTCATAAATCCACTGTCATCTGGACAAAGCAGGCAGCACTGTGAGGATCATGTTCTTTGATCATGTTCAGTGTATTTAACTTTGCATTTTAACAATTTCTGACAAAACAGTATTGAACTGCTTTGTCAGAAACTTCAAAGACACAAGTGAAGGCCTCAATAATCACCTGAATCTGTGACTACCTGACTAGCATACCGCAGTTATGAGACTGAAGGACTGTGTGTCTAACTAGGTGGTCAGTAGCACAGGAGCACCACAGGGCACTATGCTCTTACTATTCCTTTTCACTCTGTACGCTTCAGACTTCTGTCATCTCCAGAAGTACTCAGATGACTCTGCAGTTGTCGGTGTATCAGAGATTTGATTTAACATTATTTACCACAGCATTTAATTTCCCTTTTGGGTCAATAAAGTATTTTTTAATTTGAATTTTGATTTCAAAAACTTCATCACAGAAACATTTTTAAATGTGTTCAGTTTGATGACACAACTATTCAGTGTGGGATTATATTTTGTCTTTTATTACAATCAGCAGGTATTGAAGATTACATTAGTATGATCTGCTATAATAATATCATGGCACAGTTCTGCTGATTGTGTGAATGTTCTGCGTACATTCCTGCCCTGGTCAGGCTGACCAAACCAGAGATTCTGCAGCTCCAGGTTTTGCACCTGAAACTGCAGAATCTTGGAAATCACAACTCCTTATTAGAAAATATGAATCATAAAACCAAAACCGTTGAAAGTAACATTTGTTATGCAAGCAAGCGGTGCGGTAATATTCCAGAAGCAGTTTGTTTTGCAGCTTAAATCTATATACGGTACCTGCAGGAAATCAAAATATATATCAGATCTGAATAAATCAGTTTGTATGCATTTTTTCTCTGATCTTCAAAAGATATCTTTTGCATTTTATTAAAGTTTTGTTGATTTTTTAACTGCTGACTCGTCTTTGATCTGTCACGT